>NC_088195.1:6894397-7199683 GCF_028769735.1 Zonotrichia leucophrys gambelii
TCTGGGGCCCCCAAATTAAAGGCTGATGGCAGAGCTGAGAAAGCACAACATTAAGCTGCACTGAGGGAACCTGCCCACCTAGTAACATTTTGTGTTCTCTCCTGTGCTAGAGGAAATGAGCATATGCTTTACTTGCCTGAAATCACTTCCTCCAAGCACAGCTGAGTCACTGCTCCAAGTCTCTGCTAAGGTTTCTGGAGAGCATCCTGCTCCAAGGGGGCAAATACAGGTGGGATCCTATAACCACAGTGCCCTCCCAGTCCCACCAAACAGAGAAATTAATCCTGCCCAGGGGTCTCCCCAGGAATTCTTTTATCCTTTCTGAAACAGAACAGCTGTTTATCACAACTCAGCATGGCAGGTCAGAAGATGATGAATTCTGTATCCACTTAAGAATTTTTAGGGAAACAAAACCCCAACTGTGCAAATTGGAAGAAGGCTGAGACATGTGGTCCAATACTGCACTGAGCAACCCTTCCAAACCGTAATAGGGTCTTGGCTACAAACTGCCCTGAAGGCAGTGACCTCTATTAGACTTCCTTGGTCTGTTGTGTAGAATTTACCTCCATTGTTCCTGCTGTTGGGACATGTGAATGAACCTCTTGTTTTACTTTGTTTGTGTGCATGGCTTTTGCTTTACTTAGTAACTGATTTATCCCAAGCCACCAGATGTCTCACTTTCATGCCTCTGACTCTCCTGCCATCACACTGTGAAGGAGTGAGTGAGTGTGGGGCTGCCTTGGCAGCTGGGTTAAGCCAGGACACCCACTGGGAGGCAGGAGGGGTCCCTGACCATCAGCCCAGCCCAGCAGCTCCAAGCTGGCCAGGTTTAAGGAGCAGTCACAGCATGAGGTGTACTGGGGTGACTGCAGCCCCCCTGCACAACCTTAAAAGGCAAAACCAAGCCCCAGAAGGCCTCATGCCAAAAATTCACTTAGGCATAATTGTTCATGCAATTCCATCAAAAGTCTTGGAGAAATTTATTTTTGGCTGAATCAGGTGTTTCAGAAAAGGCTGCCAAAGGCAGTGATTCTCTGCCAAGCAAGGAGGAGCCAGACTTCCCAGGACACCCACGTGGAACAGGAGTAGGAGCAATCCCCAGAGGCTGCAGTCACTCAGCCTCACAAACAGGATCCATCACAGCCATCCTGATTCTATTCCTTCCCCTCTTCCCTCACATCACACACGTGGCAGGGGGAGGACAGCAGGGAGGGTGCCACTGGAGCTTCACAGACATCTCTACACCCAAGGAGCTGAAGCATCCCTGCTCTGGGCAGTGCTCCACACCCCTGGCTTGAAAGGTGAATGCATTTTGGGTCTGGCTTTGCCAAGTCTCCACCTGCCTCAGTTCCATCCGAGCACAACTCCCCTTCCCATGGCAGCTCCCTCCCAGGAGGCTGAAGCTTTTGTTTGGTTCACAGCAGGACTGCACCACCACACAGGATCCCAGGCTCCAGGGAAGAGCATCAGCTCTTGATAAATACCTCAGGGCACAGAGAAAATCAGGCAGGAGGAAGCAGTGTGGGCCAGAGCACTGCTCTGGGGTGCAGCCACTCTCTCCTTTAGTCTTAGCACTGCAGAAGGCCTGGCTGAACCCAGAGGAGATCCCATTCCTCAGCCACCCTGTTTCACAGAATCACAGAAGCACAGAATCACTGAGGCTGGAAAAGACCCCTGAGATCACTGACTCTGACCTGTGACCAACCATGGCACTGTGTGTCACTCCAGGCTTTCCTGAAACACCTCCAGACATGGTGACTCCACCACCTCCCTGGGCACTCCATTCCAATATCTAATCACCCCTTCTGTGAAGAAATTCTTCCTAATGTCCACTCTGAGCCTTCCCTGGCACAAGGTTTGTGACTGGAAGTAGTCTCCTGTCTAGGGGCAGAAATGATTAAACACAGCACAGGTGGAGAAGCAGGAGTCCCCTCTTTGGGGGTCAGCCATGTGTGGGTTGGCTCCCCCTCACCAGCCCAGAGCCCTCCCATCACCAGCCTGAGTGTCCTCCCCATCACACCTTCATGGCTGCACAGCTGTGACCCACGAGAAGCAGCTCCAAGTTCCATGGTCCAGAGTTGCCCTCCATGGCTGGACATTAATGGCTGTTCTCTGCCTGTCCATGCCATGGGAGGTCATGCTGGACACAGGGTCCTGCACAACCCCAGCCTGTGTGTGCATGGCCCAAGGGCACACACTGACACTGGATCTGCCAGGTTATCAGAGCCCAGCCTGCTGGGCAGCCACATCTTCTGTCAGCTCCCACACACACAGCAGCTGCTCCTGCCTGGGACTGACACCATTTGTTCATTAATGTGTGCTCACAAATCTCCATGAGGCTTTTTAAGACCATCAGGTCTTTCAGGGTGAGAGAAGTCCTCAAGAGCTGACTGTCACAAGCAGCTCTTGTGACCCTCACAAGCTCTTCAGCCACCCTCACAGAGCCCCTCCCTGTGCTGTGGTACCTTTTGACTGAGGAAACTGAGGCACAGCACCACAAACCACTTCCTTGGAGCTGGAAGGGAGCTGACAGCATAAAGAGAAGAAGAATTGCCATTGTTTGGTCTAACCACCCATCCTGAACAAGAAAGAGAGCCCTACAGATTGGCCCAATGCCCAGGCACCCTGAAGTCTTCTCTTGTCAGCTTACAATTCCCAAAGCATTTCATTCCATAGGCAATAGAAAGACCAAATAATATTGTTGCAGGTGAAGAATGAAATTTCTTCCCCCAGAATTATAGGATGCTTTTTATAATGGCAGGATGTATTTCTAGAATATTTACAAGTCAATGTATCTGTTCACAATTTAAAATAAACTGCCCTTTAAATATGTGCCAGCTGCTGTGACCCTCGGAGCTGGGCCGGAAGGAGGTTTGCAGTGCTGTCACCAACACCCTTGTCCAGAGAGAACAAGGACAAGCTGTTCCTGTGTGTCCTCAGCCACTGCTGTTGTTAACAAAAATGCCACCTGTCCTTCAGATTGACACCATGAGTGCCAGCAAGGCCTAATTACGTGGGTAAGGGGAAGGAACAGGGCAGGATATTAACAGCTGATGCACTTCCCCTCTTTTACACATTTGTGTTTGTCTCCCATCTCCCATTCCCTCTCCCTCTGTGCCACATGAATTGTGTTTGGTGTCTATTCCCAGGGCACTGCCCATGGAAGGCTCCTCTGAGGCACCTCCCCCTCACCTTAGTGCTGCCAGCAAAGTGCAAGGCAGAAATCGGGAATGAACAGTTCCACGGTGTCACTGGGAGCCCCAAGGTCTCTAAAGCCTCTCCCCAGATCCTGTGTGAGTCACAGATCCCTACAGGGTGGTGTCAGTGGCTAAAATCAACCCAGATTACTGGGAATTCAGGGCAAGATCTCTATAGGGTTCAGAACCCATTGCTGGAGAGATTTTTGAAGGGACCTGCATTCAGCACACACAGAAATTCAGGAAACAAGACCACATCTGTTGGGTGCATGCAGTGGTGCACTTAGGAATGAGGACAAGACTGAGCAACAGGTAGGAAGAAATAAAGCAGCAAATTCTGCTCCCTTCAGGCAAACTCACTTTCCCCACTGCTGCTGGGCTTTAAACACAGCAACAGGGATGATATCCAGGAGATAACCAAGCCTGCTGCAACCCAGTTGTCTGGGACAGACAAAAAGGCAGCTTTGCCAGAGGGAAAGTCAGCAAGGAAACAGGAAACAGTCTCCTGGAAATGTGTGTGAAATCTCCCACTCATCACTGCAAGGAAGTCTACATACAACTCACCCACCTATCCGGAAGTGTACATACAACTCACCCACCTATCCAAGAATTCTGAAACCAGTCTCTTGGAAAAGGCACTTGAATGGAAATGCAACTTTCAAACTCATCCTGTATTGGTCAGTCTGTTTTTGAGGTGCTCACCCAAAAAACCTGATCCCTGGATGTGCTCTCTCAGCTGCCTGGGCTATCCCTTTACTTCCTCCAAGGGTATTTCCAGTGTCTTGTCACCAGTCCAGGCTGCTGCCTCTAAGTGTCATCTGTAGCCCCACAAGAAGCAGTGGTATGGACCTTTGGGCTGCAAAAGACACAGAAGCACAGATTGCTGTGACAACAGGCATATCAGAGATAAAAACACCTCCTCACCAGCCAGAGGAAAGTCAGTCACAGAAAATCCCTGTGGCCATGGGCTTTTAAGCCTGAAAAAACTCAGCTGTGTCACAGCGCTGAGTGTCCCATGAGCAGGCCCAGGGTTCTGCTCTGCAGGGAGAGCTCTGATTTAGCACCAAAGAGCTTCTTCCGCTCAGCAACTCTGGAGTAGGAGGAAGGAATTAGAAGTCCTTTGTACATCTAATACCCAGGATTATTTTCATGGAATGTTTCCTTGGATCAGTCCAGCTGACTTAGACCACTATCCTATACAGACTCCAGTGAATGAGGATGGAATGCAGCCATGGCAGGGCCAGGATTTTAAACATTACAGCAATGGGGTGAGAAAACCCTTTAGAATATTATTTATGAGACTATGTACAAGAATATGCAATGACAGGACAAGACTGAATGGCTTCAAACTGAAAGAGAATAGGTTTAGATGAAATAATAGAAAAAAATTCTTCCCTGTGAGGGTGGGGAGGCCCTGGCACAGGGTGCCCAGAGAAGCTGTAGCTGCCCCATCCCTGGAGATGTCCAAGGCAAGGCTGGATGGGGCTTGGAGCAACCTGGGATAGTGGAAGGTGTCCCTGCCCATGGCATGGGGTGGGATGGGATGAGTTTTGAGGTCCCTCCCAACTCAAACCACCCCATGACTTTATGACTCTGTGGAAGCACTTTGACATCAGTAATTCCTATGCCAGGGGCATGGAGCAGTGTGGGACATTTTAAAACCTAGGAGACTCCATAACTTAAACATTCTACAAGCCCTAAAACAAGCAGTCTCAATTATTTACTCATTTCTAGAAAGTTAAAACTATTAGAGAAACGGAACTATCTGCCAAACAGTCATTTACCCTCTGATCTACACCTATTTCTGGCTGAATGTATCTCACCTTATTATTTTCATTTTTATTTTCATCAAAGGAGCAAACTCTGTCAGGACTGGAAACACCCTCCCACCTGGGGTCCATGTCAGGTGGGTTCAGGAAGGACATTGAGGGGCTGGAGAGAGTTCAGAGCTGGGAACAGAGCTGGGAATGGAGCTTTGGAAGGGACTGGAGCACCAGGAGCAGCTGAGGGAGCTGGGAAAGGGGCTCAGCCTGGAGAAAAGGAGGCCTGGAGGGATCTTCTGGCTCTGCACAACTCCTGACAGGAGGGGGCAGCCAGGATGGGGTTGGCCTCTGCTCCCAGGGAACAGGGACAGGACAGGAGGAAACAGCATGAAGTTGTGCCAGGAAAGGTTCAGGTTGGACATCCAGAGGAATTTCTCCATGGAAAGGGTGGTGAGGCATTGGAAGGGACTGCCCAGGGACTCGAGGTGGTGGAGTCCCCATTCCTGGAGGTGTCCAAGGAATGCCTGGACACAGCACTGAGTGCTCTGGGCTGGATGATAAGGTGGAGGTCAGGCACAGGTTGGACACGATGATCTCAGAGGTCTTTCCCAACATACTTGATTTTGTGATTCTATTTCTACAAGTTAAACCAGGGGCTTGGGTCTCTTCTTTTTCCATCTAGGGATTTTTTTTTTTACCTGAAAAAAATAGGTCCTGACTTTATCCAGCAGCACAGACCAGGTTAATCTGCACCAGGTAAAGCAGCAAAGCGACAGAGAAGCAAGTAAGCCCCTTGAGAGGAAAGCTAATGTCTTAACAAACAGTTTGATTGGTGAAGGTATGAGTGCTAACGTCATTGAAATGGGTCTTAATGTATCTATTAACTTTGGACAGGAGGTTTGTTGCAGAGCCCAGACAGCTTGGCTTCTAAAACAGTTAAGTGTCTGCACAAGCCTGAACTTTGGGGTAAAGTAACGAGTTCAAGGGGGAATATGTGGTAGGCGGTTCGGGAAGGCTGTACCTTCCTAGCACCTCGGCCAATGGGGAAAGGAAGAGGCAACGTGGGGCCCGGAGTTTGGGATAAAAGGAGGCTGTGCCCTCCAAAATTCGGGAGAGAAAGGCTCGCGGGTTGTGCCCCGGTGGACTCTCTCCCTTTATTTGAATGAAAGTGCAGGGCTCCTCTCTCTCTTCTTTGCACATAAACCTCTGGCATTTGTGGAATTTTCCTGCCACCCTCAATCCCTCCAGCTCTGAATGGAACCGCCTGGGAGCTGCCACCGGAGCAAAGCCAAGGCTTGGGGGTATTTGCACACCTGTAGGGTGCAGACACAGAAAGTGGGGCAAACCCGAGGTACTACAAGAACCACATCTGAGGAAAGTTCTCTGGGCAAACACCAGACCCAGTGGCCTTGGAAAGGCACAATGTTCCTCTTGGCACAAGGACCAGGCTTTTGAAATGAATCACAAGTGTCAAACACAAGAGGTTCCTAGCGAGACTGAAGCCCTTGAAACTGAAGGATCACTGATACCATCTACAACCACAAATCACCCAAAACCAGAAGCAAGGGCAGCACTGCGGCCCGGGCTTTTCCCTCTGATAGACACAGGACCGCCGTCCGTGTGAGGGGAGAGCAGAGCCATGACGGAAGACTAGGTGTGAGGGGGAAACACAGACTGCGAGAGAAGAGGGGCCATGAAGGGAGAGCGGGGTGTGGGGGGGAGGGGGGGTCTGTGAGAGGGGAACGGCGTTAGTGAGGGAAGAGAGGGGCATTAGGGGGAGTGGGACCGTGAGGGGAGAGATGGGGGTGTGAGAGGAGAACGGGGATGTGAAGTGAGAAGGGGCTGAGAAGGAGCGGGGCTATCCCGCGTCTCAGCCCCAGGACGAGGCGGCGCAGCCCCGCGGGTGCTGCCCCGGGAAGCCAGGCGGGAGCTGCCCGGGCCATGTCCGCCGAAGGCCCCTCCGGCAACGGCAACGCAACGGCCATGGCCACGGCAACGGCCGGCGCCGGCACCGCGTCCCCTCAGCGCCACGGGCCGCGCTCAGCAGCGGCCGGGCTGCTGCCCTCCGATTGGCCAGCGGAGCCGTCCGTCACTGCGCGTCACGCTCAATGGCCAAGCGGGCACGCGGGGAGGGCCTGGCCGGGGCCTGCAGGGAGGGGCCGGGCTCGGGCCGGAGCCAGGGCCAGGTAAGGGGCAGATGTGGGCTGGGTATGGCCATGGCCGGGGGATGAAGGCGTCGGGCCCTGGCCCTGCTCCGCTTCCCGCACCCGGGGCGGGACCGTGCGGGGCTGTGCAGGACCCGGGGCTCGCGGGGCGGCGGTGACCCGCACTGCCGGAGGCATCCCGGGTGGGATCGGGCAGTGGAAGCCCCTGGAGGGATGCAGGGGCACCCGGGTCCTCGGCGGGAATTGAGGGGTCCGGCCCTGCTCTGGGTCTGGGTTGGGGTCGGGGATGGTTCGGGGAGGGAAACGGGCTGGAGTCTTAGAAATGCTCCATGTGATGTTCACAGAATCATCCCAGAATGGTTTGGGTGGGAAGGGACCATAAAGCTCATCGAGTCCCAACCCCTGCTATGGGCAAGGAGTAATTCCACGAGACCAGGCTGCTCCAAGCCCCTGCAGCCTGGCCTTGGACACTTACAGGGATGGGGAGGTTAAAGATAAGGTGATTACTGGGCAATCCCAGGGAGAAGAGGGGGTGGTTGTGTGCAGCCATGCTCTGGAAAGCCTTTTGTGGGGGCTCATCCTGGGAGCTGCCACACTCACAGCCCCCAGAACTTCACCTCAACCATGCCCTCTCTGCTGTGCTTCCTGCTCTGGCAGATGTTGGTTTTGGCTGCATGGCTGCTGTGGCCCAGGCTGATGGTCTGGAAGAAATAGCTGTAAGGCATGTGTGCATGTATCCCTTTGCTGTCAAATATATTGCTGATAAATATGCCTTGATTATCTTTTGTGTGGTTGAGGGTGTTCTGCAGTTCATGGTGCGTGAATTCTGCCCAGGTTCTAAGTTTTTGTTTATGGTATAACAGATCACGTGTTTTCCCCTCCTATTTTTAAAAGTGACATTTCTGCGTTGTTCAGATATTCTAAACTCAGCTGATAGTTGGGCATTGCATGCCCAGCAATGGTACATGCCCCATTGTTGTGTTAAAAATGCAGACAAAAGTCCAGACCCACTTAAAATGGGGAACGTGCACTGGGCAGCTCAGATCAGTCCTGTTCCCCAGATGTGTGATGAAGATCTGAACCCCTGATATCTCCCTGGAAAGGATCATTGTTTGAGGAGATTTTTGAAGCTGTGGTGCAAAACCTTAATAAATCATGGATGAGGTGATAGGACTGGAATGCATTTTGGAGGTACGGCAGCTTGTTAGAAGTTGCTGGTGTTTTGTCTAGATAAAGAAGAAAGGAACTTCTTGTTTGTAATCCATTATGTGAACTTAAGGTGTTGACATAAGATAAAGCAAAGGGAACAGAATATCACAGTGATTTAAATCCCAATGGAATCAGGTCAGGTGATGGCGTACAAGTACCTGGAGTAAGCTGTGGGATTACCTGGGAGCTGATAAATGGAGGTGTAAATTCCCTTCCCCTTCCTCTGCTGAAACAGCTCTTGCTTGCTGTCCCAAGGTCCCCCAACACCTGCTCCACCTTTTCTCTCTGGGGGTGAACGCCAGCCTCACCAAGGCAAACTTGCCTTTTGTGGCACAGGGAATAAATTCATATTCTTATGGATTTATGGAAGCACACATCTCTGCAACAACTTTATCCAAACACATGGGAGTTGGAAGGAGATAATCTTTAGGGTCCCTTCCAGCCCAAACCATTCTGTGATATGTAGCAGAATGCATTAATGAATTCACCAAGCTGCCAGCTTGAAGTAATTTTAAAATCAGGATTTACTGAACAGGTATCTTGAGATAAAGGAGGTTTAGGAATTGATTTGGAATACTTAGGAATAGTCCACCTCTTTCCCATAGCTCATTACAGGAAAATACATAATTCCCTTCAGCAGCAAGACTTTTGAGTGTCAGAAGATGAATGATTTACCACTCATGACAGTGCAGCAGGGAGGCCCCAGTGTACTGCTTTAGGTCACTCTTGCTTCTAGTTCTGCATCTCTTAATAAGCAAAATTGTCAGCACCAAAATATCTGTAGCTGGGCTCCAGGGCAATAAGAGATGAACAGGAGGTTTTCTGCAAGTCCAGTTGTAAGGAAATCAGCAATACTTTTGCAGGGCTGGTGTAGTTTAGGTGTGGGGTTGTACAGGGTGGAAGCTCTTCTGGCAGGAGCATTGTTGGGATCTGTGTTGTTTCTGGCTGGCATCAGCTGCAATTCAGGAACAAATTTCTTCTTCCTGGGCAAAACAAAGGCAAGTGGGCCAAAAAAAATCTCTTGACTACCTTGTTGTGGCTGCACTCAGCTGAGATGCTCTGTCCTGGATGTGAATTTTGTTCCCTCAGGCTCCCAGGATGTTCACCCTGAGCTCCCGGAACTCTGTGAGCCCCGTGCTGCTGCTGGTGCTGCTGGGCTGTGTCCTGTGTCCCCCAGCACACGCCAGCAAGGTGGGTGACACCTTGTGTGGGGCACAGCAGAGGTGGGGTGTGAGGGGACAGAGCTGTGGCCCCTCCTTCACACGGCTCCTGTGTCCTGCAGAGCTCTGAGGACATTCGCTGCAAGTGCATCTGCCCCCCGTACCGCAACATCAGCGGGCACATCTACAACAAGAATGTGTCCCAGAAGGACTGGTGAGTGAGTGAGCAGCCTCAGGGTTAGTCTGTGCCAGCCAGGCTCTGCAGTTCCCAGCTGATGCTGAGGAAGGGATTCCCTGCCTGTATGTTTGCAGAGGGAACTGCTTTGGTGGGTGATGTTCAACCCAGGCCAGGGGCATTTTTTTGAACAGAAATTGAGGAATCTGGGATGATACGTTAACCCACCACTCTTGACAGATGTAGGGTGTGCCCTCCAATCCTTTCCACCTGGACCAGATCCCTGCCAAAGGTGCTGAGACAACCTTTCCCAGGGACTTTGGGCAGCTAGGCTGTGAGGGGAGCTCTTAACACCAGATCAGTGTTATCAGCCTGACCGGAAAGCTGGGACACAGACAAAGTCACCCCAGTGTCCTTGCACAGAGCACTGGTTTCACCTTGTGCTGCTGCTGATTGTGCTTTGTTTGTGCTGCAGCAACTGTCTGCACGTGGTGGAGCCCATGCCAGTGCCTGGCAATGACGTGGAGGCCTATTGCCTGCTCTGCGAGTGCAAGTACGAGGAGCGCAGCACGACCACCATCAAGGTACCTGAGCTCAGGCTCTGCCCATCCTGCCCCCTCCTGTGCCACACATGCCCAGGGTGACTGCACTCACTGCCTGTGCCCTGCCCCTTGCCCTGCCACACTGGAAGGTTCCTGGAGAAGAGCCCAGAAAGTTTTCTTTCAGAAAGGAAACTGTCACAGCGAGTACATGGTGGCAATGCCAGGGGCTCACTCTACAAGTCTCTGAAAGAAGGCTGTAGCCAGGTGGGGCTTGGCCTCTTCTCCCAGGCAGCTAGTGACACAACAAGAAGACATAGTCTTAAGTTGCATCAGAGGAGGATTAGGTTGGACATTAGGAAGAATTTCTTCACAAAAAGGGTGTTGGAAGAAAGCTGGAAGGGGCTGCCCAGGGAGTCACTGTCCCTGGAGGTGTTCAAGGAACCACTGGATGTGGCACTGAATGCTCCAGGCAAGGTGGGGATAAGGTGATAAAGTGCGGATTGGTCACAGGTTGGACTCCATGATCTCAGACATCTTTTCCAACCTCACTCAGTGGTTCAGGGATTCTGTGACTTCTGTGATTTTTGTGATTCCCTGAGATGGGCATTCCTGGTAGTGAGGAGCTGTGTGGGAGCCCAGTCTCCTTGCTGGGGATGTGTGACAAGAGTGCCAGGCATTTCTGGCTAGGGCCCCATCTTGTTGTGAGTTTGTTGCACAAACTCAGCCCAGTTTGCGCAGTGATGGCACAACCTCGGCCTCCTGCAAGAGCAAGAGACTTTTGTGAGCAAAATGAGAACAAGAGATCACACATCAGAGGCAGCTGCAAAGGATCTTCCTGACCTCTGTGGTGCTTCTTATCTCCACTGCTTATCCTTTCCCCCTGTGCTGTCCTCAACTGCAGGTGATCATCATCATCTACCTGTCGGTGGTGGGGGCCCTGCTGCTCTACATGGCATTCCTGGTGCTCGTGGACCCCCTGATCCGCAAGCCAGACCCCTACACCCAGCCCCTGCACAATGAGGAGGACAGCGAGGTGAGGGGGCAGGGGGTGCAGGCAGGGGGACAGGAGAATGGGGGACAGGGAAACAGCCACCTCCTGCTTGTCTCCTCTGATCCACTGAGGGACCAGCACTGCTGCTTCGGGGGCACTTACACAGGTGAACATTTAGATCTCTGCACGTTATGCAGAAGCACCAGGAATATTCAGAGTTCTGTGTAACAACCCCAAGGCAAGCCCTGCCCTCAGAGGCAGAGGGAACTTTGTAGCAGATGGCCTGAATTTGGTTTGTCCATCTAGAGGGGGAAAAAAAGTCAAACAGATCCTCTTTGTGCAGTGTCCCAGGTGGAGTTTTGTGGTGCTGAGCTTCTAGGGAAGGACAAACTTAAGTGTTGGCTAAAACATCTTCTAGACACTTAAAATGCTGCCCTATGAGGTGCTGTTTGATCCTGCTCTGGGGCTGGGCCCTGGGTTGTATCCAGGCTGTTGTTCCTTGTGTTCCTCTGTTGTGGTTCGCCCAGAGCGCAATTTCATTCAAACCCCATCTTTTGGGACACTGGTGTACAAACCCTGGGCAAAATGATTTGGCCAAATCCCAGTAGCAAAGAAAGAGCCACTCTCTCCCTCTTTCTCTCTTTGTCACACACCAGTTTTGGGAGAGGAGAAATTTCTTGCTGCATAAAATTAATGCAGTTGCACCACTGGGTTGGATTGTCCTGTTTGTACTTTGTTGTGAGTACAAACTATTCAGCCCAATTCCTTCATACTCGGATGTGAGGAGCAGGTGCTCCAGTGTCCACAGTCCATCCACTGCCTCCAAAAAGGAAGTCCTGCAGGAGGATATGAATTTGTATCCCAAAGTCACGGGTTTGCACCCTGCTCTGCAGCAGTAATTCAGATCCAGATCCAGGTGCACATGGTAAATGCCTGGTGTTAAGTGAGGTTTATCTCACTCCAGTATGCTGGACTAAGTCCCCTGGGACAGGCCTTGTTCCTGTGCCACGATGGATCTCCATCCATTGTCAGCCTGGTTTCAGTGGGGGGATGTGGTTCACCTCAGCACTGTGGCTCCTTGCAGACTCCAACAGTGGGTTTCCAGCAGAGCTCTACACTTCGTGCAGTTCCTCTGCTGGGAACTTCTGTCTGCAGTTGTGGGTGATCCCCAAGGGCAAGGACTTGGGGGCTGGTGTTGAGGAGTCTGAAAAGGAGGTTTTTCACCAGAACAACCCAAACCTTGCACTGCTCTTTGAGGTGCAGTCTCTCCCCAGGTCAGCTGCCTCGCCCTGTGCTGGCTGGGCACTGCCTGGTGTCCAGCCCCGTTCCTTTCCTTGCAGGACACTCACTCCCTGGCCGCAGTGCCCGGCCTGCCAGGCGCCAGGGCCAACACGGTGCTGGAGCGGGTGGAGGGGGCGCAGCAGCGCTGGAAGCGGCAGGTGCAGGAGCAGAGGAAGACGGTGTTCGACCGGCACAAGATGCTGAGCTAGGCCCTGCCGCAGCAGGACAGCCCGGTGTCAGAATGGAACCTCCAGCCCTCCCTGATCCACATCTCCAGAGGGAGCAGCAGCCCCAAGGCTTCCCTGGTCGTGTCCCCTGCCCTTCCCCTGCCCAGCCATGGGACTCCATCAGCCCACCCCAGAGGGACGGGCTGGGAGCAGAGCGCTGGGAGCTGGCTGAGTCCTCCTGGGATAAAAATGGTGGGAGAATTTTGATGTGGGATAAATTATGTGATGTTTCTCCAGGATGCAGCAACCACCTCCTCCTCCAGTATGCACTGATGGTCCTTGGGCATTGTGGTGCTGAGCCACACAGGAACAAAGGGGAGGGAGTTTCTGCCAGTGCACACTGCCGCTTCTGCTTATCCTGATGTAAATGGAGAGATTTCCATGCCTCTGGAGTCTGTCCAGGTTTACACCAGCATAACTGAGACTGCAGCTTGCTTCTGGGCATCTGGATATCACAAAACCTGTTAGTACCTACATCAATAAGAGTCCAACAGGTAAAAAGCTGATTTACATTTCTATCTTTTTGCGCTTTACCTGTAGATAAAAACTTTCTGGGGTGAAACCTCTTGATTTGTACCCACACTGGTGACCCTTGGTGTTCTCCCACAGTGGGCAGGAGCATTTGTGTCCAAGAGAACTGGGGCAAAGGCTCTCCTGGAGCACTGGAAACACCTTTCAGGGCCCTGGGAAGTGGACACTTGTGCCACTCAGAACACTCCAAGAGCTCTGACAGGACTTGGGCTGTGTGGAGGAAGCTGCAGTGGTTCTGCCGTGTGTATTGATCCCACTGAGAATATTTGAAGTTTATGGTGTAGCACCTCCATATTAAATGCAAAGATCTACTCCCTGAGTGGCTTTTTTTCAGGGGAAAAACCCCATCATGCCAGGTCTGGGGCTCCATCTGCCTGCGAGTGCCCAGCAGGTGAGCTGATGCCACCTCAAACCAGAGCTGTGGTTATGGTGCTGCAGGAGTGGCACTGCTCCCTGCTGGCAGTGACTGCCCTGCTCCAGGAGAGCCAGGCTTGGAACATGGGCAGAGCAGGGTCCTGCTTGGCACAGGTCAGTGAGTTCTCTGGGCTATCCCATGGGAATGCTGAGCAGACTGGAATTCTTCCTTTGCAGGAAGCTGAGAAATTGTTGCTAAAAGCCTAACTGGGAGAGGTACCAGTCACTGCCCGGCGTGCTGGGGCCCACAGCTGCTAGTGGAGCATCCAGCGCTCCAAGCTGGCCCAGCCAGACAAACCCAAACAGCAGCTTTTGGGATCCTTTGTGTACTCCAGTTATCCTTCAGCACCTCACTGGGCTAAAAAGGACCCAGAGCTTCACATTATACCAAGGTCACATTTTCATTGGATTATCTTTGTTCCCTGGTGCTCAATTCTGTGCGTTCCTCGCCTTTCTGGATGCCCCATCTTGCCTGTCCTTCCCGCTCCGTGTGAACCAAGCAAAAACACGAAGTGAAGTCCCTGGCAACTGGTTTTTTTCTCTTGGAGGGCGGGAACAAGGAGCGCTGGTGGGAGGCGCTGCCCGCTGCCGGGCCGATGGGTCCATCTGGTGGCCGTCGCCCCCGATCGGCACCGGGAAATGGCCGGGCACCAGTGGGAGCTTGCTGAGCCTGCAGGGTGAAGAGTTTGGTGAGCAGCACCCCCAGACTTTCCCCTGACCCCTCCAGGAGCAGCTGGGAAATGGGATCAGAGAGAAGGGAATTAGAAATTGAGAGTTTTGGAAAAAGTTAGAAAACTTATAGCAGGTAAGGTGTGGAGAGGCTCCAAAAAAAACCCAAACCACTGCCTGATGAATTATTTGGTTTGTTAATTAGCTGATCAGCTTTGTCCTGTACATCATCCTCCCCAGGAGGAAAGGTTTTCTGCTGCTCAGCCCTGAATTCCCAAGCACCTTCCCCTTCTTGTGTCCCCTCCTTGGCTCATTGGGGCATCCCCAGCAGGTACATTCTGATGGGCCCTGCTCTTAGACCCATCTGCAGCCCACAGCAGTGGTTCCCATCTCTCCACACACGGAGCAGTGAGAGCCAATAACTTAATTTCTTATCCAAAAAGGCAATGTGAAAAATAAAGGAACCAAATCCAGCTGCTTTGACATCCTGCCACAGGTGTGCTCAGGTGCCTGCTGTGGTCCAGATGTCGATGCTCTGGATGATGAGCCACTCGCTCTGGTCCTGGGTCACCCGGATCCTCACGCACTCCACGGGCCCAGGCAGGACCTTCTCCAGGCCCTGCTGCTCCAGGGTCCCCTTCTTGAAGGAGCCCACAGGGACGTAGGAG
This sequence comes from Zonotrichia leucophrys gambelii, assembly GCF_028769735.1. Classification (NCBI taxonomy): domain Eukaryota; kingdom Metazoa; phylum Chordata; class Aves; order Passeriformes; family Passerellidae; genus Zonotrichia; species Zonotrichia leucophrys. The sequence goes on from NC_088195.1 coordinate 6,909,390, forward strand.
GAGCAGTCGTGGCTGCGGTCGCGGCGCTGGCCCAGCTCCAGCAGCCCTGCGTGCAGGAAATCGCCTGGGCGCTCCATGGAGCCCGTGCGCACCCGGACACGGCAGACTCGGGCTGGCTGCTGGAACACGATGGTAAAAGTACTGCCAGCTGCTGGGTCTTTGCCCCAAAAGTAGCCCTGTGCCAAGCTGTAGGCCTTGAGGGGCTCGTAGTTCTCAAAGATGGACATGCTGGTGTACAGGGATGCCGGCGGGTTGTCCGGGAGGTCCAAGGCATCGGCCTGGAAATCCTCGTCCTTCAGCCGGTTGACAGTGCCCTGGAAGGAGGAGTAGAGGCCCATGTGCTGGAAGAGGGATGGCTTGAAGCGTATCACATCCTTCTGGGTGAGCAGCTGGCGGAAGTGGACCAGCAGCCAGTCACAGGGCATTTCCTGGTAGAAGAGGAGCAGGAAGTGAGCCAGGCGAGGAAGGTCACTGGAGCGGTAGAGCTTTCCGATGTAGCCCAGCTTGGAGAATTCGAGGGTGGCCCAGTTGGAGCCCTCCTGGGAAGCCAGTGCCCTGCGGATGGATGTCAGGAAGGACCTGGCGCTCCACACATCGTCCTCGATCATCAGGTAGTAGGAGGAGAGGTTGGCGGCGAAGGCGAGCAGGAAGGCATAGTCCACATTCTGCTTGGAGCGGAACCTCACCCGCTCCTCTGCATCATTGAAGTTCCTCTTCAGGCCCTCCAGGGTGGGGTAGAACTCAGGAGGAGCGTGGATGAGCAGGAGGCGGCCCAGGAGGATGTGGCGAGCAAACTTCTGGGCGATGGTGGCAGCAACGCGCATGTTCCAGCCAGGATCAGTGTCAGCCAGGTGCACCACCACCACCATCTCCTGCAGCTCCTCCTCTGTGGACTGGCTGAACAGGGACTGCAGTGTGGCCAGGAGGTAGAAACCACGTGGCCTCTGCACGGATGCCATTCCCACCGCCAGGAATTCTGCAAGGCAAAGGAAAGGCATGAACAGGCAGAGGGCTGACCTGGGATCACCACAGTGATGTTCTTCCCTTCAAGATGTAATGAAAGGGCTCCAAAAATCTCTTCCCATGGCTAGCCTGCAGGGTCAGTGCTGTTTGTAACCCCATGTCTAAAGCTGTTGTCTCCTTCCTGAAGCTGAAGCCTTCAGCATCTCAGGAGAGGCCCAAAATTGGCCCAAATGGCAGCAAGAGGCAGGCTGAGGAGGCAGGGGCTCCACTGAAGAAATATTCCTGAAAAACACCTTAAAAAAAGCCAAATCTAGGCAAGTAGCAGTGCAGAGAGAGAGTTTATAGGGCAGAAATGGCTTATTGGTATGGCTGCACATCCTGGAAGCGTTCCCCACTTCACGCCTCATGGAGATGCACCCACACTGGGATCAGGCACCTTGTGTCCTCCCTATGGCCCAGCAGTGATTCAGCTTCTCTTGCTGATGGTTGGGACAGCACCATTCCTGTGCTGGTTCCTGCACAGCCTCACAGGTTGCCCTGGGCTGCTTCCCACAGGGTTTGCATGGGAATTGCTTCTTGTGCACATGCCTAAGAGCTTGGCCCACTCCTCCCACACTGTGGGGTTGTCCCAGTGGTCCAGCTCACTATCTCCACTGGAACCTCAACCCCAGGGAGATGGGATCTCAGCAACCCCCAAAGAGAGGTCTGGGAAGCCCAAAACACCTGCAGTCACCCAGTCCCAAGGTGCAGAAACTTGGACCTGCGTGGAGCACGTGGAGCTTCCCCAATTCCTCCATCCCCAGAGTGAGCAGTGAAGGCTGTGGAGGTTGTGGGCAGGTGCCCACCCAAAAAGGCAGGACCCAGCCCCCCCCCGCCCCAGCAGCCCTCAGAGGGCAGGTCTGTGCTGGGATGTGCAGCTGTGCACACCCAGATGTGCACACCCTCAGGGTCCAGGACCACTCACTTTTTTGGGGAGCCGGAGAGCCAGCGAGGAGCTGGTAGGAGATGTTGTGGAGTGCAGAGAGCTCAGCTGTGTCCCTGAGGATGTGCTGGGCTCCCCCTGGCTGCAGCAGCTGCAGGATCATGTCGGGAGCCAGGCCCCTGAGCTGCACCTGCATGGGAGCCACAGGCAACAGGTCACACCCCAGAGCACCATGCAGCAAAGGAGGGATGACAAGAGGGGGACCCAGAAGTGAAGGGGAGCCCCTGTCCTGTGCTCCCAACTCCTGGATTCAGGGGGGTCCATCTGCCCAGGGCAACCCGAGGGAGAGGAGAAGGTGGGGAGGTGTTGGGGTGACAGGGGGCAGGGAAGAGAGCAGAGCTGAGGTTGGGGTTCATGTGGGGCAGGGAGGGATAGAGGATGCTCCACTAGCCTCTCCATGGGATGTCTCTGGTTGGGGACTCACCTCCAGGGGATCCTGTTCCTGCCGGCTGCTCCCATGGAGGAGGAGGAGGAGGAGGAAGGAGACAGCGAGCAGAACCATGAGGGACCGTTTCAGGGAGCATCGCATGGCCCCTGCTGGCTGAGGCCTGGGGAGAGGGGACACGTCAGGGCACAGCCTGGGGAAAGCCAGCACCCCCTGGATGGGACAGTGGGACAGCACCTGGGGACACCCCTGGGACCAACCCCCTGCCCTGAGCACACACAGGTGTGTGAGCAGCCATGGGGCATCAGGGGACACTTGTGCACTGTCCCCTTTGGGCAGGCAGGGACAGGGAAACCCCAACCTGACCAGGACAAAATCAGCCAGGTACAAAATCCCCCCAAACCAGCCCCAGGACACCTCGGCTGCCCTGAGACACCCCAAGCAGCACCCTGGAGCTGGAAGCAGAAGAAATGCAGGTGACAGGGCCTCAGAAAAAACTTTCGGGTCATGGGGACACCCCATGAACAGTCACCAACGCCCCAGGATTTGTCACCAAGCCCTGGGAAACACTCAGGTCTCAAATGGGCCCAGGCTGCTCTTCCAGCACTGTGAGGAAGAAGCAGCTCCCCACCTTCCTCCAGGCAGGCACCAGCTCGCCCTATCCCTGTCCCCACCAGCTTGCCCTGCTAGGACAAGAAAAGTGTCCCTGAGGGGACAGTGTCAAGCAAGTTGCAGTGAACTTGAGATGATGTACATTGTAGCAGAGGTGTGGCAGGAGGCTAAAAGGCTCCTGTGTTTGCCTGGGTTTTTTCCATTATAAATATGACAGTGCTGCCCTGGAAGAGAAGCAGCTGAGCCTGGGCAAGTGCCCAGCCTCATGGGGCAGACATCCTGAGCCCCATCCAAGCTGTTTACAGTGGCTTGGCTTGGTCAAAGCAGCTTTGAATGCAAACGTGGAGGAAAGGCCCTCCTAAGCCTTCCCAAACCAAGGCTGGGCTTCCTAGGACGGTGCCCTGAGCACTTTCCTGCCCCAAGCACCGCTGTGCAGCTGTGCAGCCCCGCTGTGCTCTGAGCCCACCCGCAGGCCCCACAGACTGGAGCACAGCACCTCTGGGGCCGCTGCCCTGAAGAGTGTGCTGGGCTTGTTTTAAGAAGAACCCTCATTTTTGTGCCCAGAAGTCCTTTGGAGGGGTTGTGAGCTCCCCAAGAGGCTGGTGCCGAGCAGGTGCCCCGATCTGATCGGCAGGCACGGCGCCCTTGGAGCGCTGACCCCGCCCAGGGACGCGGCTGCTCAATCGGAGATAAACACGGAGCCAGAGCCTGGCAGGGCAGGGCTGGCCCGCAGCAGGGACAACCGGCTCCTGCAGCTGCGTAATCTCTCTGTCCAGGTCCCAGCAGAGAGTGTGGCCTCTCCATCCCTTACAGCTCTGGAGACATGGGGGACCTCACCAGCTCAGAGGGGAGCAGCATTAGGGATCTGTCGGAGCCACACGTACATCACACCCTGGTGTCACCCTGGACGTAGATTTCCAGGCCTGGACCTCCAGGATCTACAACCAGGGCGACGGGATAAACTGGGAAGGGCGAGGCCTGGCCACATGCCAGGCTGGGCGTTTGGCCACTCTGGGTGGCCAAAGCTTTTTCTGGCTGCTGGGGAATGTCTGGCTGCCAACGGCCCATCCTGCATGGCAAACAAGATGCTGCTGAGCACCCCCAGCTCTCACAGGCAGCCCATGGGGAACAGGGGTCACCGGCACAGAACAGAACAGAAGGTAACGAGTGCAGCCCCATAATTAGCCCCCTAATTGGACTTTGGATTCCTGCCTCCATGGAGGAACAAAGCAACCCAGGTAAGTGGGCACAGCCAGGGGTGTGGCATCCTCTTGCTCCAGCTCAAAGTGCCTGCAGAGAGTATTCCTGTCCCCCCATTCTGCTCCAAGCACGTCATGCACCTTCCCCCCATTCTGCTCCAAGCACGTCATGCACCTTCCCCACAGCCCAGCACCTCATTGCAGATGTCCCCAAAAGCCACCCTGCTGTGGGGACACTGGCCAGGAGGAGCTGAGAGCCCACATGCTTGGAGCCAAACTCCTCCCCAGCCTCAGAGCAGGGCAGGGGGAAGGAACAGTCCATTCCCAGCCTCAGTCCCGCGGGGCTCCGAGGAAGCTCCCGGTGTGCAGGCAGCTCCAGCTGCTTCCGCCAGCACTGGGGAGAGCAGGGCCGGTTGCACAAGGAGAAGGGAACGGCCAGGGCTCCCTTCCCACTGCCAGGAGTGCCTTTCCATGCGGGGGAAAACTGAGGCACAGACAAAGGCTGTGTTACCCAGCAGGGTAAACACCAGCTCTCCTGCAGCACAGCTCAGTGCCCCGCCCTGAGGGTCCCCGGGGTGGAAAGGGCTGGGATGGAACCCAGCATCAGAAATGGGTGGGGGACACTGTAAATTGTAGCAGCACAACGTCCCCCATGGGCAAACTGTGGCCATTGGGGCTGTGGGAGTCAGGCCGGGGCCTGGCGCCACTGTACCTGAGTTCTCTGCTCCAGGGGTTGTCCCACGGGGACAAAGGAGGGGAAATGCCCTGTTCTAGCAGCACACGGCTCCGGAGGCCAAAGCTTTCGGTCAGCTCAGGTGTCCCACAGCACAGGGAGGTCCTTGCAGGGAGGGGCACTTACACCGATCCTGTCCCACGGCTGACAGCTGGGGCGCCCCCAGCCCAGCCCCTGCCCTCACACCCGCTCCCACGGCAGCAGGAGGTGGCTCCTGGCCAGCCCCGCTCGGCACGCACCCGCCGAGGGCAGACACTCACGGGTGGGCGGCAGCCTCGCCTCTCCGGGGCGCTCGCTCCTGGCAACTTCCCCAGGCTGGCCGGACTCTGGATTCTCTCTCGGCAAAGCCCCACCCCGAGTCCTTGCAGGCCTCCCGCAGAGGAGGAGCGTTCGCCGGCGCCCTTGGTCCCCGGAGCTTCGCAGAACCGGCCAGGGCGGCGGGAACCCGCGTGGGACGGGCCAGGGGCCCCCAGCCCGCCGTGGCACCTGCGACAGCCTCGCCAACCGGCAGCCCCGGATGGCATCAGCTGTGCCCCACCGACTCCATCCGCGCAGGCAGCTCCAATCCCCCGGGCAGCGGCAACCCCCGCTGGGGGCTCTTGCCAAGCCGCAGCGTCCCAAACTCTGGCACGAACCTGACACTTCACCGAGCCAGGAGCTGGTGACACGGAGCTGGTGACACGGAGCTGGCACAGCTTTTTGCCTATGTCTTTTCCAGCTCTTGTGCTGAGGTGGCAAAAACCTCTGGGGCTGCAGAGCCAGAACTGCATGCCTGGCACCCTGGGGCAGGGCAGAACCTGGATCCCACCCGGGATGTAGCCCCGGGACACCGCAGCTTCCCCACACACTCCAGCTCCTCACTGGAGCACTGGGCATCACAACTGGGCTGGGAATGAAGCCCCTTCTGAAGCCCCTTCATCCCAGTGAACCAATGTGGGCCACATAGGGCCCTTCCAGCACCCGGTTTGTTCCCAACTCCTCCACCCTACGAGCCTTTTCTCCCACTGCTTCCCTCCTCCAGACCCAGAGCAGGAACATGGCTCTGGAGCATCCACAACTCATCAATGGCATCGCTTGTCCCCAGCTCCCAACCAGATCAGCTCCTTCCCACAGCAGCCCCATGGAGAGGAAACCCCTTCCCTTCCCTTCCCTTCCCTTCCCTTCCCTTCCCTTCCCTTCCCTTCCCTTCCCTTCCCTTCCCTTCCCTTCCCTTCCCTTCCCTTCCCTTCCCTTCCCTTCCCTTCCCTTCCCTTCCCTTCCCTTCCCTTCCCTTCCCTTCCCTTCCCTTCCCTTCCCTTCCCTTCCCTTCCCTTCCTTTCCCTTCCCTTCCCTTCCCTTCCCCCTATTTATTCACACAAAGTGTGGATCCCATTTCCCTTCTGTCCTTGCTGGCCTGGACCTCTCCTACCTTCAGAGAGACCTCACATCTCTTGCCAAGCTCCATCTTCTACAAATCCCCCATGATAACTTCCAGCCCCAGCTGCTCCTGTGGGAGCACATGGAGCCTGGAATTCCTCTGTGAGAGAGAAGGTAGAGCAGGAAGCAGGTGATGGTGCTGGGAAGGCAGAAGAGACGTCCCCAGGTTCCCGGATCCGCTGGCTTTCGCTTTTCCTACATCGTTTGGGTTTAAATCCTTACATTCCTATGGTGGGGTGGCAGTGGCTCTGTCCCAGTGGGGTCCCAGGGGCTCAGTGGGGACACCCCACCTGCTCTGGAGCAAAGGCACTCTGGGATTCTGGGCAGGGGCTGGAGGACTTCAGGAGGGCCAAGGCAGCTGGGACGGTGCAGCCCAGCAGAGCTTTGCTGCTCAGTGGCCCAGGGTGGGAAGGACTGTGGGGCTTGCAGCAGCTGCAGGAGGGGGAGGGCTTTTCTCACCACAGCTGCCCCTGACCCCCACCCCTGCACAGGAAGGAAATCTGGTCCTTCCTGCCCCCACAGAAAGGAAGAGGGGGAGGGCTGTGACACCCAGCACAGCCCTGGGGGTGCAGAGCCCTGCCAATAGAACAGCCTGCACTGCCAAGGGGAGCAGGAGAGCCACCAAATTCCCCATTGGACCTCACAGGCTGCTTCAGGGTGCAGTGCTAGGGCAGGATTTGACCCTCCCCGGGGACATCCACGAGCAGGCCTGGAGCAGGAAAGGAATCCAGCTAGGACACAGCTGCTGGTGCCCAGGCAAACATCCTGGGTCCTCTTGCCCTCAAAGCAAGTGCCACAAGCCCAGCCTTGGCCAGTTCATCCAGTCCCCCCTTTGTGCTATAGAGCAAGTCCCAAATGGTTTTTGGGTGCTGAAAAAGGGTTCCTCCACCTGCCACCCTGTGAGGGCCACAGCATAGCCCCAGTGCCCAGGAACCAACCAAAGCCTGGCACCAAAGGCTGCTCTCAAACCTCCCTCTGGCCCCAAACCCAAACATGCTCTGCTCACCAAAATATTTGACCAGGGGAAACAGGGAGGTGGCTGAAATGAGGCTAAAAGGCACATTTTTGCTTGCTTTAGAATAAGCTGAAGAAGAAAGAGAAGCCCCAGGTGCAAAAGCTGCTCTGAGCAGCCCCATGGCTGCACAGGCACACCCAGCTCAGAGGGCCAGGGAGGAGCAGTTCTCCCAGTTGAGGCCAGAGCAGAGGGACTGGGATGGGAGAGGCACAAGGGAACCACAGCAGGGCCTAGCCCCCTTCCCCAAGCCCCCAGGCCTCGCCTTACTGAGCTCAGCTCCTGTTGGACACCGGATCCTGACAAGGACAGGAGCAGAGGGAGGGTGGTGGCCAAGTCTTCCTGTCTCCCCTAGGAAACCAGAGAGCCAGGCAGGATCTGTTTACAGCCCTTCCATTATTCAGGAGCAGGACAAAGCAAAGGTAGAACAGAGCCTCACACAGCAGGGAGAGCACAGGGAGAGCCACCATGATGCTGATCTGAGGCTCCATTTCCAGATCACTGAGGACCCCTCTGAGCTGTGTCCTACAGAAAAGGGTGACACCAAACCACAGCCACTCCTGCCCGTGGACTCACTGTATCCCATCCTGGAGGACACTGAAGAGGACTTTTCTGGCAATGAAGCTTCAAGAGAGGCTGGGCTCAAGGGCCAGGGTGGAAATCCCCTGCTCGGGGCTGAGCTTTGGTGTCAACTTCCTCACTGAGCAAACCTCAGCCCAGGGTTCAGGGCCTGATGCTCTGGGTAAGGACCAAGGGGAACATCTGTACCTGCAGCTCTACACAGAGGCAGAATCTCCCCTCCACAGCACCCCTGCCACTCCCCATCCTCCCAACATGGATCAGAACAGGTTCCCAATCCCTGCCAGCACTGCTGATCAGCACAGCTCCAGCACCAGATCGCCAGAAGCTTTGTAAAGGGAAAGACTGAGAATTGTTCTTGTACATTTTATACATTTCAGCCAACCAAAAGCCTGGCCTGGAAGAGGCACCTCTGGCTTAGGGGCATCTGTATCTAAATATCCATATTTGAATCTAGCAAGTCTGTTGGTAGCAGGAAACATCCTGTCCACCTGCTTCCTGCTGTCACAGCCTGTGCCACCCGGGGTCAGCCAGGGAATTCTGGAGCTGCCAAGCACCTTGGCCCCCCGGATCTGCCATATGCCTGATGAGAAGGTATTCCTGCTGTGCCAGATGGCAGGAACACACAGCCTAGCAGCTGTTCTGTAGTTCTGCACAGGAGCCAGAGCAGGGCCCGGGCTGCCGTTCCCAGCCCCTCAGCCCAAGCAGCTCCCCACAGGTAAGGGCACAGCTTCACACAGACACCAGCCTGCTCCATGCTCCTGCCATCAGCCTGAGCCAGGAACCAACTCTGCTCCCACCCTCCAGACCCTGCATCAACAGCAATTCCCAGGCACATGGCCATGGCATCATGATGAGAGAGTTTTCAGGCAATTAGCAGGAAACAGCCTGAAGCACAGCCAGAACCAGGCTCTGAGTAAGCAGCCACCAGCCTCCAAGACAACCACAAAGTGCAGCCTGACCACATTTCACTGCCTGAGCTCACCACCTGTCCCCGGGTTCAGTGGTGTTTAACCCCACAGCAAAAGGCAGATTGTTATCCCCCAGTGCCCTGGAGCAGCTTCCTTGGGGACAGAGCCCCTGCAGCCCTCAGACACAGCTCCAGCCCCGAGCCTGTCCTGCCTCTCCTGCACAATCACGACACAGCCCAGGCTCTGCTGACATGGCAGCCCCAGGTGCACAGGGACAGCACATTTTCCTTGCCCTTTATCTCTAATAAACCAACTTAACTTCAAAACTTACCTGCGGCATCAACAGTTCAGCAGTGGTGGAAAGGGGAACTGTGAGGCAGAAGCTGTCCCAAATGAGTTTGAAGTCAACATGAAGAGTCTCCAACAGAGATCCAAGGTCGGGGCAGATGCCCTTAGTGGTGATTTACAGAGTGGCAAGAAACTCCTTCTGGGCAGCTACACCAGGGTCATGTGGGGTCACAGAACCACTGGATATTCTGAGCTGGAAGGGACCCACCAAGAGCTCAAAGACCACCGAGTCCAAACCGAGATGGCAGAACTCCTCTCCTTCAGGTGCTTCACTGAACATTCTACATGGACAAGAACTGTTCCTCCTGCTTGGGATCAGATGTGGTGTGCAGCAGGACTGAGAGGCTGATATCTGATAAGCAGCAAAGCTCAGTCCAGGGTCTGTATCTGCACAGCTGCTCCCCTGCCCTGCAGCACCTCCTCTGCACCTCCCCAGGAAGCCACGTGTTCAATTAAACCTCCAGCCAGGTTCCTTCTGGTCAGACCACACTTCTGACAGGCCCAGACCCCGCACCCCTCACTTCTCAGTCAGCCCAGGGCCACAGGAAGTTTCATGGTTGCTTCTTCCTCACAGAAATCAATTTACTGAGTCAAAAGCCAGATCAGTGGTTGCTTGGAGGCTTTCAACAGAAACGATTTCCGCACTGCTCTTTGAAAAGACAGAGTCGAGTCCTTCATCACTTCATCACTGCTTCAGTTATTTTAGTTTGTCCCCTCCTCTCCCTCCCTGTTTATGTTCTCTGAAAAGCACCTTCTGGTTTTAAAAGTTTAGATCTTCTTTTCAAAGAAAAACACCAGTGTGAGAGCTTAAGTACCTTTACATACTTTTGCCTTACAACTCCTCTTCAAGTAATTCCTTTGTTTGATCATTTATTTTTCTTTTTCTTTCCTTAAACTGCTATCTGCTGGGCTGGGAATTAAGATTATTGTTGATCACTGCTGTCTTGCTCACTGCTTCTCAGACACTGAAATATCACACTGTGCATGAACACAATCCTGCTGCAGTAAAACAAACATGGATTTTGTTTCTTGATTGTTCCTGGAAAGCAAAAAGGAAAGTTCTTGGAAAGCAAAACCTCCTACTTCTTCCCAAACAACAGAACACAAGACCACTTTGATTAGCACCAAAAGGATTTTAAGTGAACAGTTCCAGGGAGCTCCTTTCAAATCATAAAATGTCAATTTTACATAAAAGTGTGTTTACAAATAGTTTCTGCTTTACACTCAGCTCTGCTCATTACTGACCAGAAGTTATATACATACAAACTAGCTCAGCAGCTTCAACCACTTGCAAGGAGACTGCAGAATTTATTTCAGAAATAAAAATAGGATTTCCTGGTTCCTAGAAATTCTCTTCAGCCTGCCAGATTCAGTCCCCTGTGGGCTCCTGCAGCCTCAGGAGAGCACTAAGCCTTTGGGGAGAAGGGGTACTGTGGGTGCCACCAGTCCAGGAGCCTGACACTGTGCACAGGGTCCAGCACCACCTGCACCCCCTGCTCCATGCGCGGCTTCTTCCCGTTGCGCACGGGCGCGTCCTGGAACACCAGGCGCACGCGGTGGTGCCGCATGTCCGTGCTCACCGAGATGGAGAACTGCAAGAGAGGAGAGCAGAGCTGCTTCAGAGAGTCACAGTGACCAAGAGAGCTCTCAACACCACACTTCTAGACTTGATAAATTCCTCTGAGTTGTACATGGTGTTTCACAGTCACATTCTCATTCTGTCTGGCTGGCAGCCCCAAATAATCATGCTGGAAACTGGAAGGGCTGTAAAAGAACACTGGAACTGCCTGGGCAGTGGTGGTGTCACCATCCCTTGCAGTGTTCAAAAGGCCTGTGGATGTGGCACTTGGGACATGGGTTAGGGGCGAACACGACACTGCTGGGACTGATCTTAAAGGTCTTTTCTAATATAAGTAATTTTATGACTCTGATTCTAAGTGAACCTGGAAACACATGGCTGTCAGGAGAAGTCTGGAACTCACTGCCCAACTCCTAAGTGAGGCCAGACTGAACCTCTCCTGAGCACTGGCCACTTCTGAAACCCTGACTCCCAATCAGGGACCAAACACACAATCAAAGAGTTTGCTCATGTGGGATTTTCCTCTCAGAATTTACTGCCATAAAGAGATATTCCTGGGAGGGGCAGACCTCCACTTGTACTGCTCCCTGTCTCCTGTACCTGCTGCAGTTCTGGTAACTGACCTGTGGCCAGACACTGCCTAACCACAGCTCCTGGAACATCCTCTACATCCTCTCTGTTCACTGCACCAAACAGGGAAAATGGAGAAGTTAAACCAAGATTCTGAGCACTTCCTCTCTTTATTAACCATATGATTCCCAGAACTGGTTTGCTGATAGGACAGTAGGATTTATACAGCCTACAATAGGTACTGGGTGGGATTCTTGGGGTTGTCCTGTGCAGGGCCAGGAATAGGGGACCCTGTGGGTCCCTTCCAACACAGGAGATTCCAGGTGCCCTCTCATGTCCTTACAGGAGCCTCATCTGCAGAGCCTGGCAGCTTTCTCCCACTCACCAAGGTGAAGGTCATGCCCATGACGATTGGCACGAAGATGAAGTTGAAGGTGGTGATCTGCAGCAGGCAGCAATCCTGATCTGGGTTTGTGTGCACTTCCTCATACTGGATTGGGGGCTGGAGACCTTTGCAACACTTGCTCTTCAATCTGGGAGACTTGAAAGAAAGAGAGGCCGATTTAGCAAAGCAGGAACCTCTGCTGGGCTTGGCTGCTCCTCCCCAGTGTGGCCTGGCAGGGTCTCTCCTCCTCCCCAGGTATTTGGACAAAGTGTCACAATAACAACAAAATGCCATCACTCTGGATGGACAATTTTCAGACCCATTTCTTTAGAGGGGAAAGCTGCACAAATCCCAAGGTTGCCTGAAATTACTGGCTTCTCCCAACACCCACTACTGGAGGCTTTCCCTGGCAGTGCTGGCTGTCTTCACTTCTCTGAGAAATCTTGGCAATGCCATAACAAGAAGTTTCAGATTTTGGTCAACATTTTGACCACTACAGTCAGACAGTCTGGTTTTTGGTAACAATCAGTAGTGATGATCCACATCTTATAGCAGGGAAAGGATACTGATGGAGGAAATAAAAATGTGGGATTCTAAATGTCTTGGTAACACAGACTGAAAACTGAGTGTAGTTCTACAACATGCTTTAGTTTACCATGGAAATCTGTTTGCATTTATTCTCTGAATGGACAAAAAGTTTCCACTTCCCTTCTACTCCCCAGAAATATAATTTCTACTTCAAACAGAAGTCACAGCTGATCTGGGTCTTTCATACCTGCTTTTTGAACTTGAAGTTGAATTCCCACATTGCTTCTTGTCTGTTCCCTACAATCTTTTTGCACCAGAAAAGCAGACACTGAGGTGGAAAAAAGAAACACAAAATTATGAAACCCTTAGAAACACCACTTTAAATAAGTTTTAACAGATCATAAAGGCTTCCAATTGAAACCACAATTACATAGGAGCAATTAGGCGCCACTTATTCAGATTGATTATGTTCAAAGAACCTTCTCAGCAGTGTAGATCTCCCAGTTTCAAGCTGGCCAACTCCTCATGCAACATGGAGTCACTGATGTGCCAAACAGCAAAATCCTGATGTGCCATTTGTCCCTTTCCTAGGGCAGGTGTGAGTGGTACAGGTTCACCCATTCCCTCTACCCACCAGCAACTCCCATTAAACTGGGTTCCAAACAAGGTTAAAGTGAGGAACAACAGAGAACAGAGTAAGGATTGAGAAGGAAAGGATCCAGAGGGAAATACAAAGACCACATGAGCTATGAGGTGATGGATGAAGAAGTTCCTAAGCCATTGTGGTGTCAAATGGAGACCCTGACCTTGCCATTATCAGCACTGACTGTCATCATTTCGAAGCCACTGCCAGGACAGCACAGTCTGACCAACCTTCTGTCTCTTTTCCAAAGAAAATGAGAAACCAGTCTGAACCAGCCTCAGAGGGCAATGATAACCAGCATTGCCCTCTCATGCAGACATACATCAGGACTGCTCCAATTTCACTTGGTTATCACTCTGTGGGCCACAGGCTCCAGCCCAGGAGCTTGTTCTAGAGCAGGAGGCTCAGAAAAACTCCTGCAGGAGGGAAATCCCAGCCTACCAGTCACAGTACAAGCAACCAGCCTTCAACAGCCAAGCAAAGAACCTGGCAAATCAGTCCAGCCATCCCACAACGCTTTTCCACACCACAGATGCCAGCCCACCACAGCTGGTCTTATCTTTCATCAGTGTCAGCAGGTAAAGGAGGAATAATATGGGTAAAGAGAATTCCCTGTGATCCGTACACAGTCTCTCCTGAAGAGAGAAGGCCTGACTGGGTTGCAGGGCAAAGCACACATTTAACTTCATTCTAGGATGGAGTGATCCTAATAAAACAAAGCCAGAGCCAGCCTCCATCACAGGGGCTCTGAAGAGACCAAGGGGGATACAAGACCCTCAACTTCAACTCAGAGTCACATTCATAAGCAAGTCCTTAAAAGACCTTTTTTCTCCACAATCCTCATGAGGTGAACAACAAAGCTCTGTGGAGTAAAGCTCAGAAACATGCATGGAATAACCTCCACCTGGGAGGAAGCAGCCCTCAAGTTTTTTCCAATAAAAACATTCTCCAGATCTTTTAACTCAGATGAGCAGCAGATGCTGCTGAGTTTAACTCCACCAGTGGCGTTTGTAGTTCACCTGCAGAGGCAGCCTGGTCCAGCAGCCTGTTTGGTCATGGCAAGTAGTGAAGGACAAAAGGTCAGTACCTCCTAAGGGGCAGAGGATGTCGTCCTCGGGTCAGCCGTCCTGCCCTTCAGACGCGCCGTGCGGGGCCGCTCCGCCCAAAATAATGGGGTGTCTTTAAAGGGCAAACACCTCTGCTGACACCATAACGGCTCCAGTGTCCCACACAAGCTAGGCTAGGGAAAGAAAAAAGGAAATTAAAGAGGAAAAGCTAGGTTGGATCACACTTGGGGCTGGGCTCTCCTCTAGCCACATGCAGTTTAGGCAGGTATTGCTGTTAGTGTCAGCAACCCACAAAGGTACAACCAATGCCCAGGAAAGCCAGAATATGGGGAGGCAATGCCAGGTCCTCCTCCAAACCCTCTGTGCTGAGGGATTTGTGGGCACAGTCACACAAGTGCAGCTCAGAGTCCTGCAGTGCAGTAGTACAGCAAGACCAGACTCAGGGTGGCTCTTTCATGCTGCAAGGGGTTAGGTCAGACCTCTACTGCTCTGACAAAGCCTCGTCCCCATTTAATTTCCTTTTTAAAAAGCTGAACAATGAAAGACTGCACTTAAAGGATGCTCCTCCAACTGTTAGTACAGGAGAAGCATTAGCAGTGGGCACCAAAGCCGTTATGATGTCACCAGGAATTCTCCTGAAATGTCGACCCTGCCAGCACCACCTCGGGGCTCCAGCTCCTACAGCCATGAGCAGGGGGAGCTTGGGCTCAGGACTACTGGAATGTCCTCAAAGTGTCTTGCTTTTTCAGTTGGCAAGAATGAAGATCCCCAGCCTGGGGACTCAGGAAGAGAACAAGGAGCTCTGGATGCAGAGATAAGGCCGCACACAGAGCCATGTGCTTTTCCCTGTGCTGCAGCACCACCTCCTGTGTGCTGCTGGATGCTCCCCAAGCCTAGAACAGCCTGTGACAGGGAGAGGAAGGAAGAAAAGTGGGATGTCATGAACAGATAGATGAGGTTCCTCTATTTTGAATAGAAAAGAAAGAACAACTCCTAAATGAAAGCCACTTCAGTTTGGCTCCAGAAACCTCTTTCAACAGGTTTTTGACTTAGGATTTGGAGGGTGGAGAACTCACATCATTGCTTAAGCTGCTCACAGATTATCGGCCAGTTGCAAGTTAAAACCAAATAAGAGACACAAAGGCATTTCAGAGTTAATGGTCAACAGCAATTAAAGAGGAATAATATGCAAGTGCTCCAAGCTGGGATAGCACAGGGAATTACCTGCCCACACCACAGACAAGCCCTTCACAGCCCAACACAAGTGCAGCCCAGTCCCAAAGCAGACACAGGCTCTGCATATTTGCCATGCTCACCCCAGCATCACCACCCTGGCTCACCCACACACCAGACCATGAACGACCTGCAGGAAAGCAGAGTGACACAACTCCTGGCATCAGTGTCACTCCTGAGCTCTCCAGAGGCCTGTTGCAGAGAGAAGATGTTCTCTGGCAGACAGTGTCAGAATACAGCAAAACATATAAAAGCCAATTCTATGGAGCCTTGATCAGAGGAAGGGAAGCTGCAAACATCCCTGGCAGTTCTCATATCCAGTGATACCAGGACCCTTTTGCTGGTTAAAATGGTGTAGTATAGGACTTAAGCAGAAGTTACTCCAGAGAGTAACTCTACACATACAAGTAATCAGCCCACTTTTACAAATCCCACTGAGAATACCCAGTTAGTGACCATCCTACACCAGCTTCACCGGTGACCATCTCCGTATCATCTGTTTTTCTTCTAGAAAGAAAAAAACAAACCAAACAGAAAACAGCTGCTCAGTGATGCCACTTACTCTGGAATTCTTTAAAGTGCTGGGAGTACTGTCTGGGATGGCGGGGTTCCTGGAGAGGCGGGCGGCGAAGGGCTCGTACATGTGGAACAGGGAGCGGATGACGCAGGCGCGCAGGCAGTGCAGCTTCTCCATGGACTCGGGCCGCAGGCGCAGGGGCAGGTACGCGTCCAGGCTGTAGTGCCTGCACAGCCACAGCCACGCGTCAGTGCAGGGCAGGGCCACAGCCCTGCCAGGGAACACTCCACACACACATCTCACTGACCACAGCACCTGCTCAGCCCTCAGGGCTGTGAGGGGGCTGTGCTGCTGACAGGACACCACAGGCAGCCTCAAAGCCCTGACCTGCACCAGGCAGGCTTCCAGCCCACACATCCTATTACAATTCCCAATAATTTCTAGTTTCCCCAGAGACCAGCCGGGGATGTGGCTGCAGGCTGCACAAAGGGCTGCAGGTTGCTGCAGGTTCCCAGGGACTTCCAGCTGAGCTGACTGCAGCTCTCAGCACTGCCTGAGCAGCCTGAACACCTGCACTCAAGGGCTGTTACTCATCACATTCCAAAGGAGCCTTTGCTAGGGAATGTCACACAAAAAACCAGGGGCAGGGCAAGGATGACCACAGCCACTCTCTGTGCCCCTGCTGCTTGTGCCTCCTGGGCAACAGGTAGAGCTGTGATAAAGAAAATGTTCTCTCCTGAAGGAATATCCCAGTGGCATGTACTGGGACAGAAGCATTTGTATCAAGCGTTGACCACCCCTTTGACCTCCTTGCTTTCACTTAATCCTGTCACTGTAGAGCTCCAAAATTCCCAAATTACAGGGAGGTGGCTGTGATTAGAGCTTGAGGCAGGGCAAGTTGTTCATCAATGATGTTTGCTTTTCAGCACTGACCGTGCCATACATACTTGGACAGGTTGATATATACAAGTGTTGGGCCATGGCAAGCAGAAAAGGACACAAAGCTCTGAGATTTTACAGGGAACATACAGGAATATACCATAAAGATTCATTTCCATACCCAAAGCAGATGTGATATTAGAATCTTATAATGGTTTGGGTTGGAAGGGACCTTAAAGCTCAGCTCATTCCACCCCCTGCCATGGGCAGGGGCACCTTGCACTATCCCAGGGTGCTCTAACCTGGCCTTGGACACTACAGGGATGGGACAGCCACAGCTTCTCTGGGCAATCTGTGCCAGGACCTCACTGCCTTTACAGTTAAGAATTTTTTCCTAACATCCAATCTAACCCTGCCCTCTGCCCTCAGTTTAAAATCATTATTCCTTGTTCTGCCACCACTGACCCATATAAAAAGTCCATCTGCCCCCCTTTTTAAGCCCTCTTAAGGTACTAGAAAGTCACAGGGATGTTTTCCCCAAGCCTTCTCTTCTCCAGGCTGAACCCCAGCTCTCCCAGCTTGTCCTTGAGGGATAAGAATATTCCACAAGAGAGGTCCACATCACTATGTCAATGTGCAAACTCAGGGCCCAGGCCTAAAGAGAATTACTCCCTTATTTCCAGCTCTGCAGAGAACTGCTCTCTACTGAAACCTCCCACAACCGGTTTTAAAACCCTCTAGAGTCTCACCTTCTGTAGAGCCTGGTCCAAAAGGCAGCAGTGCAAGTGACAGTCCAGGCTTTCTTGCAGATCAGAGAGAACCGGACGATGTCCTCAGGGCGGATGTAGGAAGCCAGGAGCAGCCAGTCGATGGATATCCTTCCTCTCCCCTCGGCATCTTCAAGGACGAGTATTTCAACATCCCTCTGCACATCCACCCGAGAAACTGATCCATCTGCACCAACTCCATCAGAGACAACCTGACATCTCGCAATCAAACGGGACAACCTGGCATCCCTCTCACCCTCCACCAGAACACCTGGATTTAAATAGTGCATCAGGAACAGATCCCATCTGCACCAACTCCCACCCAGAGACACACCTGGGCATCCCATCTGCACCAACTCCCACCCAGAGACACACCTGGACATCCCACCTGCACACCTGGACACGCCACCTGCACACCTGGACATCCCATGTGCACCAACTCCCACCCAGAGACACGTGCTGCACACCTGGCAGCACACGAGGGCCCCTGACTCCCACCCAGGGACAGCCAGGCACCAGTGTGGCGCTGCCTCAGTGGCCCTGCTCCCACTGCCACCAGTGTCCACACAGCCAGACACCTCCCCTGGGCTGGACACCTGCCACTGCTATCCCTGCTGCACAAGTGGGCAAAGTGGCAGATTCATAAAGGAATTCAGGCTGAAAGGGTTCTCTGGAGGTTTCTAATCCAGCAGCTCAGCTCAAAGCACACAGAATTAGGTCATTTTGTTCAGCATCTTGTCCAACTGAGTGCTGTGTGCAAGGCTGGAAACCACAAAGCCTTTTCTGGACCCTGTTTTGATGCCTGACCCTGGCACAGCTGAAATACCACACTGAAGTTGAGAAATAAAAATTGGATGTCAAATAAAGAGGCAACTTCACATAAAGGAGGGCCAAGTTCCTGCATTTTTAATGAAAAGGGCACATTCAACAGGTCACTAAAATAGCTTCACACATGAAGACCCTGATCACTGGTACTGCCAGGCTTGTCAGGTCTTTGTTCCAGTGGTCACAATATTTTGGTAGGAGCTCTGTCAGGGAGGGAAATTCTGTTCTGCATCTGGCAATCAGCTTTTCTTAAATCTCCTTATTTCATTAAAACTTTTTGGATAGAACTTTTAATGTAATTCAAATGGAGAGAATGGCCTGTTCCTCTTAGAGGTGTCAGAACTGCTCAGCCAGAACTGAGGGCTCACACTCCTTTCATTCCTGGAGTGTTTTGTAGTTTACACCACATTTTTTTGCACACACATTGCTCCAACTTTAGGAGCAAAAAATAGTTTTAGAACAATACTGAGCATTAGGAAGGTTAAGAACAGAGAAGGAAAACACAACTTGTGCACACTGCTAATAGGAAAAGCTGCTGTGAGATCTCTGGCATAGAAGAGGTGTTGGGGAACTTGAGGGTGCCAGATCTAACCCTGAGACAGCAGGTTAATACAAAGGGCAGTGCTTTATCCTCATGTGATGCTTGCCAAAGAAAGCTCTGGATGTGATCACTTCCCCACAGCACTTCAGATTTATGGCAGGCACACCCACAATGAGCTGCTACACCCATTTTGCTGGGTCAGCTCTAGCTCAAGAAGCCATCAAACTCCACACTGCTGAACTCAGAGGGCAGCCAGAAGCATCACTGTTCTATCACCATTTTTTCCTCCCTAAATGTGTAGCAGAAACAAGACAAGGCTGTGGTAGAACAGAATATTGTCTTCTCAGACTCACAGCTCCAGCCACTCAGATATTATTTTGCCAGGATTCTGAAGGAATAAATAATAATAATAAAAGAGATTATCCTCTTTTAACTCCCTTCCCAGAAGAAGTGCTGTCCACCCGCAGTCTGTGGTGGATGTTCAGCCATGTTCAGCCTGGAGCCAGCACCTGCTCTGAACTGTTTTATGAACATGGAGAAGACTCACTCCCTTTGCAGCAGGACAACCTTCCTGTGGCTGATGACACAATGATGATCACGTGCTACATAAATTGCTATTAAGCTCAAGAAAACTGGTCAAAATTTGCTTCTCAACCTGAAAGCAACCTGATACTAGAAACTTCTGCAGGGTTCCCCAGTCCGTCAGAGCTGTTTGATGCTTACACTGCATTGTCAATGGATTTCTATGGAGTTGCACAAAGTGCAAATGCTGAAGGATATATCTCCCTTGAATTAATGTATTAAGGAGCCAGTAGGATCAAATGCACTTCCTTGCTGGGAAAAGAGCCCTTTAAACCCATTTGTAACAAACCACAGCCTTGGAAACACTGAAAACAGAGCTTGTGTTTTGCCAACAAATGCATCATGGACAGCAGCACTTCAATCCCAAAGCAAACCTGCTGCCACCACCCCGTGTTCAGTGAAGCAACATATCCAGTGGCACAATTGCACAACTCTGAAATAGCAGTGTTTGTTTTCCAAGACTGAGGGATATTTGTTAAAAGCAAGGAGCTCTCTGGGCTCTGATTTCATGCCCCAGGCTCTGCCTTTGTGCAAATACAGCTGCTGTGACCAAGTGCAAGCAGATTTACAAGTGACTAAACCCTTGGCATTTCTTTGTGCACACACAAATTCCAGAATGCTCCAAGAGCCCCATGACCATCCTGTAAATCCCCAGCATGAGCATCCCCCACGCTGGACACGTAGCAGGAGCCCACAGAGCCCCAGGACTGCAGGTGACCACACCTTTGTGCCTTTTGCTCTTCTTTTTCCTTGCAGCCCTCCCGTTGATGCTCTCCTTGGTATCCATCTCATCACTGCTGTCACAGGACTCTCCTGACACGGAGAGAACTTCCTCAGTAGGGACACAGGAAGCTTCCAAACCACACAGGGATTTTACTGGAATGAAAAACAACAGTAAGTACAACAGCAGAGAGGAAAAGGTGATCCAAGTTCAGGAGATGCTTCAGTGGAACCACTGCCTTAAAGCTTTCTGGTGAGTGACACAAGCAAGTAAATCCTGAGCTCAAGGATTACCTTGTCAGAGAAAGATTAGCAGGGGTGAGTGAATGGGAAACATAATTATTCAGCTGCTTGTTTTAAGTAATGAACAATAAGGATGATTACCAGCACATTATGCAGATCCCACTGGCTTAGCTGAAGCTATTTACAACTCCAAATAAAACAACAGCCTCTTTATGAAGGGTAACTGGTTTTCCTAAACAGCAGAGTTGCCTTGCATGGCCATGTTCAGCCTGGAGCCAGCACCTGCTCTGGAACTGTTTTATGAACATGGAGAAGACTCACTCCCTTTGCAGCAGGACAACCTTCCTGTGGCTGATGACACAATCCAGTGGGGCTGGAACTCAGTGTCAAGTGCACAGGAGTTCCACTTACTCTGGAATTTAGTGAAGGGGAAGGCCCTGGCCTAGTGAGGAAAACGGCCAGCTGAGTCAGCTGGAGCTTGGGGCTGGCTTTTTCCTATATCTGGGGACATGCTTAGACATATCTCTGTTCAGAAATAATATTTTTAAAACTTGATCTGTAAACTGAGGGCTCATTAGGCCAGAAAAATACACATGAGAGTCAGTAATGACAGTCTTGGAAAAAGAAAGGTGTGGTCCTGCATTACAGCTGTGTGAGGCACTGCCACAGCAGCACAAAGGCTAACAGCTGTGAAACTCATTTGAGAGCTGAATTTCAACCCAACAAACTGGGTGAAGAATAGAACAGGACCAGTGAGGTCAGAGGAGGCTTACAGTGTTCAAGCTTTTCTACTCAGCACAAACTGAGGCCCAGGAAGGTTTTAAACATCCCAGTTCCAGTCACTGCAGTCACCAGAACCACTGAAGAGCAAAATGTGCTTTTTAATCACAGAGACAGAGTAGCAGAAAAACAAACAACAGCAACAAGAAACCAAACATAAACTCAGGTGAAAAATATTCTCATTTCTAACCACCAAACAAGGTTTTAAAATGAAAACACAGCAGATGGAAAGACAGTCTTCATACAGGGCTTGATTGTACCCACTGACTAGACACACCTCAGTGCTTTGCTCAACCAGTTCTACCTCACTTTGCACAGTTTGTTCTGTAAACTGGAGGCTTTCCTGGCACCTGGATGTATTCATGGCAGCTGTTTTCCCCCTGCCCTCTCTACATGACCTTTCATAGGTAAAAAGAGAGTGGAATAGGTGGCAACACAAATGACAGTGAGTTAGGACATCAAACACAGCCAAGCAAGAGAGGACAAAACTGACAGGGACACAGAGTGGGGTTTAAGAAGAGTCCACCCCACTCTGCAAAGGAAAACTCAACCTCTGAGCCAACAGCACGAGCCCACCGAGCAGTGAATGGCTGCACTGCAGCCCTGCAGAGGCACCCTCTCTTCACCTCAGCGTTGCAATCCCCCCATCCTGGGCATTAAGAAGGAAGCCCAGATAAATTCCTCCCGGCCGCGGCTCCCTCGGGACGCTCGCTGTGGGAGGGGCCCTGCCCGCTGCAGCCACGCCCAGCACGGGCTTCACTCGGAGCCCAGCTTCCGGAGGGCAGCAAGGCCACAGCTTGGAGCTCCTGTCCCCACGCGTGGCACCCCGAGACGCACCCCGAGATAAGGCTGGGCCAGATAAGGCTGCAGCACAGTCATGGCTGGGCCAGATAAGGCTGGAGCACCGCCTCGGGGCGGGGGAGGAGAGATCCCGAGAATCCCTGAATCCGGAGGGGAAACCCCTGAGACTGCACTGCAAAGACCTGGGAAAGGGGTGGGCACGGAACTGCTGTGACCCGGAGGCACCAGGGTGAGGTGGAGGTGAGGCAGAAACACAGCAGGTAAGGCGATAAACTGGATGAAGCAGATGATGCTGGGGGCAGGGAGAACAGAACACCAGCAGTTTGCCAGCACTCTGCTGAAGTGCTGGACTTTGCCTCAAGGAGACAGAACACAGATGGGTGAACAGGAGGGAAGCCCCAAACAAAGGAGGCCACAAAAGAGGGGGGTGCCCTGATCTTAAAAGCTTGAGAAGTAGCAGCTGAAGAGGATGTTCAGGAGCACCACTGCCCCTGACAGGCACTCATGCCAAGTGCATACTGACTCCAACAGTGCAAGATTTCAGCAGCAAACCAAGAGTTTCCCTTTATGAAAAGTTCAGTTATCACTGTCAACACAACATCCACCTCCAACACGTGTGACAGCTACATTTAAAAGGCCAAAACCTTACCATTTCTCAAGCAAGTGGGGTGTGTTAGCTCAGAAAGCTCCCAGACAAGGAGGAAGCAGATAACAAAATACTGCAGTACCTTTCCAGGAAAAAACTCCTTCTTTGCAAAGTTTGCCAAAAAAACAGCAACAGCCTCCCAAGACCTCCTCACAACACGTTTGACAGACCCATCACAACCTTACTCCCCCGGCAAAGAATTTTACCTGCTAATAAAGTTATCTACAGTTTTATATGTGGCAATAAAGTAATAAAGACTTTTATAATGTTATTTTCTGCTTCAAGCAGGAGATGACATCCAAGCCTTTCCATTTCAGGCACTAACACAGACTCAGCAATTCTTGCAGCAGGCTTTCTGCAAAACCTCCAGTCTAAGCCCTTAACTTCTGGTTGTCTACAGAGTAGCACATGCTCATTTTCAGCACTAAAGGACAACAAATTTTCTCAGTTTAAGGAAGAGGAGTTTCCCATGTCATGCAGAGCAAAACCTGAAGGCAGTGTGGGGAAGGCTGGGGCCCCAGGGCAGACTCACCTTCCTGCTGCACTGCGTTGGCCACAGCCTTCTTCACCCGCCCAGACTTCACGACAGCTGGGTCTGAGTTGGCATAATCTGCCACCGTCACTGCAGAGAGGGGGAAACAGGGGTCACAGCGATTAGGGATTATGGGGAGGGGACAAAAGGGCTAAGAGTCACGATGACTAAAGGGAACAGTCCCCAGAGGAGTAGAGGCTCGAGGAGGAAATGCACAAGCAGGAAAATGAGCCTCAGCAAAGATGTGCAGGCCAGGAGTCCCCAGAAAGTCTCTATTCCAGACCATCGGTCTACCAGGCTCAGGCGACCCACGCCCCCACCCAGCCCAGCGCAATTCTCCTTCTCCCACCACCTCAGCCAGTGATAATCCCATTCTCCCTCACACAGCCCAACTCGAGCCTGGCTGATCCTCTGCTCTCAGGCACCTCCTCCACAGGCAAGGAGGTCTTATTGCCACACATCCGTCCAGAACCCCGCTGGGGGATCCCTCCTGGACGCAGCTCTCTGCCTGCACAACGCCGAGAGGGCTCAGCTCACTCCTAGGTGAGACTGGACCGTCCTCCTTCCCCTCATCCCTCTCACCCAGGCTAAGCTCAGGCCCTTTAACAATCTCCTCCCCCGGGCCCTAATGCGGGCCCAGGCCTCCTCTCCGGCGTGCACCAGCAGGGCCAAGCTCGGCCCGGCTCACCTCAGGCCCGCCTTCCCTTACAGTCCCCGCTCCCCCATCAGGCGCCGCTCCCCTCATCAGCCCCGGCCCCCTCAGCCGCGGCCCAGGCCCGGCCCCGCCGGCCCGGCCCGGCCCGGCCCGGCTCTCACCTCGCTCGGAGCACACGTCGTCGGCGCGAAACTTGAGGCGTTTGCGGGCGCCCCTGCGGGGCATGGCGGCGGCGGCGGGGCGGCCGCGCGGGGCCATGTCCGGCCGGGCCCCGCGGGGACAGCGGGGACAGCGCCACAGCGCCCGCCCCGCGCCGCGTCAGCGCCGCGACACCGCGCGCCGCTCTGACATCACCGGGGCTGTGACATAACACCCAGTCCTGAGGGGAGCGTCCCGCAGCGCTCCCAGGGACGGGGACCCCTGAGGGGATTCCTCCTCCCAGTGCTGAGGGGATCGCCCCGCAGTGCTCCCCGTAACGCGGACCCCTGAGGGGATTCCTCCTCCCAGTGCTGAGGGGATCGCCCCGCAGTGCTCCCAGAAAGGGGGACCCCTGAGGATTCTCCCTCTCCCAGTGCTGAGGGTCCCTGAGGGTTTCTCCCTCCCCCCACAGTCTTATCAGTAACAAGAGCACTTCAGGAGATTCCCCCGTTCAAATTCAGGAGATTTCCCCCCAGTAAAGGGGATCCCTGAGGAGATCCCTCCTAGTAATGAAGATCAATAAAGCAATTGCCCCTCTCGTAATGGAGGTGTTTGAGGGATTGCCCCCTCCCAGTTCTCTGTTAGCAGGGGCCCTGAGGGGCTTCCAGGCTGCCCCAGTCCTCCCAATAATGGGGGTCCTAAGGGGATTCCGTCCAGTACTGCGGGGCTGTGAGGCAACTGCCCCCTCCCGGTAACGAGGGCGCTCGAGGGGATCCCCCACACACCAGTCCTCCCAGTACTGAGGGTCGCTGAGGTGAAGGGACCCCCATCCTCCCAGCCACAAAGGCCTTAAAGCATGCCGGCTCCCCAGTACTCCCAGTAACGAGGGCCTCTGAGTAAACGGGTCCCCAGTTCTCCCAGAACATGGATCGCTGAGGGAATTGCCCCCACATCCTCCCTGTAACAACAGCCCCTGAGGTAACTTCATTCTCCAGTCATCCCAGTAATGAGGGGCTCTGAAATGATTGCCCTTCCTCATCATCCCAGTACGGGGGGGGCTCTGAAATGATTGCCCTTCCTCATCATCCCAGTACGGGGGGGGCTCTGAGATAATTGCCCTTCCCAGTCATCCCAGTACAGGGGGCTCTGGGATAATTGCCCTTCCCCATCATCCCAGTACAGGGGGGCTCTGAGGGGATTCCCCCCATCCTCCCAGCAGGGAGGGTCTCTGAGGAAATTGACCCCCCAGTAAAAGGGTTCTGCAGTGATTGCAGCCCCCCTAGGGCTCCCAGTAAGGAGGAACTCTGAGGTGATTGCCCTGATGCACCCCCTGTTGGAAACAATGGAACTTTTAAATAATAATTTTAGTTAATAGTTTTTATTAACTTTTAAATAAATTGCTTTAATTAATCATAACCTATAAATTATAAATAGTGTGTTATTCTTAAATTACTCTTTTCCAGCATTTAGCAAAGTTGCCATGAGCCACTTTTGTAGGAGCACAGATTGGGAAAAGTACTCAAACTGAAGTTTTGATAAACTAAGTGTGATATGCTTCAATGAACAAAGCCAGGGAGAGCAGAACATATTGGTGAGGTTGGACATCTGGAATGTTGAATTTCTGAGCTACAGGGGCATTTTGCAGAAACCTGAAGATAAAGAAGAGCCGAACAAGACTCCATCTATGTGTTAACAGTTCCTACTTTCCAAAGCTACTAAAAAGACTAAAAAGACAGACTAATTAACATAAGAAGTGAGAAATCAGTAACCGGTAGAGGATAGAATAGTATTAAATGAAAGAGAATGATAAGTGAATGATGGAATTTAGACCAAATGAAGTTTTGTTTTGTTTGTTTGGGTTTTTTTTTTGTTGGTTGGTTTGGTTTTTTCTTCTAAAAATGTATAAACACATGAAAAGGTTTTGTATTTTTGTCTGTGGGGAGGCTGGAACCCTGTTGGCCACACACACCCTGGCCAAGGATAAAGTAATGCCATTGACACTAAAAAGGCTGTGTTGTCGGGGTTTATCCTGATGATTTCAGAGGATTTGGAACACTCCCAGGAGACACCCACTGAGCAGTGCCCAAGCACAGCCCACACCACGGGCTCGCAGTGCCACCCACACCTCTGTGGTGGGAGCAGTGATGGGTGCCCACCAGCTGTAAACTGCATTTGCTATTTTTTAGGGCTGAAATCAGTGCTCAGAGCTTGCTGAAGGAGTGGTGCCACCCCATGGGGGAGGAATTGGTTCCAGGGGATCTGCAAAGAGAAATTGTGACTGGCAGCCCAGGGGCTGATGGTGATTTTGGGGCCTGTGTTCCCCTGAGGGCTTGTGCCCTGCTCACAGGGGGATTTGGGCACTGCCAGGAGCTGGCTGGAGTCCTGCCCAGTGCTGGGGTAAACTGGGCAGGCTGGTGGAATCCTGCTCCCTTCCTTTGGGGTTTACACAGTGACCAAAGAGCCCAGCCCTGCCCCATTCTCCCTCAATGACTCTGAACACTCCAGTGCTGCATTCCCACTTGTGCCCCTTTCCTACAAAACTTCAGGAGAGGATTGGAATGACAGCGAGATGTTTTCACAGCTGTGGTGTCAGCTCTTGGGCCTCTCCGGAGCAGGATAAAGCATGGAATATGGACAAATCCAGGAAATCCACATTCCTTCTGCTTCCCAGCCATGGCCAGGAGCTGGTACGTCTGTAACCTCCCTGCCCGACCCTATTTCTCTCAGCATTTCTCAAATAAACAAGAAGGAGCATTTTATCAGCGAGGAGCATATTTGATTGAGAAAACTTCTGATCATCCCATGCAGGAAAGGCCATTCCTTGACAGAAAGGCTACTCCTAATCCATCTGTTCTTAAGGCAATGGATATAAATTAATGTGGATGGCAGTCAATAAACCAGATCCTGGTGCTCCTGGCTGCACCCACCTCTTTACTTGAAAACGTTTTCCTTGGATTATCCTATTCATCATTGCTATTTGAGAACTGTATCACAGTATTATTTTTTAAAAGTGAAGCTTGTCTTGGCTTACAAAACTCTGGCACGTGGAAAAGAGATGAAATGTTCTTGGGACTGAAGGCAGTTGTTCCTGAGTCTGGCTGGCGGCAGGTGGATCTAGCACACTCCCTCCTCTGGTGGGTTGGAGGCATTTATGTGAGACCTCCTCAGGGTCCTTCAGCAAAAATCCCGAGGATGAGCTCCATGTCCTTCCTGGAGAGAGGAAGGTGCTGCTCTATGATGCTAATGATCCCAGTTGTTCCCAGTGGGGTCCCAGAAAGGAGCTCTTCGTTGGTAGGCAGGGTGAGGATGCTGAGGGATCCCAGAGGCTGTGCCAGGGGCTGTGCTTCCAAGGACCCCAAATGAATTGTTTGGGAAGGATGCCCCTGTGCAGGGCAGGATGATGAAGCAGAGTGGACTTTTGGCAGCTCCCGCTGAAGTTCATGGTTGCCCTCTGCCCCAAATCCCATTGATGATGCCAAAGACATCCTTGAGGGGAGCCCGGGGTGACACATCCCCCAGGGCACAGAACTGAGCCTGGCAGGGTGAGGAGGGGTCTGGGGCACTCCGGGGGTCACTGCCTGGCTCCATCGCTGCTCCCCACATGGTGGGGGGACGGGGCACCCAGGGCTTCGGACACCCCACAGCCCGGGTCTGCTCCTGCCTCCCTCCCTCCCTGCGGGGCTGGACAAGACGCCTGGGGGAGTCCTGCCCCTGTGTGGACTTACACACCCCGAAGAGGTTCCTGTCTCCAGGAGAGTTCTATGCCCATTCCAGGGGGATTGCTGTGCCTCCCCCATGGAGGAACCTTCCCCACAAGAGAGTTTCCTACTCCCACGGGGGCATTTCTGCTCCACCTCAGAGTCCTCTGTCCTCCCGGGGGAATTCCTGCCCCCAAGGGGGTTTCTGCCGTCTAGGAGAGTTCTCCTGGGGGGATTCCTGTCGCTCCTGAAAGCCTTATGACGCCCAGAGCAAGGGTCCCTCGCCTTTCCAGGGGTATGCTGTCCCCAGGGAGGTTCCTGTCCCCGGGAGCACCCCCGGCCCCCGACCCCCGGCCCCCTCCCCTGGGGGCGGGGCCGCTCGGGGGGCGTGTCCTGGGGCGTGGCCAGGCGGGGACGGTGACGCAGTGGGCGGGGCAGGGCGGGGCGGCAGCAGCGGCAGCGGCGGCTTCCAGCGACTTCGGCGGGCGGTGAGTGCGGGCGGGGCCGCGCTGCCCACGGGGGATGCTCGGCCCCGCGCGGGGCCGCCTGGGGGGAGCTCTGCCCCCGTGAGCCCTGTGGGCCGCCCGGGCTGCTCAGCCACCCCGGTGGGGCCGGACCCGGAGGGCTCTGCCCGTATTGCCTCCCCCGGGGATGCTCTGCTGCCCCCCGAGAGATGCTCGGCCCCCCCGTAGGTACGCTCAGCCCCGGTGGGGCTGGACTCGGCGGGCTGTGCCCTTTTTGCCACCCTCCGGGGATGCTCTGCCCTCCTCCCCCCCCCCCCCCCTACTGGGAATGCTCCCCATTGCCCCCCGGGCGGGGCCGCAGTAGGGATGCTCAGCCTGCAGTGCCCCGGGGAATGCTCTGCCCCCCCCGGAAGGGGTTGACTCGCTCCGGGGGTGCTTCATCTCCCACCCCGTTACCCCTTGGAGGGGGTGTCTGAGTCAGGGTGTGCTCAGCTCCTTCATTTCCCTTGGGTTGAGTCTGAGCTGGGGAGTGTCATTCTCACGCCGAGCTGGGTTGGAGGGGGGACTTGCTCTGCCCCGGCTTTACCCGCAGACCGAGCATTTGAGCTAGGGTTGCTCCCCTCAGTGCACGGACCCCGGCCCGAGAGCCGGGGAGATGCGCTGCCCCATCCCCACTGGGTGTGCAGGCAGGAGGGTGAAGGGTCGGCACATCCCCCGAGGCTGCATGCTATGGGGGGCAGGGAGGAGGCAGTGATTCCTTAACCCGGTAGAGGGGGTCTTGATTTTCAGCTGCTCTCTGCCTCTGGCAGACCCCCATGTGCTCCCAAGCTGTCCCTTTGCATCCCCTCCCCAGATTGTACCTTGCACCGAGGGGAGGGCAGGAATGCGGGTGAGCCTGGTCCTCCCATGGCCTTCTCCCAGTCCTCTGATTTCCCAGCGCTGTCTCCTCCTGCCTTCCTCGGTGCTGCCTCCAGCCCTGGAGCATCCACCCAGTGCTGAGCTCTGTGTCAGCCCCACTGAGCATCTGCCTGGCTCCGAGCTCTGGGCTGCACTGGCTCGTGGGGATGCTGCCACACACACGCTCCTGGAGCTCAGCACCAGGTGAATGCCTTCCAAGCAGGGCCAGCTCAGAACTGGGAAAATGCTCATGGATCTGCTTCAGCCTAAACATTGGCCTGTGTGCTCGGGCCCGGCCAGCAGAGCATCCGGCCAGCTTGGCCAGCTCCAGCTGTGCCCACACTGCTTCCCAGCCTCTGTTAGCTCTGTTCACAGGGCTGCTGCAAGCTGCCTCCAGACAGCACTGTTTGCTCCTGAATAACCAGCCTTGAAGGGCTTGTTTATCCCCTCAATTGCATCATTAGAGCAGCAATTGGCTTAGGGAGCTGGGTTTTGTTAAAGCTGTGCAAACCCTTCTGGGGAGGCCCTGGTTTTGGCCAAGTCAGGATTGGCAAAGTGTTCATTTTAGCTCATTTGCCACCATCTGCTGGATGCTGGAATGAGGTTCTCCTGGTGGGTTTAATACCACCAAGCCACTGTGTGAGCAGGAGCTGGTCCAGAGGCAAGCATGAGCTAGAGTTTGGGACCTGGACGAATGTGCCTGTGTGGTTTGGGAGTTTCTTGGTTGTGGTGCTGCCCACACAGCAGGAGGTGGAAATTTGGGTGTCTTTGTGTCTCTGATGATCAGTCTGAGAGTCTCAGGTACCTGTGCTCTTGGGGCCATCACGGTGTGCTGCTCCCTGCACGTGCTCCTTGGGGAACAGTACTGATCACCAGGGACTTCCTTGGAGGTTTGTCAGGGAGCCATCAGCACAGCACATCTCCCTGGCACCCTGTGGTGCTCAGGTGCCTTCCCAGCTTCAGTGCTTGCTCCTCCTGCAGCTCTTTCCAGGAGTCAGCCCAGAGGCTGGGACCAGTGTCACCAGCAGGAGGGCAGGGGTGCCTCTGGACTGGCTGGTTCCTGAGGCACCAGTGGTGGGACTGACAGACACATCCAGCTTTCTGGAGTGGCCAGCTTGGCAGGTGTGGGATTAAACATCTCATCCCTGTGCAGCTTTGTGTCTCTGTGGTGAGTGGCTCTTGCTCTGTCCCGGTCCAGCTGAGCTTGGCAGCAGCTCCAGTGCAGATGCAGAGGGACTGGACAGCTGGAGGTTTGGGTTCCTGCCTGTCTCAGCTGTCTCAGGAGACACCAGGGCTGAAACCCTTCTCATCTGCATCTTTGGAGGGACACTTTTGCAAGTCTTGTCCTTTGGGGCAGCTCCCACTGGGGGCTGGGAATGAGGACAGGGATGAGGAGGAGGCTGAGTGAGGCTGAGTTGGTGGGTCCCACTGTGCTGGGTGAGGATGTGGAGGTCCTGAATCAGTGCTGGGAAAGAGCCTGACACTGTGCTGGAGCTGGAATTTCACACTGGAGCTGAGAGAGACATTCTTGGAGCCTCAGAGGGAGCTGAACTCAAATTGGGGCCCAACTAGGAATACCTCTGGAGGGCTCCACTCTGGGCACATGGAGTGTCCATCCTCTGCCTGGGAAGTGCCATTTCAGGGTTTCCTCAAACCGGAAAGATACTGTATTCTTTCTCTAACCTTGAAACCTTAATTCACAATTAATTTCCTCCTAAAGAATGCTTTGATGAGCCAGAGGTTTCCCAGATGGCTCCCAAAACTGAGATGTGAGGTCTCTGAGTATTAACTGGAGGAGAAGGTTGTTGGATCCCTTATGCAGCTGCCCTCCCTGAGAGGTGTGAATGACACAATGATAGCACCTTCCTTACAGATGATTTCTGGGACGTTCCAAGCACCAGGTGTGGGATGACAGACCTGCCCCAGGCTGAGGGCTCTGCCATGGGTCCAAGCCTTGGCCAGGCTCCTGGGGGATGTGGTTGGGAGTTTTCAGTGCTTCAGGGCCTCCTCTCTGAGCAGACGAAAGGCTCGGAGGTGGGTGCCCGTGTGGGTGTGCTCACACGGGCTGGCATTTAGGAGGGAGGAGGGAAAATATCACATGGAACAACTGCAGTGTTGGGGGACAGGTCTGTGCCTGGGCCCATCTGGAGCAGAAGTTGTGGGAAATGATTCCAGGCTCTTTGCTAATAATGTTGTGCAGATATAATTGGATTTTATTTCTGTTTGCTGTGTGGTCAAGCAGGTTGAAACCCTTGTGGGGACAGGGTAAAAGCCTTGAGTTCATTTGTGGGGTGAGGATGCCCTGAGGAATCAGGCTGAGAAAGCTGGGGCAGTTCAGCCTGGAGAGGAGGAGGTTGTGTGGAGATCCCAGAGCCCTGTCCATGGTGTGAAGGGGCTGCAAGGGAGCTGGAGAGGGACTCTGCAAAAGGAAATGGAGTGACAGGACAAGAGGGTTCACAATGAAAGAAGAGAGGTTTAGATTAGATATTGGGAAGGAATTGCTCCCTGTGAGGGTGGGGAGGCCCTGGCACACCTCCGGGTTCCCCAGAGAAGCTGTGGCTGCCTCTCAGTCCCTGGAAGTGTCCATGTCCAGACTGGACAGGGCTTGGTTAGTAGGGGTTTGTAGGAGGTGTCCCTGCCAATGGCAGGGGGTTGGAATGAGTTGAGCTTTAAGGTCCCTTCCAGCCCAAGCCATGCTGTGATTCTGTGGTTTTATGAATGAAGTATCTGCTCATCTCTCTCATTTTTGTGCAAAACCTGCTGCCCCTCAGCCCTGGGCTGCCCTGGCAGCGCAGTGATTCCCATCACACAGAAGTGTTTGGGAGCTGGATGTCAAAACTTCTCCAAAAGCCACTGGTCAGGAGGGGACTGACCCTGTGTCCTCCACGTTGCCCTTCCTTAGCTGAATCTTCACCCTGATGTTTTAAGCAGCTCGTGGGTCGCTGTCTCCAGCTCTGTAATCCTGCAGGACTGACAAGGCTGGAATTTATCTGAAATGCAGATTATTTTTTTTTCTGCTCCTGGTTTTCAGTTCCTGCCATGCTTCTCTTAGCAAGCACGAGGAGGTGCCGGCTGGGTGCCTGCCTTTAATTGCATCCAAACATGAAAAAAGAAGAAAACAAGTGGCAGATGAGAGCTCGTTTCCCCATCCTCCTGTCCGTGTCCAGGAGAGGGCAGCTCCCGGGGGTTTTTGCTGCATGGAGCCTCTGCCTGCAGCTCCTGCCGTGTGCAGCCCCTGGTGTGGCTGGTCCGGAGGCAGAGCCGTGCTGGGAGCGCGGGCAGCTCCTCCGCGGGGCGCTGAGGCGGTGGCAGCGGGGCCAGAGCTTTAAATAGCGGGCGCAGGGATGGGAGGGAAGGAAGGGAAGGGAAGGGAGGAAGGGAAGGGAAGGGAGGGAGGAAGGGAGGGAGGGAGGAAGGAAGCAAGCAAGCTCCTTCTGCCTGGACTCCACATCCCACCTTCCAGAGAGGGCAGCATCCCTCGCCAGGGCAGGATGACACGGCAGGGAAGGGCCCCCTCCCGGAATTGCTGTCCACACGGCAGGTGCATGCATTTAAACTTCTCATTTCCATCCTTTCCTGGTGGAATTTTCTCTGCAATTCCAAATTCCCTCCTGGCCACATCATGATGTGATGTTCTGGCAAAGAGCAAACACTCTGCCCGGGGTCCATAGCCCAGAGGAGGGAGTTGGGCTGAACGTGGGATATCTGGAGCCTGGGAGAAGGGGACATCTGGCCCCAGCCCAAACTCTCACCTTTTCAGAGTCTCATTAGTGCAGAGCATCCTCACATGGATTTTCTTCTGCCAAAGCCTGGCCTTTCTGGTTCCAGAGTTGGGAAGGTGTTTATAGGCTTGCTGTGGCATTAACACAGGTGTCATAAAGCTGGTGGCTCGGGATCATGAGTTAAATAGGCTTGGTGGTGGTGCCCAGAACTGCTCCCCGTGCAGGCATTCCCAGTGCCAGGGGCTGTGGGCACAGAGGGGAAAGATGGGTTTGTACAAAATCCATAATCCACTTAATCTGCCCTGTAATTCAGTGTCTGGCAGCTGTAACTAAGTAGATCTGGGCTTCTTTCAAGCAGCAGCCCCAAACTGTTTTCCAGGAAGGAGTCAAAAAATGCCCAGAGGTTATTTTTGGCTGTGGCTGATTTATTCACACACTGATCAGCCAGGAGAGGAGTTATTCTGGTCCCACACTGCCCCACATAACACCAAGTGCCGTGTGTAGGTGTGGTTTCCCTGGGAGACATTGGGGGATGACACTCCTGTTTGTGGATGGAGCTTTCAGGAGCCACCTTGGACCCTCTGTGTCCTGTGGGCCCACTCAGGGTCCTCAGATAAGGCCAGATCCAGGGGACATGGGCTCTGTCCCTGGGGATGGACCTGAGCCCTGTGTCCTGGGGTGGTGGAAGGCTCTGTGCCTCACAGCTCCTGCTCCACCCTGAGCAGTTCCCAGCTCAGCTGGGGCTCCCTGGGTGACACCTGGGTTTGGGGAGTGCAGGGAGTTGTGTCAGGGCTCCTTTGGGCATGGTGTTGTTTCGAGGCTCAGGAAGGGCCCTGGTGTCTGGGATGGTTTCTCTGCAGGCTGTAGTGGCTCTGGTGCTCCTGGATTTTTCCCTCCTGTGTTTGCTTTCCCTGGCATGCTGTGAAGCTGAGCTCCTACTCTTGAGAAAGGGTGGTGGGAGTGAAGTGTGAGGGTGGCACAGCCAAATCCTGCTTTTCTCCTGTAGCTGCAGAAGAGAATGTTTCTCTGAGGCATTCTGGTGTGGCCACAGCTGGTTTCTGGCCATGGATTTTGGGATCTGCCAGGGTGGGAATCACTGGGATGTAGTGCTGCTGCAGCCTTTGCCATCCTGGCATGCTGGTGACGTGTCTCCCACATGGCTGAGGATGGAATCACTCTTGGCTGTGTCCCTGTGCAGAGATGCTGGCAGCAACAAAGGTCCTGTCCCTCCAGGGTGCTGTGGGACTGGAGCATCAGTGAAGGCAATGTCCAGCCTGGATGCACTGCTGGGTGGGCAAAGGGGACCCAATCCCCACATCTCCTGCAGCCAGGGCTGTATCTGCCAGCAGTTTGGGCTAAAGCAGACTGGGGAGGGTTGAGGAGCAGAAAACCAAAGCCTCTGAAGGATCCATGGGGTTGTTGACCAACCCAAATTTTCAAGCTTTGCTGCTTGGAAAAACCTGGCTGTGCTAGAGAGTGGATGGGTGGAAGTTCTGGAGATTCCCCTGTGCCTGTGGAGAGCTGCTGTCCCTGTTCCTCCCCAGCATCACAGCACCTGGAAGCAGATGTGCCTTTACTGGGACATGGGGTGGAGTCTGGGGTCACTGCCAGCATCCCTGCAAGAGCCTCCTCCCAGACCCCTTCCAGGGACTTGGGCTCTCCATGTGCTCAACAACATGGCTTTACTCATTTTAACCCATCAGGTTTTAATTAGAGCCAGAAGGCTCATCTCTCCTGACCTGAGCTGTCTTGCCTTTGATCCCAAATCCAGAAAGGGTTTGCTTTGCTGCTGTTATCTGTCTGACATCCAGATGTGCCACCCAGAGAGCAGCTTGTGTTTGATGGAGGGAGAATCTTCTCCCTAGCATCAAAACCTGGGTGATAATCACTTGATTACAGCCAACACTTTGGGCTGCCATATTAAAAAAAAAGAGCATTTTTTCCTGCTTTTGATCATCTGCTTCTAGTTAGTTTAGTTAGCAGACTTTCACAGTGGCCATTTTTGGAGTTGGCAGCCAGAGCATCCCTGCAAGCAGAAATGGCTTTTGTTACATGTGTCCTTCGTGTTTACACATTTACAGAGAAATTTTGTCTCCCAAACTGAGGCTGCCATGAGTCCCAGCACTGCTGAGCAGTGCCTGGCTCTCTGGGAGCACCGGTGTCGCTTTCAAATCACACATTGTCAATAAATCCCATTTTGAGTGCCCTGCAGCAAATGGCATCAGCCTGCACGGGGAGAGCTCTCCCACA
This sequence comes from Zonotrichia leucophrys gambelii, assembly GCF_028769735.1. Classification (NCBI taxonomy): domain Eukaryota; kingdom Metazoa; phylum Chordata; class Aves; order Passeriformes; family Passerellidae; genus Zonotrichia; species Zonotrichia leucophrys. Next base: position 6,944,192 of record NC_088195.1, read on the forward strand.
CGTCCTCCTGCTGCCTAAAAATACCAGGAGGTATTGAATACCAGGCTTGAATTCTCCAATGCCTTGGCTACTGCACAGCCTCCATTCCTGCCTGAGATCCTGCTCAGGGCTTGGTGCAGGACCTCTGCTGCGTCCCAAGGGTCACACTCTGCCCTCCAGATGTGGCCTTGAGGTGATGCAGCAGCTGCATTTACCCCCAGATCACTTTGGGGGTAAATGAACATTTATTACCTTTACTCTCCATGCTGTGAGGTGTGTTCCTGATTAGGGGTGTGGGGTCCAGGAGGAAAATGATGGCACCTTCCCTGGTGGCCACTGAGGGCTCGTCTTATTGAGGAAAGGATGAGTTTTGGGGACTTCATGTAGCATCAAGCAAAATACCCTCAAAACACTCTGTTAACTCTGTGTGTGTGTCCTAGGAATCTGTTCTATCCTCTTTGTAAATAAACAATTTACCTTTTCACATCTGGCTTTGAGATGTGGGATACAGAAAAGGTGGCCAACTGGTGGTGTTTTGCTTTGAGAGCCAAGTCTCTGTTCAGTGGGTGAGTGCAGAGGGCTTGCTGGTGTTTCCAGTTCACACAGAGCACTGGGCAGACTGGTGTGCAGGCAGCAGGCTCTTGTCTCCAGCAGCTTTCAGCCTCCTGACCCCACTGGCTTGTGGTGGAGCAGGGAGAGCTCATCACCTGAACTAAGAATGGAGCCAAGGGCTGATCATGTGCTGTGATCTTGGGGGGAAGTGACAAACTGGCTTTGTGGCACTGACAGGGATTTGGGAGCAGAGCTGGGTGTGATGGATGTGCAAACTGAAGTTCAGCACAGCTGGGAGGTGCTGAGCTGTAGAACAGCAGTGATGCTCTCTAAAGGGATGTGTTTCTTTAGGAGACCTTGGATTGAAGATATTTGGATTTTCCTGTCTCCATATGCTTGCCCTTTTTGCTGCTGGGAAGTTCCTGAGGGAGCTGGAATCCAGCAGTGTAGGAGCAGGGGCTCAAGGAACACATTCAGAGGGCTGGCTGCTCCCTGGGAGCCCTATACCCTGCTGCAACGTGGGCAGGCCATGGACACAGGCACTGATAGTTCCCCAGTCTTGTAAAGAAAATAATGTTTATTTTCGAGGCTGGAAAAGTGAGGAAACCAGTCACCAGCCCCAGCAGCTAGCAGACACTGGCTGCTTGATTTCCTCCTTTCTCTGCTGCAACTCAAAGGAAATCCAACCACTGGAGATGCCAAGGAGGGGCTGTCACTGCCCTGGCCTGGGGAAAAATGTGGTGACCCATCAGGAAGAGCTGTCAGACCAAGGTGTGCCACGTCCTCCATCACTCAGTGCCTGAACTTTCTCCTTCCAAGGACTCTTGACTCCTCGTGAACTGCCCTGGGGTGCCTCAAACTGCCAAAATCCTGGTGTGGGGAAGGAAGCAGAAGAATCTTCCCATGCTGTTGCTTGCACCTGGAGCTTTCTCTCTTTTCTCTTGGTGCAAGTGGAGAGGAGAGTGACATTGGTCAGCTCCTATGTGGTCACTCTTGAGCTGGACATTTGTCTGAATGTGTTCTCCCAAAAGTGTGAGAATTTGCAGGATTTATCCCTGAATCATAGAATCATTAAGGTTGGAAAAGACTTCCAAGATCAAGTCCAACTTTTGACTTAATACCAGTGTGGCCACTAAACCATGATCAGAAGCTGCTTGTGAGCACCCAGTTTAACCAGTCCCTGAGGCAGCTGGGACCTCATGGTTTCTTTTTGCCCCTGTCTGTCCCCCTGGCATGAATTGAGGCTTATCACTCTGATGCAGCTGCTGAGTGCACTTGGTGGTACCCAAAACATCTGTAAATCTGAGAGGACTTCCAGGCCCAGGGCAGGTGCTGATGACACCAGCAACCAGAGCAGGCTGGCAGGGGAGAGCTGGTCCAGACTGGTGGTGGGAGGAGAATGCTGAAGGTGATGGGGGCAACCAGGATGGCTTTACTGCCTCTGTATTTTCCTCTGAATGTGACAAGTCTGGGTTTGGAAAAGTCCAACCTCTGTTCAGGCACAGCTCTCCACTCCCTGCTGCCCTCGACCTTACTCTGGGAGGAAACGTGTGAGGTTTGACTCTCACTTCTTGCTTCCCAAAAAGTGAATCCTGTCAGCTTCGGAGGGTTCCGGGCACACGGTGCTGTGAATGCGGGGCAGAGCAGGGCTGGGCCGGGGTTCTGCGGGGAGGATGGAGCCGTGTCCGCACACGCAGCTCTGGGGAGGCGCTGGAGGCCGGGACAGGAGGATGCGAGCGGCTCCTGCTCCGCAATTCCCGGCACGGCTGCGGCAATGCCGGAGGGATCGCGGGGTGAGCAGGACGGGCTTTGTGTCCGCCCAGGGGGAGCGGGGACAGCGCGGCTCCGGCGGGGCTGGAGCTGCCGAGGCTGGAGCGGGAGCGGGCGGTCCCGCAGTGCTGCGTGACGGCGACAGTGACGGTGACAGTGACAGCTCCGGCACTGCCCGCCCTCCCTCCCTCCCGGCACGCCGGGGCCGTGCGGGGCCGCGGCCGCCCCGGGGCTCACAGGGACGGGGGTCCCCTCTGGCTGATGCCGGCTGCGTTCCACTCGGGATGCTGGCGGTGCATGCCCGGCCGTGCTGGTGATATTATATTGCAAGGGTTCTACTGTCATTATATTGCAAAGGTTCCATATTGCTAGAGTTTCGTACCTCCTTGATGATTCTCGTAGGCAGCTCCTCTAGGCACTGACTCTTCCATCTCGCAGTAGTCAATTGACTCCAATTCCCCTCAACCAACCAATCCACTCTTCTATAACACTCTTCTTATCATCGGCTACAGCTGTGGCCTGTTAAAATCAGGCCTGCTCCTAATCTTTAATAATTAACCCATCTGCAACTCTTTAGGGGATAAGATTACTTTCTATACTACCTTTATTTGCTTATATTATATCCTTATATTCTATCCCCTACACTGTGGCACCGCAGGAGTGTCTCTGTTCCTGTCCTCCTGTCCTTCTCTGAGGCAGAGAAGGGGTGACAGGAAGGCAGGATCAGCACCTCTGGAAGGATGTTTCTAAGTCCGGGGGGATTTCACTCCTTGGGACTCGCTCGTTGGGGATGGGGGACATCCCGGGGCTGCTGTCACCCTCCTGACAGGCACGGCCTCTCAGGACCCCAAATTCCTCACAGGTCACCCCAGGCACAGCTCTGGAGGTCAGCCCACCCCTGTAGTCACCAGCGTGGCTTTCAGAGCCATTCACGGGTGGTTGCTCCCCCGCTTGTTCTCTGTCTGTTCAGCTTCCCCCATCATATCCCTGCTCTCATCACTCATTATTTCCCTCCAGGTGAAGGCTTTTTAATAACAGCTGACATTTCAGCCATTTTTGAGTCATTTCCTTTCTTCTACTCCAATTTTCTTCATCTTCTTCATAACTAGGAAGCCTTTCTTTGTCCTTGGCCAGAGGGGAGGTGTCTGTTATTGCCTCTGTTATCATATTCCAGGAGGTTGGATCGGGTTAATGAAAATCTCTCTTTTTTTTTTTTTTTTTTTTATGTGTCACTTCCACTGCCATCTTCTTTAGCCTGGTTTCTTAAGGAAATTAAACCAAAAGCCTTGTTCCATTGTGGCCTTTACTCTCCCTCTGCTTGCTCTTGAGTGTGTTGGTCTCTGATAGGGTGGAGAGCTCCGAATGCTCAAAGGTTCGTGATGGTTGTTGGAGAGGACAGAGCCAGGAGACAGCCCAGAGGGATGTGGGGCGTGAGGCCAGTGGTGCAGGGCTGGGGCTCATTGCCCAGAGAACAGGGCTGTGAATCCAGCCAGGAATATGAGGGACAGCAGGGCTGTATCCCACAGGCCACAGCACTGGGCTCTTTGTGCTGCACAGAAGCTTTTCTGAGCTCAGGAAGGGATTCAGAGGAGGATCCAGCCTCACAAATGCAGGGTTAGCCTGGGATTCGGGAGGCCTAGGCTGTGTTTGCAGGTGCAGACTCACACGTGGCTGTGCTTGAGGGCTTTTCCTGCAGCAGCAGGAGCTGCAGCTGCTGTAAGCTGCTCTGCTGGAGTGTAAACTGCAGTGACAGGGGAGCCAGAGGAGATTTTCTGCTCCTGCCCATGCTACAGCAGGGAGAGGCAGTAGAGTTTTCCTAGTGGCTGCTACAAATCTGCTTCCTTTGGCAGTAATGTGGGTATTGTAGCAGTGCTGGTGAGGGAAATCTTGGGGGTCCTGGGAGAAGCACGGTGTGGAGTCAGGAGCTCAGGTGTGTCGGTGGGAAAGGACCAAGGGGCTTGTTGGGATGTCCTTGGAGCTTGTTGCCCTTTGCAGCAAGGGATGGGGCACCTCTTGTGTGTGTCCTCTCCTGTCCCAGCCCAGCCTGGGGACAGGGATCGCCCCTTCCAGCTCAGAATATTCTGTGAGTGTGTGCCAGGCTGGGGAGCAGAGTTTGCAGGGAATTCATGCAGCCTGGAGAAGCTCTGCCCACACCTCACTGTGAGGGAGCAGCGTGTCTGCGTGGCAGTTCAGCTAGGGACTCCTCTCCTGTGCAGGTCAGCCCCTGCTCCTTAGCACCAAATCTGCTCTGGAGCTGCTCTCTGAAGGTTTCCCTCTTCCTTCACTTTGCATTTACCTCTGGTGTTTATTTTGGCAGCCTGTTCTGCTGATTTCTCTTCAGCCAGGCCTGGCTTAGCCCCAAGTGCTTGCCCAGTCCCACTCCTGGAGGAGACTGAATTTGCCATTTCCACCTCCTGGTCCCTGGTCCCAGCTCCCTTGTGGTCCCTCCCAAGGTGAGGACTGGGTGACCCCTAGCACAAGGGCACTTGCAGTCTGGCACTGGGTCCTTACCAGGTCCCCACAGGGATCCCCAAACGTGTGATCTCAGTCGAGGGGGGGTGCACAGAGGTGGCTCCACATCCCAGCTCATCTCATGTCCTTTTCACCTTGCTTGTGCTGTGCTGAGCACCAAGGCCTGGTGGGAAGGCAGATCGCACATGATGCACCTCTTTGGGCATGGTTTGGAGCAAAGTTTCCTGTCCAGCTGTGAGAGAGACCTGGATAAACAGAAAAGGGCTTGGCAGTGACCCCTGCTTGTACAGGTGCTTCATGGTTCCTCTTTCCAGGAAGCATTTTGGGCTCCCTTTGTTCTCTCCAGCCTCTCTTGTGATGGTGGTGAGCTGGGCTCTGTAATTGAGGAGATCTGAATAATCCACTGAGGAAGCTGCTAATTTGAAGACATGTCTGTAATAATTAAATCATTATCTGGAGGGAAGAGAGAGCAGATACCAAAACGGGGCTAATTAAAATCCAAACCCAGGATGACTTGGGCTCTGGGCCAGAGCAGAGCAGAGTCTGTTGGGGATGTCTTCATGTGTAATTGCTTTTCAGCATCAGTCCCCACCAGAAAACCCATCTGTTTCCCCTCAGGAGACTCAGACTGACCCAGAAACCCTCTTGCCTTGCCCTGTCCCATGTTCCCCTGACCAGACACAGCTGGAAGAGGCCACATACTTTGCAAAGGGCAGAGGAGATGGTGAGACCCAGTTTGGGAGAGTGTTTGGTTCTTGAGCTTCAGGAACCAGATTCCACCTTATCTCATTTCAGCCCTCAGAACTGCTGATGCTCTTCAGAAATCCCTGAGAGCAAGGAGCAAGGTGGGCTTGGATCCATCCCTGCTCTATGGAAGGATTTGGACATGCAAAGGTGCCAAAGGGACCCAGTGCCTGGGAGGAAGGTGGCTTTGGCTGTAGGGAGAGATGAATCCTGTTCAGGTTCACTCCACATCTGAGGTGGGAGCACCCTGGAGAGGCTGCATGGCCTGTAAGGATGCAGAGCACTGCTGGGTGTGAGCCCAGCCCTGGAGCTCCCTGGCAGCTCTCAGCAGGTCCAGGCAGGTGAAGGTGGCTCTGCTGGGCTGAAGGATGGTGACCAACACCTGTGGTTGTGATGTTGGAGGGGAGAAAGGGCCTTTGGACAGTGCCTCATCTGTGCCATGAGGGTGGGAGACCTGCAGGGTGGGTGCTAATGTACCTTCCCAGAGCTTCTGGGAGTGCTTTGCCTGTCAAGCCCAGAGTCCACCACATTTTTCAGCAGGGCCAAGTACTTTGCAAAGGGCAAGGCACAAAAATCCCACCTCCAGTTACATACCAGTTGGATGCAGGGTAAATTCCATCCTTCTGAGTGCCTGCACTGGGTGCATTCCCAGGGAGCTGCTGCTGCTGTGTGTGCATGGGCTGAAGGTCCTCTCGTGGTAGTGAGGCCTGGAATTGCTGTATTTTGGCAGGGAAGTGATTGTAGCTGTCTAAACCAGAGCTGGTGAAGATAAATTGGTGCATTTACCCAGAGGAGACAAGGTCAGGGGCTCTGTCTATCAGGTGTTCACATGTGAGCATCACTCAGTGAATGTCCCTGGATCAGCACGACAGGTGAAGGTCACCTCAGGTGGGCTGGTGCCTGCAGGCAGCTCTGAACTTGGGGAGGTGGGAGGAGGGTACAGGAGGCTGGGCAGGGAGCCACTTCTGCTTGGGTGAGCATCCCACCAGTCCTGACACATGCTGGTTTTTCTGCCTGTGCTGCCCTGGGGGGCTGCAGCTCTGCAGCAGCACAGCCTGGCCCTGCTGAGTGCTGGGGCTCAGGGAGGGCCTGACCCCCCATCAGTGCTGCTGGAGCTTGGCTCTGCCTGAACCCCCTGAACCCCCCAGCCTGTGCTACTGGAGCTGGGCTCTGCCTGCTGCCACATCTGCAGGAGCAGGCACTGAGGGGTGTGCAAGGTCCAAAACTGTGCTGTAAAAGAGACAGAAATTTAAAGCTGTCTGCAGAAATGGTCACTAAACCCTCTGGAAAGCATTGGCTCAGCTGCTGTTCTTGGGCTGTGTGTGGAGAGAGATTCCCAGCCCCACATGTGTCCTTTTGCCTTGTGAGGTTTGATGTGCTCTTGGCTTTTAACAGAGAGCACACAGCATCCTCAGCTCAGGCAGCAGATGTTTCCCAAGGCATTGGGATGTCCCCTGTCCTTCATTCCTCCCCCAAGGGAGTTTAAGGCCCCCATGTTTTTGAGTGTCCACAGGAGCAAACAGGGGGACTGGGTGGGAAACCACCCCACCTGCAACTCTTCCCACCAGTGGTGCACCAGTGTAATCACCCACATTTCATTCCTTTGGAAGCCTGCTGAGCTGCAGATGTGTCCTTCCTCTCCTGGTGATGTCTCATGGATTGGCCAAATCCTGCTTTGACCTCCTGAGGTGGTTCAGGGGATTGTTCCCGGGGCTGGGTTGGACAGGGATTGGAGCAGCCTGGGATGGTGGAAGGTGTCCCTCGGCAGGAGCTGGAACAGGATGGGTTTAAAGGTCCCTCCCACCCCAAACCAGTCTGGGATCCTGTGAAAGCAGTATGCAGGAGCCCCCAAAGTCCTGGGGGTGGCAGAGTGCTGTTCCCAGGGGCTTTGCGCCAAAGGGTGAAATGGGTTCAGTGTTTTTTGGGTTCCCTTTGGGGGTGATGGGTGGAAGCAGGGGTCAGGCTCGATGATGCCATGGTTGGGGCTCCCCTTTGGGTGAGCTGGGATGGCCATGGGAGCCTGTGTGTGGCACAGGGAGGACAAGGGCAGAGCTCCTGGGGCTCCTGTGCCAGGCAGGGCAGTCCCTGGGGACACCGAGGACACTCCACTAGCTGGGCTCTATGGACATTTTGAGAGGGAGCAAGTTAGAAATTGAGTTGAACTAGTGCCTGGTGCTGGATTCTGAGATGATACGTGCCCAGATGAGAGCTCTGCTGCCATGGGGGAGGGCTGCCACCCCTCTGCAAACCACCACACTCCCCACACTTTCTGGAGCAATTTGGTGGTGCTTCCCTTTCTCTGCTTTCTCCAATCCCCAAAGGAGGGGAGCAGTGGTGATTCCTCTGGTCCCTCCCTCGGCTCATTCCATGCCCTCAGGGGCTCTGCTTAGAGCTCCCTGCTGGATCCAACACAGCTCTTCACATTCATGCAAACCTTGATTCATTCTTCCTGATCTTTTCCAATCTTTTGGGATTTCTGGAGGGAACTGAACTTTTATATCCCTTATATCTTCCTTGTGGCCTATATCCAGGAGGAATGAGCTCCAGATGGAGTTTTTCCTTGGCAGGCTATTTTTGGGGTGCTTTTTGTGGTTCCTCTGATGCTTAATCAGGGCTGAGCTAATCCTACAATTCTCCTAAAGAGGAACAACTTGAATTTTCCTTCTAAAGCACAGCATCTCCAGGCCCTCCGCCTCGCTGGTGCCATGAGTAGGCACATCCTCCTCTATGTCAGGAGCTGGGATGTGCAGGACAGAGACTCTCCTAGAAAGTCCTTCTTGCATGAAACAAGGCTTAAAATGCCAGACAGGAGTAGGATGAGCCCTTCCTGCAGTGCTGTGGCTTTGGCTGTGCCAGGTGTGCCAAGTGTGCCAGGTGAACTTTGGCTGGGGCTCATTTGGGGGCTCACTTTGCACCTGAAGGGTGTGGGTTGAAGATGTGACCCTGCTCAATGTGGATTTAGAGCAGACAGGGCTCCAGTGCCTGAGCCTTGCCCCAGCCACCCTGTGATGTCCCTGTGCCCAGCTGTCCCCTGGCTGCCCCTGCCAGGCCCTGTGGCTGTCAGGGCTGAGATGTTGGGAGCTGACAGTGCCCTGGGCCCTCCCTGCACGGGCACTGGGAACAGCACCAGGGCCATTCCAGCCTGGACTGGGGCTGCTTATCTCCATCTCTGCCTGCTCCTTGCTGGGGTTCATCCACCCACTCCAAAGCAGCCACGGTGCCAAAGGAGCCTGGCTTGGCAAGGGAGGCTGTGGTTATCCATGGTGTGAAGGGCTTGGGAAGAGGGTTCAGTCAGGCGGGGATTTAACCCCACGGTCCTGCCTTGTCCTACGTGGAGCTGAGCACCCACGTGTCCCAGCAGGGGTGGAGATGCTTGTGGTAAATCCTGTGAGGTTTCCTTGCCAAACGTTGCAGAGCTGTCCCAGTGCTGGATCTGCTCATCCTCAAAGCCTGAGTGTCCAGAACTGATGTCCCACTGCTTCTGGGCAAAAGCTCTTCAGGAACTGGCTGTGCTATCAGCAAAGGGATCAAGTAATTGCTAAAGCCCCTTGGCACAGGCAAGGAGCAACAGAAGGGATGAAAACAAGGGGGAATCTTCCCCAGTCCCCATCACCTGAGTTACTGAAACCATCCCAGCCACCTCTGCTTGGGGTTATCCAGTGCCCAAGCCATGATGTCACCACTCCTCTGGAGCAGGATGGACTAAAACCTTCTGTGCTTCAGGAGGGTGGAGGAAAGGGGAGCCCTGCCTGGATTGCCTGCCTGGATTGGCATGGGGAGCACAAGGGGAACTTGGGGCACAGCCTGGCTGCTGTTGTCTCTGTGTGTGTGCTGGGGTGGTTGGTGGTGAATTGCTGAGCTCTGGAGGCCTCCCCAGGGCCAGGGTCGTGCTCCAGGACCATTGGTGTTCCCTTGCAGGTTGTGGTGCCTGCAAAACTCCAGAGTGTGGTGCAGGGATATGTTCCTGAGCCTGCTGTGGCCCAACCTGAGGCCAGTAGCACTGGACACATCCCTTCTCTCCATTGTGGCTTCCTAAATTTCACTATAAGCCCCATCTGCCTCTTCCCCAACTCCAAACTCCCTCCCTGGGCTCTTCCTCAGCCCCACTCATAATTTAGAGTCTGGTGAGGGATGGTTGGCCAGGGCTTGGAGCATCCTGGCCTCGTGGACAGTGTCCCTGCCCGTGGCAGGGGTGGAACTGGTTGAGCTTTCAGGGTCCTTTCCAAAGTGAACCATTCCATGATTCTGTGGTGGCAGAATGCTGGAGACCTGCTCAAGCAGGGCAGGGAGTGGGATTTCCCTGTGGGCCTCAGGGAGCTCACTGAGCCCCTCTCCCTTTCCACCAGTCACGGAGTTGGTGGCTGAATTTTACCCTGGGATTGGGCAGATGTGTAGCTGATGTGCAGGACTGGCTATCCCTGCTGAGGCTCCTGGCAGGGAGGGCCTGCTGAGGGTATGGGAGAGACTCCAGTGGGATGGGTGGTGAGGGGAAACCTTGGATCTTGGGCAGAGCAGGCATGGCAGCTCTTCAGGTGCCCGTGGGGTTTGCCTGGGGTTTCTCTGCAAGCACAGCCTCCCCTGTGCCCTGGGCTGGGCATGGGCTGGCTGTGGGTGCCCTGGGCTGGCTGTGGGTGCCAGGCCTGGCTGTGGGTGCCCTGGGCTGGGCTTGGGCTGGCGGTGGGTGCTGGGGCTGGCTGTGGGTGCCCTGGGCTGGCTGTGGGTGCCCAGGGCTGGCTGTGGGTGCCCTGGGCTGGGCTCGGGCTGGCTGTGGGTGCCGGGGCTGGCTGTGGGCGCCCAGGGCTGGCTGTGGGTGCTGGGGCTGGGCTTGGGCTGGCTGTGGGTGCCCGGGCTGGCTGTGGGTGCCAGGGCCGGGTTAGGGGAGAGGCCCCTCCACAGCTTTTGTCAGGGCTCGGGCGCACCCTGGCACAGATTTCCCAGCCCCCCTCGGAGCTGGTGACTCTTCCCTGGCGCTGAATAAATTAGCACCACAAGTGCTCACGGGGTGTGACTAAAGCAGGGCCGCGCTAGCGAGGGGGAGGCCCCGGCTCCAGCCCGGCAGGCTCCCAGATGAGATAACTCCTCAGCAGAAGTGCCATGGGGGCGGGAGGGATGTACCCGTGGCAAAACCTCTAGTGAAATCATGGAAAATCACCAGCCATGCCTCTGTGTCTCGGCAAGGAGTGAAGCTGTGCCCTGCTTGTGGGGAGACTGAGGCACGAGGCCTCACTTTGCCAAAGGTAAGGGCACTTTACAGTGATGCTCCCTCTGTGATAAGCACAGGATTTTCTCTCAATGATTGTGGATCACTTCCCTGTCCGAGGAGTCTGCATCCACCTTGGGCTGGAAACCAGCCTGATTGCTGGGGTGGATCCCAGTCTGTGTTCCCTGGCAGAGTCAGGGGCTGCTTCACCTCGAGGTGCTGCTTCTGTAGGGAATGCATTTCCCTCTGCTGCTGTTTAAAGCAACCTTCCTTGAGACAGAAATCAAAGACTCTCAACACCTCAATCTGAGGAAGAACTTCCTCCAGAGAGCCAGAACAGCTGCCTGGAGAGGGTGTGGGGTCTCCCTTCCTGGAGACATTCCAAACTCACCTGCACGTGTCCCTGTGGCACCTGCTTGGGGTCTGACCCTGCCTTGAGAGGGTGTTGGACAAGATGATCTTCAGAGGTCCCTTCCAACAAGGGTATTCCAAGGAGGACCACAGGTCTGAGGAAGTGCTGGAGCCCCAAGATCCCATGGGCTGTGTGGAAGCACAGGGAGCGTTCTGGAGGAGCACGAGACTGTGGTGCTGGAACACGAGCTGGATTTCACTCTTTGGCATGAGAGGTCCACTCGAACAAAAACACAAACCGAACCCCCAAATCCTGTAATCACACCCCACTCCAGTCACCTGCACCCAGCAGCATCACTGACAGACGGGGCTGTGAACTTCAGCCTAACAGAGCAAAGGGCGGTGAGTTTGGTTGCAAAGTTATGGAACAGAAGGATGGATGAGCCATATGACACAGCAGAGCAGCAGCTGGAAAAGGAAATAGTTATAACTGGAACTGTGGCTTTTTTGTGTTGGTTTGGTGGCTGCTGAAACCCCTCCTTGCCCCTGTGGATGGCTCTGAGTGCAGACCACATCCTGGAAGAGCAATGTGAGCTTGGTCTCGTGGATCAGGTGCTTCTGTCTCCTCCCTGCCAGAGCCAGCCTCTTGTGCATCAAAGGAATTGGGATTTCTCCAGGATTTCCACAGCCCTGTCTTTCAGTGATGCTGCTGGGTGCAGGTGACTGGAGTGGGGTGTGATTACAGGATTTGGGGTTTGGTTTGTATTTTTGCTGGTTTGGGCGAACCCCTCGTGTCAGCTGGGGCAGCTGTGCCAAAGAGTGAAATCCAGCTCGTGTTCCAGCACCACAGTCTCTGCTCCTCCAGAACACTCCCTGTGCTTCCACACAGCCCATGGGATCCTTGGGGCTCCAGCAGCTCCTCAGACCTGTGGTCCTCCTTGGGGTACCCTGAGATCCCGCCTTTCCCTGGGGTCAGGGCAGGACACGTGGCCCACTTTGGAAACAGGGAAACTTGAGACAGGACCCCCAGCACAACCCCCACAACACATCCCAGGGTGACAGAGTCCTGTGGATTGCTGTGGGTGTCTGTGTGACCGTGTTTGGGTGCCAGCCCTGGGGCTTCAGCTCCCTCCTCCCCTCAGGGCCCGGCGCAGATTTTGGCTCCTCGTCTGACAAGGTTTTGCTGAGGAACAATTGTGTCTCTACACAATGAGGAGCAGGTGGCTGTCTGAAAATACCCTCTGGAAGTGGTGTGTAATGCCTCCCCTCCCACTGGGAAGTATAAATACCAGTGCAATGCTAGCACTTACTGCTCCCTGCAAAGAAACTGTCAGATATGAACCTTTTTCCCTGTGGATTCTCCTCTGGTTTAGCAACTTGAGTGAGCAAGGGTTGAGGTGGGAACTGCTTCATGGGTTTGGAGCAAGTCTTTGGGGCAGAAGTGTGTCCTTTAAGGTAAGATATTGGGAGTAACTGCCTTTTATTGCTTGCAATGTCCTCTGTCCCCACTCTTTAGGGGCACCCAGGGCTTCCCAACACCTGAGACAGCTCCAGACCCTGGAGACGCTGCCTGAATGTCCTGTTCTGCCACTGCTGCATCTCCAAAAAGGTTCAAGTTGGACATTGTCCCACTGGGGGCCAAGGACACACTGCTGCAGGTGTGGGGACCCCGGGAGAGAGGAGAGAGAGGAGGCACCTCTCTCTGTGTCTTTCCTCAGGTCTGCAGCACGTTCCCAGCCCCGATCTCAGCAAATCCATCTCACCTTTTGGAACAGGAATCCAGTCCTGTGCTGCTGAAAAATGGCACCTTATTTCCAGCCAGAATGCCTCATTTCCCTTGTTATCCCTGGGTGTCCTGGCCAGGGCAGCCCCTGGCAGCAGCCAGGGACCATCTGTGCAGTTCCCTGCTGGTGACAGGGCTGTGTTAGGGGATTCAGGAGCTGTTACCATCCGGGCCCCATGGAAAGCTGCATCTTCCTTGTCCCTCTGGGGGGACTGGTGGTCCCAAGAGGCCACAATGTGTCCTGGAGTAAATGAGGGGGCCTGGGAGAAAAGCTGGGATGAGGCTGTATCTTTTCCCAACCTCTAATTACCACATCTCTCACTGAGGGTAGGAGAAATGGGTTCTGTGGCTTGGTAGGGATGGTGAGGAGGTTCCCACCTGCCATCCCACTGCTCAGAGGGTCACTACTGACCTTTCCTGGGGTAGGCAAGGGTGGGTTGGTGTCTCAACATGTCCTGGCTGCTGCCAAGTGGTGTCTGACTGCAGTGAGGGTGGGCAGGACTTGTGCTGGGATGTGGCTCTGTCTGCAGGGCAGTGTTTGGGATGAGCTTGCTGGGAATGCCAGGATGTGACACTTGCAGCCTGTCCTGGGGTCACAAGTTCCTGAAAGGTAAAACTAGCAGCAGAAGGGCACCAGACTCTGTTCCCTCCTGGATGTGGCAGAGAGGGGTCAGTGTGGGAGGTCACAGTGGGTGCTGGACCCCGAGTTGGACAGAGGAGAGGCTGTCGCTGTGCCAGGGAGCTGGGAGTGAGGGGTGCTGGTGTGGGCTCTGCCACCCCAACTCTGTGCTTCCAAGGCCAAGCTGGGCTGCTGAGAAGGATTTTCCAGGAGCAGAAAAGATTAGAATGACATTTTTATGGGATGATCAATCTCTGAGAGCTTGTTGCCTCCAAGGAGTGCATTAACCCTCTTTTCCAGCTGCCTGCTGGGTGATGGTCCTGCTGACAGAGCCACCGAGGTTTTTCTCTTCCTCTTGGCAGGGCTGGGATGGGAGTGGAGCCGTTCAGAGAGGAAGGACGAGGCTGTCTCTATCCCCTGTGTGTGGGTAAAGCTGTGGGTGCTTCTTTCTCTTGTTAGGAAGGGAAAGCCAGGGTGCTCCCTGGGACCCAGCATCCCACAGGCAGCCTGACTCACTGCTGAGCTGGGCTGAGCAAATCATCAGCTCCAGGGCAAAACCCCCTTCTGCTCCCCATCAGCTGCTCCACATCTGTGAGGAAGTGCCCTCTCTGAGCAGGCAACATGGGATGGTGCTGTTCTCCATCCCCAAAAGTGGGGAAAGCAGCATTTTGGGGTGGAGGGGGGAGGGATAGTAAAGCAAGCACGTTTTCCCTGGCAAGAAAGCTGCTCCCAGCAAGCCTGTGCCTGGCAGCCCCACGGGACTAAAAATACCCAGCAAGGGCTGGAGCTGTGCAGTGTGTGTTTGCTCAGCTCCCAGCTGTCTCCTTGCAGTCTCTACCCGATGATTATCCCAGCACTTAAGGCCCTCAAAGCCAGGCAGGAGCATTTAGGGAGTTCTCCCAGAGACCTGTGAAAGGTTGAGATTTACAGGCACTAATTGGGAGCGAGCTCAGGCCCCTCTGACCTCCTGCAGCACAGAGCTGCTCTGGGTGTGCCCTCACTGCTGCTGCAGTCACAGCAGAGTGTGGGGGTGTCTGGGCTGTCACCCACACTGACGTCCCCAAGGTCCTTCAGAGTGACCGCTGGCATGTGTGGGTTTGCCTGGGAGCTGCTGAGCTTTGCTGGGCAGGGACAGAGCCTGGGTGTGCCCCCTCAGCTGGGCTGAACGGGAGAGGCACCTGGCAATGGGTGAGGTGGAGCATGGAGGAAAGCCCAAGGTTTGAGGTGGGACAGAAATGAGGGGAGCTGAGCCTGGAAAGGAACATCCTGCACATTCCTGCTCGTATGCACATCCTGGCTGCATGGCTGTTGCTGTATCCCTGGCCCTGTGTGCACATCCCGGCACTCTCACCTCTGCCTGTTGCTTACTGAGCTCACTCCCTGCTCCACAGGCCTTGAGTACAGCAGGGATCAAACCCAACTTGGTCCTGACTCCTTGTGCCATCCCAAAAAAACCCTTTGCATCTGCCCTGACTGGGTGTTGGCCCTTACCAGAGCCTGGGCTGCTCCTGGGACTCGTGGTGTTGCTGTGAAAGCTGCAGTGGTTGATCCAGAAATGATCACTCACAAATCCATGGGGTGGGAGAGTTCCTGTGGTTGTTGGAGGAATGGATCCATGATGGGGATGCTGGAGGCAGCTCAGTGTCTGTCCATGGAGGTGGATGGTCCCACTGCAGTGCAGGGAATTTTCCACTCTTGGATTTTGCCATGGTTCCAGCCAGGATGGGCACACGGGGCTGGATTGTGTCCAGAGCCACACTCAGAGGTGGCAGAGCATGCCCCTGGATTTACCTGCCAGGGACCCTCTGGCAGAAGGATTCTCAGAGTGCCACAGCATCCTGGGAGGCACAGAGAGCCCTGGGCAGGAGAGTTTTCACTGAGCATCCTGAGGGACAGGGCACAGAGGCTTTGGGAGACCAGAGGAATGGGATGAGTCCACCCTGGAGCAGCTGTGTGAGATCCCTGTGATTCTGTGAGCACCCTCCCCAGGCTGAGGGACCAGCTGTGCTCATCTCCCCATCTCCCTGCACAAGCACACAGGAATAACAGGATGTGACTGTGGGCAGGAGCAGGTTTGCAGTGAAACAAAACCCCCCAGAACAACTCGTGCACGAGCTCAACCATGGGGGAAGCAGAAGGAAAATCTTGGATGTAAATCTGTGCCTCTTGCTGCACTGTGTGGGTCCAGCCCCATGGGGTGTGGGAGGCTGCCATGGCCCTGCTGGAATTGGCATCTGCAGAGTCTCCTCATGGTAAGGGTGTCTCTCCTCTGCAGCTGGGATAAATTTCCATCCCAGCATCTCTCAGGTCAGATTTATGTCTTGGTCATTCCCTGCAGCATTTCCCTTCCCTGAGGGCTTGCAGGGCTCTTCCCTCCGTGCCTTGATTAATATCTCTTAATTCATCTGCTAATTTCTCCCAGTTCCCCACCAGCAGCTGGCTGGGGCCATGCCCATGGGGCTCATTCTGCCATTCAGGTCGTGCTCAGGAGCTGCCAGGCTGTGCCCAGCCTGGGTGTTCCCTCTGCATGCTCATCCCTCAGGCAGAGACACAGCAGAGGAGGGGCCATGCAAGTCACCTCCTTTAGGTGGGTCAATTTGCACCCAAATTAACAGGGCTTAGCCCTGGGGTAGGACTGGTTTCTGCTCTTCTTGGCCCTGGATCTCCTTGGACTCTGGGACCTCTTAACCCCAGGAAAGCTGGCAGGGAGCCCCATGCCTGTGGGTACCCCTGGGACTGTTCATTAGGGGCTGTAGAACTGGAAAGCATTTTCCCTGCTGAATTACAGGGATGAGGCTCATGTCCAACTCAACCCAAGGAGAGCAGGGGCTGGAATGGTCCCTCACTCCGTGCCTTTTGCTCCACCAACCTTGTTTTTGTGGGATCCTGCTGGGATGGTGTCCTGGTTTAGGGCAAATTGGGGAGAAAACCTCCAAAAGGGCCCCCCCAGAAAGCAAACCCACACAGCCCCTCCCCTCAACTGGTTTGGGAAGGATTCCTCTGAGAGAAGTGGAGAGAACCTGTTTATTTAGTGGGCAAAGCACTCCCCAGCACAAAAAGTGAACAACACCCAATGACAAAACTCAGTCACAGCTCTGAAGAGACAACATATTCAGAAAGTCTCTCCTGTTGATGCTCGCTCTGTTATCAATCCCTCTGGGACTGGGAAAGGCTGCTGCCCAGAGCAGGCCCCCATGGCCACAAAGTGCAAGCTCTCAGTGCTCCCCAGGGCCCAATCCAGAGCAGGTTTGAACAGTTCCAAGAAAAGGGAAGGAACAAAAGACAATCCAGGGAAAACTCTGCCTCAGCCAGCTAAACCAACTGCAAAGCAAAGGAGGGCCCTGCTCTGCTCTGTCTGTGCCCAGGCACCACAGTGGAGTTCTGAGTTCCAGCAGCCTCTGGAGGAGTGAATCCAGTCCCTGATAACAAACTCTGTGCTTCTTCTTCTCCCCACCTTGGCTCTCAGAGCCAGTGTTGAAGGCACAGAATAGAATATCCAGCATTAACAGAACACATGATTGGGGATAAAACCATCATAACCTCACCCTAGGACAGATGGGATGTCCTCAGTGCGGTTATCCCATGAATCCACAGCTACCCTGGTCATCCACATCCCAACAGCCCCTCCAAGATTCAGGACAGTGTCACATGTCCACAACAGGTTTTATCCCACTTGAGGATCCAACTTGTGAAGGGAGGGGAGGACACCACCTGTGGGACAGCTCTGTCCCCTGAAGCTGGCTCAGCATCACACAGGAGGCACAGTGAGGGGCTGCTGCTTTTGCCAGAGCCTCTCTATTTTTAGAGAGTTTTTTGTGTCAAACTTCCTCTCAGCTGATGAGCCAATGTCATCCAAAGAGCAGAGTTCTGATTCCCCTGCCCTGGCAGTGTCTGGTGTGACAAAGGCACCTCCTCACAAGTGTCACCTTTCATCAGGGCAGGTCCCTGCTGTGCCCCTGAGCTGTTGGGCACAAGAGCTTTCATCCAGCCCAAAGAGCCAGAACAGGCTGCTCTGGGCCAGGCCTGTGTGCAGGTCCTTTTTATCCATGTGTGTGTGGGGGAGAGTTTGAAAGGGAAGTGACACAGAATCCCAGGCTGGTTTGGGCTGGAAAGGACCTTAAAGTCCATCCAGTCCCACCCCTGCCATGGGCAGGGGCAGCTCCCACTAGCCCAGGTTGCTCCAAGCCCTGTCAAACCTGGCCTTGGACACTGCCAGGGATGGGGCAGCCACAGCTTCACATGCATCCTCAGACTCCGAATATTCAGGCCTATCCTTGAGCATTTCATCTGCAAAGTTTAACACTGGAGTGGGGCCAGAAGCAGCTCCAGAGCAGCACTGCTCACCCTGGGCCTCTCATGTTGTGTTTTGCTGCTCAGCTTGAGCCCTGCTCATGGTTTGTGCTCCAGCACAGATGGTGACAGGGCTAGGCAGGTCCCCATGGTGGCTGGGTTGGCAGTGTGACACTCACCCTTGCTGCTGGGGACCCTCACCTGGCTGCAGAGGGCTGAAGTTCCCCCACAGGACTGTGAATCCCCACCTGGCTCCTTGTCTGGGATGGTTTAGGGAAGGTAGGGCTGTGGGCTCCAGCATCAGCCCTGGGCTGGGTTCTCAGCTCCAGCCATGCTTTAATCCAGCCTATATATTGTCCAAATGCCAGCTCTGCCTCTTCCCTCCAGCCTCTCATCTGTGGCGCTGGTGCTTGGGCAGGAATTTGGGGATGCTGCTGCCTTCGTCCCATGGGAGAGGTTTGACCAAGGGAGGATATGCTGGAGTTCAGTTGCCCCTGAAGAGCTGGGCCCAGCGCATCTGTCTAGAGGAGGGGGGAACATTAATCCAATCATTCAACTCATTTGTTGCTGTGACTTCCTGCCAGATTTGGGCTAAACTCAGCTGGAGCCTGATTTTCTGCAAATTCCCTGGGGCTGGGGAACAGTGGGGGCACAGGGGCCTTGGGCAGCCAGGAGTTCCACAGAGGGCATGGGATCCTGGCCCAGGATATGTGAATGCCAAGGACAGTTGCAGGATTTGGGTGCCAGGGTTGCTGTTTCCTGCAGCTTGGTACCATCCTGGATTTGTGGTAGTGGGTGCAGGAGGTACAGCCTGGCACAGCCCATTCCTGTGGGTGCTGAGCCCACCTGGTGCAGCTCTCAAGGGTTTGGTGGGGGGCAGAGGGGGCTGGGCAGGTCTCTGGGCATTCTGGGGCCAGCAGGAGGGATCTGATCTAATCTCTGTCCCCTCTGTCACAGGTCACTGCTGGGTGTTTGAAGAACTGTGATGCTCAACGGAGACACACTTCCACATCAGCAGTGACACCTCCTCCAGCTTTAGGGAAAACAGCCCATCCTCACCAGAGCCCCCTCAGCATGCCCAGCCAGCCCAGACATTCCCTGGACCCTCCCTGTGCTGGCTTGGGCTCTCCCCTGGGACAAATCCTCAAGGATCGTTTTGTCCCCTTTTGAACAGCCTGGACGCTGCAGCCCCTTGGAAACACATCAGGGAGGTGACACACGGAACCAGGAGAGGTGACACACAGGACCCAGCAGAGGTGACCCACGGGACCCAGCAGAGGTGACACACGGAACCCAGCAGAGGTGACACACGGAACCCAGCAGAAGCGACACACAGGACTCAGCAGAGGTGGCACACAGGACCCAGCAGAGGTGGCACACAGGACCCAGAGAGGTGACCCACGGAACCCAGCAGAGGTGGCAGCAGGAGCCAGCAGTGACGAACAGCGAGCGGGGCACTGGTGACTGCAAGGACCCTGTTGGTGCCCAGGACATCCCTGCACCTTGCTGGAGCGATGCCAGCTGCTGCTTAGCCTGCAGGAGGAAGGGATGGGGAGTCCCCCTCCTTGAACCCCCCCTGTCCCCTCCCATGCTGGCTCCCCTGGCCCCCGGGAGCCCGCGGTGATGTGACTGTGCTGAGCACACCCCCAGCCCCGTCGGGAGCCTCCCCCAGCCCAGCCCAGCCATGATGTGCGAGGTGATGCCCACCATCAGCGAGGGGGACCCGCTGGGGCCCCCCCAGGGCTCAGAGGCGGACGCTGACTTTGAGCAGCTGATGGTGAACATGCTGGACGAGAGGGACAAGCTGCTGGACACGCTGCGGGAGACGCGCGAGACGCTGGCGGTCACCCAGAGCCGCTTGCAGGAGACGCTCCGGGAGCGGGACCAGCTCCAGAGGCAGCTGAACTCGGCCCTCCCGCAGGTGAGGACCTGCCTGGCACCGTCCCTGAGGCACACCGGGGGGATTGGATGTGGGGTTCAGCTCATGGCCCTGGGGGCTTGGCTTGGTGTGACAGTGGTGACGCTGCAGGTGTTGCACCTCATGTCAGCAGTAAATCCTGTGGGTTCTCTCAGGCCAAGCCACGACCAACTGGGACATCTCCCCTTCTCCTCTGTACCCTTGCTGGTCTTTGAGGAGGGGTAGGAGTGCAGTGCCCCTGTCCACAGCGGAATGGATTTGGAGAAGGGGCAAAGCCTCCCCAAGGACACCCCAGGGTGAGAGCAAGGCAGGGGACAGACAGAGAGCAAGGCTTCCTCTGGGGACAGTCAGTCTGCTGGGGGACAGCACTTGGGGAGCAGATAGCCCATTTTGGGCAGCAGATCTGGCTTTCTGCCTCCAGTCAACTTCTTGGGATGTCAGGAAGTGCTGAGCCCACTGTGGCACTTTAGATGGGGACATTAACCATTCATCAATCACTCTCCTTCCCCACTGTGCAGAGCAGCCCCACTGCTGCCCCTTCCCTTGCCAGGAGGGCTCCTTTCCATCAGCCCCCTTTCCCAGTGGGACAATGGGACTTCTGTGTCTCAGTCTTGGTCCTGAGAGGGGACACTGGAGGCAGAGCTGGTGCAGGGTGGGGACTGGGACATCTCAGGGAGCAGAGGACAGCGAGGCTGCCAGAGGCCCGTGCTCAGTGAGCAGCCCAGGGCTTGGGGAGTCAGGGCTTGCCTTGGGGCTTCTGCTGGTGCTCTGCTCCTTGTTCCTCCACCTGCAGGACCCTCTCCAGGTACTCCAGAGGCCTGGTCTTGATTTCCATGAAGATATTCAGGCTAGAAGAGGGTGAGGTGGATGAATCCAGTGTCACAGGGCTGTGCAGGATGAGTCTGAGCTGCCCACCATCCCTGTGGTGTCTTTTGAAATAGCACAGTGTCCCAGGGTTCAGATTTGGGGTAACAGGGATTTTGGGGTGCTGTTGCTCTGCTCCATTGTGGGTATGGTGTGGGAGGAGCCCAACAGCCAAGGGAAGCAGGAGGCTTCAAATGTTTGCATCTGTTCTACCTCTGCAGTGCTGAAACCTGAGATCCTCCTTGCCTGGGTGTTGGGGTTTGGAGCACTTCAGAGAGATGGGAAATGGGTCAAAACTAGTGGCATGAGCCAGGACAGAGCTTGGGCTGTTGGCTGGCCAGCTCTCTGCATCCCTGCCTTGTCTGGATGGAGGAAAGCAGCTTGGGAACAGCTGCTCCATACGCAGAGCTCAGCTGGTCCTGGCTCTGCCCAAGATGCTGAGAGCAAAGCGCCCAACAGTGCTTCCCAGGAGCTCCTGGGGTCCCTGTGGATGAGTCTGCCTTCCTGAAAGAGTTGCTGAGACGTACCCAAGTGTTGGGTGCATCCAGCCTCAGCAGCACCTCCCTGTGCTGAGGGCTGGGTCCCTCTGCTCCCCGCTCTGGAGAGAGCAAGCCGGGTCACCCTGCCGCTCTGCCCGCCCCAGCGCAGCATCCCGGATTAAGGGATGCGCGGATTTAGCCTCGGCTCCCGCTCCGGGGCCGGGCCTGGGAGCCTCGGGCGTGCTCGGAGCAATCTGGGTCAGCACTCGGGGCAGCCGGCAGCGCTGTGCCCGCTGCGTGCCCGCCTGGGGCCGCCCTGGCCCCTCGGCCCGGGCTGTGACCGGGGCGGCGCCCATGGGAGTGCCCCGGAGCTCCCGCTGCCTCCCGGTCCCTGCGGGCAGGGGGCTCCGGCGCCCCCCGTGCTCTGCCTCGGACATGAGGGCTCGGCATGAGCACGGGAAGCAAATCCAGAGGCGCTCACCTGCCCAATGGGATTAATGCCAGCATGTGCATGTACCAGGTAAGTACAAGGGACTGGGACGCTCGGGTCTCTCCCCAGGGCACTGGGGAGCATCTCATGGGTCTGTCCCATCCTCTTCCTCCTTCTCTGCGAGCTCTTTTAGCCAGGAGTGATAAAAGTGTCTCAGACCCCATTGGGAATGGGATGCAAGCTGGATTTCTGGCAGGACCCCTTCTTTGAGGGCAGGATTGGGCACCGAGGCTCATCAGTCGTGTCCCCTGGGTGCAGCCAGGCTGGGATGCACTGCCTGCTGCGGCTGGGATGGGTGGCATCTGGGGACAGGGCACTCTGCACCGTCTCAGGGCATAGTGGCAGCTGGATGCTGCTGTGTCGGCATGGGATCCAAAGGGACAGGCTGGGAATGTGCATCTGGTGCAGATCCAGGCACGGGGCAGGCAGGGAATGTTCCTGTCCAGGGCAAACCCCTTTGCAGGGATGCTCCAGGCGTGCTCCTGCCTGTAGCTCCCATTGCCCCTTCCCTGTGCTGCATGGCTGAACCATCCCCACTCCCAATCCATGGGGGCATCCCTCAGCCCCCAAAAGGCCGAACTCCAGGGCAATTTCCTGGGGAGACTAAGCTGCCTTAATGCTTCTTACATGATTTATTTATTCATGTGGCAGAGCTGAATGTGACTTAATCGGGCTGAAAGCTCCAGCTCCAGCCCCCCTGTTCTGCAGGGAATTGGTGGCCGAGGACTGAGCCCTGAGCAGGTTCTGGGTGCTCTCAGCAGTCCCCCAAGGCCCTGGCTTTGCTCCCAGCTGCCTCCTGCCCAGCCCCAGCTCAGTTTCTCCTGGGAGCAGGGATGTGACACTCAGGGCTCCTGGTGCATCCAGATGTGCTCCCAGTTCAGGGTCCTGTGTGGGATGGAGCTCCTCCCTGTCCTGCCATGGCTTGGGGGTTTGGCAGGAGTCCCTGTCCCCATCTGTGTCAAGGGGAGAACACGCTCCCAGGTTTCAGCAGGGCTGAGGACTGTGGGCTGCCCATGGCCATGCAGACCTTCTGCAGTTCCTCCTTCCATGGAGCTCTGCTGCACCTTTGCTGCCTCTTGGGCTACCTGTAGAGCTGAGAGCTGGCCTTTTTGGGGTGAGCCGAGCCCCTAAGATTGCCCAAACTACCTGGAGGTCCCCCAGGAGCCAGGGCAGATCCTGACATCAAACAATCACATATAACTTCAAAGTATATCTCGAGTTTACTTGCAAAGACCAGCAGGTAAATGGGAACCTCAGGAGCCCCAGGTGGGGGAAAACACCCACTGGGAAAGACCCTTAAAGCATCTCCAGATTTTGGGAAGGATGGAGGGATCTGGTAGCTGTGTTGGAGCTGGTTGTACTCCTACAAGACTAGGATGCTGAGATGTTGGATTCCTGCTTGCCTGGCTGTACAGTGCTCCTCCCTGAGCAATCCCTGGTGGAAATACACATCCTGCTGAAGGGAGGACACTGATTCCCCATGGATGCTCTTGCAGAGCCCTGGTGTTGTATCCAGGAGGTCTGGGAGGTGCCGGTGTCCAGCACTGGGGGTGGGTGATGGTCGAAGCCCTGGGTTTACCCAGCAGGATTTAATCTGTGTAATCCCATGCTACAACTGCTGGGGTCATGTTTATCCCCTCATCTCTGATTTGGGGCTTCCTCTTCATTCTGCTCCACTCCTAGGAGAGAAGAAGTGGGGTGGTGGGGCTGCCACACGGGCAGACAATGGATGGGACTGTCCCTCTCATGCCGAGTCAGCAGCGCATCCTTCCCACCCATCCCTGCCGCTCCCTCAGGAACAATCTCTCCAATTAGGAGCTTTAAAATGCCATTAATCCTACAGCTGGAGCTGCTTTGTCCCCAGGCTTGGTACCTTGGAGCAGCAGCCGTGCTCCTGCCACAAACAGGGAATTTTGCTGCCTGTGGTGTGATCCTGCTGCATCCCTGTCTGTGCTGCAGACAGCACAGGGACAGAAACGGGGGCCCTGGGCTGAGGACTTTGGCATTCCAGCTTTCCCATGCTACAGGCCTTGGAGCCTTCTCCCCCAAGCTTCCTAAACCTCTCTGTGCTTTTCCAGCCATCTCCATGCTGCTGGTTCCTGGCCTGCCTCCAGCTCTTCCCTGTGCCTTCCCCCCAATGCAGCCAAGGAGGAAAACCCCAAACCCCCAACATGCCTGGTGCTGACTAAAGATCTGAGTCCCAGTCCACAGCATCCCACTTCAACACCTTGTGTGGTGCTCCAGGTCTCCCTCCCTGCTTTGAAAACAGCATCTCTATGTCCTGCTCCATCCCTCCATCCTGCTCCTTCCCTCCATCCTGCTCCTTCCCTCCATCCTGCTCCATCCTGCTCCATCCCTCCATCCTGCTCCATCCCTCCATCCTGCTCCATTCCTCCATACTGCTCCCTCTCACCCCAGGACTTGGGGCCAAGCTCAGTCAGTCACTTGGTGAAGGTTTGGTTTTAATCCAAACTGGCCCCTTCCTGAACTGCTGGGCTTGCAGGCTCCTGTGTTTTTCCACCCTTGGACTGGAGATCAGGCACCGCTCCTTCACTTTCTACTCTGTTTATAGGTGTCCCTGCTTAGTCCCAGAGCCTATCAGAGCTGGGCAGGCACCTCTGCCTTGTCTGGGAGACTCCTGGCCATGGCCAGGGCAGAGGAAAATCATCTGGATCCTCTTTATCTCCACTTTGTTGGGATGGAGGGCCATAGCGCACCTGTGGTTGGGGGTGGAGGCTGCACTCCACAGTGCAACACTGCAGCCATGAGCTGGGACAGCTTGTCATGGTCCCCAGCTTGCCTGGTGCCCACCAGTGACCCAGAGCAAGGTGGCAACGTTGGCATCTGGCACAGCCAGGGCTGAGGGAGGTGGCTGCAAACGGGAGCTGCAGTGGTTTATTCCTGTTTTTTATTCCCAAGGCATCATACTCAGGCCCTGTGTACTTGGCTGACCTCACTGCTGGCCTGGCTCGCCGCAGGGCTGTTGCTATTTTTGATGTAAATGTTCATTTTTGCAGCTTTCCCTGAGGGGGGACAGTGACCGAGGGCTCTTTGATTTGCCGTGGGGTGCTCCAGGCCTGGCACAGGATGTGGGACACAGAGCACAGGATGCAGGCAGCGTTCCTGTCGGGATGAAGGGCTGGGAGAGGAGCAGCCCTGGGGGAGGGCTGGTGGCAGCTCTGTGCTGTGCCCACCCTGGCTGTGACCCGCTGACCGCCTGTGCTCTGGGCTGCCCACAGCAGGGGCTGCCTCTCTCTCCAGAGGATTTGCTTCCTTTTAATCCCCTCTTTCAGGATGAAATCCTGATTGCAGGAGCATCTGTACAGCCTGGCCACCACAGTGAGGGAATGCAGGGAGAGGAGGCCGGGTGCTGCTGATCTCTGTCCCCAGCACTGGCCATCCCTGTCCTCTTGCTGCCTCCAATGCCTTGTACCACCCATCCCGTGCTGCCCTGCTCTGTTCACTCCCGTGGGAAGAGCATCCATGTCCACAGCCAGTGTCCCCTTCCAGCCATGGGGCAGAAGAGAGGCTTTGGATCTGCAGGGTCCTGGCCTGCTGCTGGAAAAGCACAGAGCTGATGCATCCCCCACGTTTTCAGCTCGGGCTGCTGGGAGCCATTCCCGGGGCCATCCCAGTGCCAGGGTGCTTTTCCCAAGCTCCTGGAGCCCTGCTGCCTGTCTCTCAGCGTGTTGAGGGACCGGGGGAGTGACAGATCCCTGAATCTGTGGCGATGCACAGGCACCTCTCTGGCACATTTCCTGCTGCTGTCTGCTCGCCGGCATTCCCAGCCCGGCTCTAATCCGCAGGGATGCTCGGGAGCTGCTGGCAGCGCTTGCATAACGCACAGAACGTGCACGTGTGCCTGTGCCGGGGCTGATGCCCTGAGCCCGCCGGGATCGGGGTCGGGATCGGGATCACACCAAGATTGGGATAGCACTGGGATCGGGATCAGGATCATACCGGGATCAGGATTGCACTGGGATTGGGATCAGGATCACACTGGGATCGGGATCAGGATCACACCGGGATCAGGATCACACTGGGATCGGGATCAGGATTACACTGGGATCGGGATCAGGATCGCACTGGGATCGGGATCAGGATCACATCGGGATCAGGATCACACTGGGATCAGGATTACACTGGGATCGGGATCAGGATCGCACTGGGATCGGGATCAGGATCGCACCGGGATCAGGATCAGGATCGCACTGGGATCGGGATCAGGATCACACTGGGATCGGGATCAGGATCGCACTGGGATCAGGATGGGTTGGGATTGCGTGGATTGAATCGCACTGGGATCGGGATCAGGATCGCACTGGGATCGGGATCAGGATCACACCGGGATCAGGATTGGGGTTGGGATTGCGTGGGGATTGGAATCGCACTGGGCTTGGGATCAGGATCTCCCCGGGATCGGGATCAGGATCACACTGGGATCAGGATTGGGGTTGGGATTGCGTGGGGATTGGAATCGCACTGGGCTTGGGATCAGGATCTCCCCGGGATCGGGATTGTACCGGGATCGCACTGGGATCAGAATCTGGATTGGGAGCAGGATCACACCAGGATCGAAATCAGGATTGCACCGGGATCACACTGGGATCAGGATCGGGATCACACTGGGATCAGGATCGGGATCGGGGTCAGGATCACACTGGTATCAGGATCGGGATCACACCGTGGTCCCAGCGCTGGGCAGGGCACAGCTCCGGGAAGGGCTGGGCTGGCACAGTGGGATCCTGCTGGAGCTGGGCCTGCCGAGGGTTCCCTGTGCTCTGGGGGTTCTGGGATGGTCCCAGAGCAAGGATGGGATGGGGCATGGCAGAGGTTAGTGACGAGGTTTGGGGTGTTGTGACAGATCTGGGGGAGAACTGGTGGGGAAAAGGGTGATCCCAGGGCTGGAGGGATCCCTGGGGAAGGGATGGGGCCAGGATTGGAGCGGTCCCTAAGAACGGATGGGAAGAGGGAAAACTGCAGGGCTGGAGTGGTCCCTGGGGAATGGATGGGGCAGGAAGGGGTCTGGGAAGGAACTGGGGACCTCAGACCCTGGGGCAATGCCGGAGCAGGGATGTGGAGCAGGGATGTGGAACAGGGATGTGGAGCAGAGGTGTGGGGTGGCAGCTGCCTGAGGCAGGTGACAGACAGGAAAGCAGCTGTTGATGGGATCAGTGATTATTCCCTTTCCCCTCACTGCAACCTGCTCAGGTGCTGTCCCACTGTGGGGGTCTCAACTGCACCAGTGGCTCCACCATCCCCACCAATCCCAGGCTACAAACCCCAGCAGTGGGACAGGTTTGGGAGGGGAGGGAGAGGAAAAACCTGGCTGGGGCAAGCAGATGTAAAAGCTCAGGATTTCTCAGAGCTTCAGCTGTCACAGGAGGTTTCACTTGGAGCTGAGCAGAGCATTTGGTTCAGCCTAAGCCTCAATGCTTTGCTTCGGTTTGAAGGGGTTTTATTTGGTAAACCTGAAAATTAAAGTGAAAAAGAATTTCATGCTGTAAAGCAGCTCTCAACCCCCTCTTGAAATTTGGTTTGTTAATGCTCCATCAAATCCTTCTTGGCTCCTTCTGAAATCCTTTGCCTTTTAAAATTCTTTCCAACACTGAACATGGTGTGAATTCATGGCACGTTCCTGCATTTGCATTTCTCACCCTAAGAAATCCCAGCTGCAAAACCTCACTTAGGCCTGGCACCACTGAAGAGACACTGGGAGCAATGGGAGGTGCTCCTGGGCTCACCCAGGTGCCTGGGTTCCATTTCTTATGGGAAAGGGAACCCTCCTGCATCCAAGGGACTTCAAAGTGAATTTCCCTTTCCCTCCAACACAGCCACAAGTGTGATTGTGGCTTTCATTCTGTCTTGAGGGGTGTGCTGGGTGTGCAGCATTCCTTTGGCATTGCTCTGGGCCTGGCTCTTCCTTGCTGGCTGTCACATCCCTGGAGGAAGCAGTGGCAGCAGCAAGAGCTGGTGGCACCTGGCTGTGCCCCATCCCTCTCAGCTGGGACTCGGGACCTGGGGGTGCCCCATATGCAGCTCACTGGGGCTCTACATGCTAGACTGAGGCAGCAGCCTCTTTTTTGCAAGGAAGTTTTGGATGATTCCAGGTCCTAAGGCCGTGGCAGAGGCTGGCTGAGGGTCAGGGGGCTCATCCTGACCAGCTGTGGCTTTGTGGTGAGTTTTAGCCTGATGGGATGCTCCAAGGTGGGATCTGCATCCAGGGGACAGTGGGAATGGGAATGTGCTGGTGGTCCTGACTGGGATGCTTTCAATGCCGTCCAGCACCTCTGCAGCTGTAGAACAGCTTCTTGTGCCATCGGACATCAAGTGGGATAAATCTTGAGCTGCTGTGTTCTCCTTGTGCAGAGCATGAGGGAAGCCAGGAATAAATCCCCTCCTGGCCTGGCTGTGCCTCTCCACTGGTTTCTCCACATTCCCTCGGTGCTGCCCTGGTTGGGTTTGGATAGGAATGCTGTGCTGGAGGTCCAGCAGTGCTGACTCCCCCACGCTCTGTCGCTGCTCTCCGCAGGAGTTTGCGACGCTGACGCGGGAGCTCAGCGCCTGCCGGGAGCAGCTCCTGGAGAGGGAGGAGGAGATCTCAGAGCTGAAAGCCGAGCGCAACAACACCCGGGTAAGCCTGGGGACCCTGCTGGGAGCCCCCAGCCCTGGGACTGTGGGAGCCCCGGGGCTGCTGGGCCCCTCGTGGCAGTGACAGCCCCTCTGTCGTCCCCCTGCAGCTCCTGCTGGAGCACCTGGAGTGCCTGGTGTCACGGCATGAGCGCTCCCTCAGGATGACCGTGGTCAAGCGGCAGGCCCAGTCACCGTCTGGGGTGTCCAGCGAGGTCGAGGTGCTCAAGGCACTCAAGTCACTCTTTGAGCATCACAAGGCACTGGATGAAAAGGTGGGAAAGCTGCTGGGACCTCTCCTGCTCAGAGTTCCTTCTCCTACCCCTCCACTCCCTCCCTGCTACTTTGTGTTGTTAAGGTGACATGGGGGCACTCAGCAGGAAAGTCTTGGATATCCCAAAGCTGCAGTGAGGAGCTGCTAGGGCTGCCCAGTGTATCCTCTGGGTATGAGGCTGTTGGGGACAGGGAACTCCCCCAGGTCACTCTCGGGGTGGTGGCATTTGACACCCTGGGTCAGTCTTCATTGTTCCTCCTCATTCATTCACCCCAAGCATCTCCTTCCTCTGCTGGGAGACCTCTTCAGGCTGTTCTGGCCATAGAGCTCCAAGAATTGACTCAGCCTGTTTTCTCCAAGACAATTTAACCCCCTGTGATGGCCTGGATGATCCTGAACCTGTGAATCCACCTGAGCCTGGCTGTTGGCCTAGCTTACAGGCCTGGGAGCATGCCTAAATCCTGGCCACCCTCATCCTGGATCAATAACAGCCTTTCCCATTGTTTCACTCACCTGCAGGTGAGGGAACGCCTGCGAGCAGCCTTGGAGCGCGTGGCCACCCTGGAGGAGCAGCTCGTGGATGCCCATCGGCAGGTAAGGGGTACCTGGGCACCTGCTGGGCTGGGGATGCCCCCCATTACCTTGGGCAGTTCATGTGGTATTTGCATTTGGTCAGGTTCTTTGTAAGGCTTTTGTTCTAAAATTGCTGTTTACTTGAAGGTTTGTCTGTGTTTAAGGAAACCTTGGAAAGATTCTGAGAACTGTTTGTCTCACAGGTGACATTTCCCTGTTGTTTGCTGTTTGGAATTCATGTAACTGACAAAAGCAGTCTGAATCTGAATCATTCCAGGGGGCTGAGGGTGAGGTGGGATTTACCCTGATTTGGCAGAGACCCAAACCACACTGCTTCAAGCACCTCATCTTGCATCCCCCATCTTCTTCCCTGCTGGAGTCCTGGGGTTGGGACTTCGTTGTCCCCAACCTCCAGCCATGGTCATCTCAGAATCCCAGACTCATTAGGGTGGGAAGGAACCTTAAAGTTCATCTCATTCCACCCCCTGCCATGGGCAGGGACACCTTCCACTATCCCAGGTTACCCCAAGCTCTGTCCAACCCAGCCTTGGACACTTCCAGGGATAAAGTGTTCTTGAAGAGACATGAACTCTGGTTTCCTTCCTGGAGTTTGTGCCCAGCCACTAGTCCCAAAAGGAAGGAGCCATTCTACAGCCTCTGCTGGCCAAATTTTGCTCCTCTTTCCAGTTCCCAGCATAAATCTCATGGTATTTCCCAGGCTCCCAGGCCCCTCTCCTTTCAGGGACCATTCTCCACCCTCCCTTATCAGAGCAGGATGCAATGCCAGTGTTTACCCCCTTCTCCTGCTGCACTGGGTTCAGAATCTGTGTGGCTGTAAACCAGTGAAATGAGCTGGAAGGGAGCCCTGGGCTCACCAGGAAAACCTCCCTCAGTACTGAGCCTTCCCAGCACCTCTGACTTCCTCTCTCTTAGAATGATGGAATCATTAAAGCTGGAAAAGCCTCCAACCTTAGACCAAACACTCCCATGCCCACTGAACAATATTGTGAAGTTTCACATCCACTTGTTTTTCAAACACTTCCAGTGATGGTGACTCCATCACTGCCCTGGCTAGTTGTGCCAGGGCCTGACCACCCTTTTCAGGGAAAGGCTTTTTCCTGATGTCCAACCTGACCCTCCACTGGCATAGCTTGAGGCCCTTTCTTCTTGTGCTGTCCCTTTGTTCCCTGGGGGCAGAGCCTGACTGCCCCCCACCCTGGCTGCCCCCTCCTGTAAGGAGTTGTGCAGAGCCAGGAGGTCCCCCCTGAGCCTCCCTTTCTCCAGGCTGAGCCCCTGCAGCTCTCTCAACCACTCTTGGTGCTCCAGTCCCTTCCTCAGTTCTATTCCCTTCCCTAAACACACTCCAGCCCCTCAGTGTCTTCCTGGACTGGGAGGCCCAGAGCTGCCCCAGGATTCCAGCTGTGACCGCAGCAGTGCCAGCTCAGGGCTGTTCCTCACCCGCTCCCTCTGGGCCCCCCAGCCAGGAGCAGGACTCTGGCAGGGAGCTGGTGCCTCAGCTCCTGCTGTCCCTGGTGCTGATCAGGTCCCTGTTCCCTGCAGGTGGCAGCTCTGCAGCAGGGCTCTGCCCGGGAGCCGGCGGTGGGCGAGCGCGAGGACAGGGAGCCCAAGGAAGCAGCACCCAAACTTCCATGGAAGGTGAGAGCCCAGCCCAGCCCTGCTCTGACCCTGCTCAGGGAGGATGTCATTTCTCCCACCTCCCTGGTGCTGGCTCCAGGGTGCTGAAAGCTGTTTTCCCTCTCCTCTGGGTCCAGCCCCATGGGAAATGCCCTTCCTGGTGGGTGCAGGCCATTTCTGAGGGGGTGCACTGAATTTGTGCTTGGGTGCTCCAAGGGGTTCTGCTTCCCAGAGATCACAGAATGGTTTGTATGGGAGGAGACCTTAAAGGCCATCTTGTTCCAGCCCCCACCATGGGCAGGGACATCTTCCACCAGATGCTCTGCTCTGGTAAGCCCTCAGCCACCCCTATTCCATCATTCCTGTAAGCATCCCCATCCCT
Source organism: Zonotrichia leucophrys gambelii (assembly GCF_028769735.1). Taxonomy (NCBI): domain Eukaryota; kingdom Metazoa; phylum Chordata; class Aves; order Passeriformes; family Passerellidae; genus Zonotrichia; species Zonotrichia leucophrys. The sequence continues at coordinate 6,975,197 of NC_088195.1, forward strand.
GGCTTGTGGAGGCTGTTGATGGGGGTCTCAGAGCCCCTGTCTCCACTTCCACCCCTTCACTGAGTCCCTGCAGGGCCACGTTCCCACTTTGAGCAGCTGCAGGCAATGCCACAGCCTGGGAGCTTTGGAGCATCCCAGTATCCACCTCCCTCTGGTGCCTTGCAGCGTCTCTCCAATGGCTCTGTCCACCCGGACGACGAGGCCGGGCGGGTGGTGGAGCTGCAGGAGCTCCTGGAGAAGCAGAATTTTGAAGTGGTCCAGGCCAAGGAACGAATCTCTGCCTTGGCTGCCAGCGTGGCTGAGCTGGAGGAGGATCTGGGCACTGCCAGGAAGGATCTGATCAAATCTGAGGAGATGAGCAGCAAGTACCAGAGAGACCTCAGAGAGGTGAGTGAGTCCCTGTCCCCTTGCACTGCCCAGCCTAGGACAGAGACCTCACATCTGTGTCCACTGGGCTGGCAGGGGATTGGAACTCCTGTTATGTGCAGGATGTTCTCCAAAAGAGGCCGCTGCCTTTGGGAAATTGTCCCCAAGTCCATCAGCAGGACTTCCCTGAGGTTACAGACAGGGTCTCAGGTGTGCAGCACGCCTGGGGCAGTGACCTGTGTCCTCTCTAGAAGGTTTTCCTGTGATTGTTTGACTCTCCCTTCATCACTGTCCCATTCTGCTGTCCCTCATCCCCATGTCAAGGGGGGTTTTCCCATCCCTTAGACTCGGGGTGTCCCAGGCTCGAAGGAGCTAGATGGCCTTGCTATTCCCAAAATGCTGTCACAGAGCAGGATGTGACAGCCCCATCGCTTCCCCAGGCCCTGGCACAGAAGGAGGACATGGAGGAGAGGATCACCACGCTGGAGAAGCGGTACCTGGCAGCCCAGCGAGAGGCCACCTCCATCCATGACCTCAACGACAAACTGGAGAATGAGTTGGCCAACAAGGAGTCCCTGCACCGCCAGGTACTGACCCTGAGTGTCCCCTTGCCCGGGGCTGGGGCAGGAGGGGTGCTGGGTGGGCCATGCTGGGGTGGCACACACTCTGCTGTCCCGCAGTGCGAGGAGAAGGCGCGGCACCTGCAGGAGCTGCTGGAGCTGGCCGAGCAGAAGCTGCAGCAGACAATGAGAAAGGCAGAGACGCTGCCCGAGGTGGAAGCAGAGCTGGCCCAGCGCATTGCTGCGCTCACCAAGGCAAGTGGCAGGGCTGGGGCCGGGCTGCAGGGGCTGGGCTGGAGCTGCAGGGGACGGCAGAGACCGGAGGGAACGGGAGGAAAGGGATCGGGGAGGGATCGGGGAGGGATCAGAGAGGGAGGGCAGGGATTGGAAAGGAGGGCAGGGGTCAGAGAGCGAGGGCAGTGCTGGGACCAGGGGAGGAGCTGAGTCTGGCTGCCCCCTTGTATTTGTCCAGGTTTAGAGCAAATTTGGGGAAGAATCCCCCAAAGGAGCTCCAGTGGAAAAAGCAGATCCAATCGCCCCCCCCCCCCCAACTGGTCCGGGAGGAAAAAATACCTCCTTGGAGAAAGGTGGAAAAAACCTGTTTATTAAACAATAAAACCAAAACAATATCAAACAATGAAACCCCTTGCCACTCTAAAAGTGATGACAAACTGAGAAAACCCCGGGTTGAAGTTCAGCTCACTCAGTCTCTGATCAGTCCCTCCGGTGCTGGAATTGTCGCAGGCCAGGCCTGGCCCGGTGGGCCACAGCTGCAGCTGCCGGTGCTCTCCTGGGTGTTCAGTCCAAAGCAGTTTCAAGAGGTCCAAAGAAAAGAAGAAAACACAGTCCAGGGAACTTCTTTGCCTCAGCTAGCTAACACTAACTAAAAAGCAAAAGAAGAGCTCTGTCCTGCTGTCTGTCCATCCACAGACAACAACAGTCCAGGAGGAGGAATGTGGAGGAGTGAGAGCAGTGTCTGGAGGAAAAAAAACTGCATTTCTCTCCCCCCTTCACTCTCTGCAATAAGTCTTAAAGGTGCAAAACTTACTATTCAGCATAAACAGAACAAGACGATTGGGGATAAAAGCATCATACAGCCAACCCAGGACACCTCTGCAGCCATGGAGCCCCTGGCAGCCCAAGGCATCCCACTGTGCTTCCCAGCTGTGGCCTCTCTGTCCCCTGCCGTCCCCACTGCTGCAGGACAAGGCACTGCCTTTAAGACACCTCAATGTGTCCTGCACATGAGGGGTTTGCTCCCTTCCTTCCGCCCCTTTCTCCAAGGCAGGGATGGCCCTGTTGGTGTGGATGCCCTTTGGCTTGGATGAGACCACTCTAAGATGAGGAGAAAGAGGAAGCACCAGGCTGGAGTTTGGAGGGGGCAGGCCTGGAGGGAGGAATGGATGCAGCCATCCCTGCCCTTCCTGGGTTCTGGAATGCTCTCACAGAGCACCTCCAGCTCCTGTCACCATGCCAGCAGGGCTGGTTTGGGCTCACAGGGAGCCCTGCAGGGATGCAGGCAGTGGGAGAGAGCCCTGCATCCCAGGAAGGACTCAGATGCAGAGATGGACACCAGGATGCAGCAGAGCCCTCATGGCTTTGGGAGCATCATCAGAGAAGGCTGCTCTGCTTTTCCCAGGCAGAAGAGAGGCACGGGAGCATCGAGGAGCACCTCCGGCAGCTGGAGACTCAGCTGGAGGAGAAGAACCAGGAGCTGGCCAGGGTAAGTCCTGATCCTTGCTGCCTGGGTACCTAGGCACACCTAGGTTGCAGTTTGGGAGCAGCTTGGGACAACAGCCTGGTTAATCCTTTCCCATCTGGGACCACTTAAACTTGAGCCACACAGGAGCTCATGGCACTCTCTGCTGTGATTTCCCATCTCCCAGGCATCCAAGACTTGCTGTTAATATTCCACACCCACTCCTCTCTCAGCATCACTCCCTGGAGGAAGCTGGAACCCCAAAGGGTGGAAGGGGATGCTTCAGCAGTTCTTCCCCTGAGCCTGGATCAGCAGAATTAAAAGGGCAGGGAAGCTGAGCTGCTGTGCCCTGAGCTGTACAGTCCATTCTTCAGCTTCTGTGCTTCTCAGCTGGGGCTGGGCTGTCCCTGCAGGAGGCTGTGATGCCCATTTCTTGGGTCACCCAGGTGACATTACAGATGTGGCCCTGAGGAAGCTCCCAGATGTTTTGCCTTAAGACAGATATTTGAAAATCCAGAGGTTCCGTGTCCAGTGGGGTCTGGAAGGTGCCCCCAGTGTGGGTATCCCTGGCAGACACACAGGAGAAGCTTCCTTGAGGGGCACGCAGGCATGCTCTCCTTAATCCTTTTCTCTCCTGTTCATCCCTGGCTGGGAGATGGCAGAGGCAGCAGGGCCAGCACAGAGGGTCCAACCAGGGTTTGTCCCCACACACCGGGCCTGGTGGGCCAGCTCTGACACTGCAGCAGGCACAGGAAGGCAGGAGGGCACTGAGCCCTGTGGATGTGACACAGGTGTCTCTGTGTCTGTCCCAGGCACGGCAGAGGGAGAAGATGAACGAGGAGCACAACAAGCGGCTCTCGGACACCGTGGATCGGCTGCTGAGCGAGAGCAACGAGCGGCTGCAGCTGCACCTCAAGGAGAGGATGGCAGCCTTGGAGGAGAAGGTACTGCCTGGGGCAGGGCTCCTCTGGAGCTTGAGGAGTCTGCAGTCTCTCTGTGCTTCATCCAGCCATGGCCCAGGGCTGGAAGTGTCTGTGCAGGGCTGGAGAAATGATAACGTGCAAGACATGGCTGTGCTGGGGCTGGTGGAGCACAGGGAACTGCTCTGGTCACCTCATTCAGGGAGAACCCCTCCCCACCACGTCCCACCTCCCACAGCTGCAGGATTTGTCCTGCTCCTTTCCCTTACCTCCCTGTTTCTGCTGGTGCAGCCCTGATGCCACCTGTGCCCCCTGTCACAGCAAATCCCAACTGCATTTTGCAGGAAAAATTGCAGTGTTCATCCTGTCCCAGCACCCATCCCTCCACGTGCTGCCTTAAAACTTTCCTGCCCCCAGGTGCAGACTGATTTCCCTTCTCCAAGTCAGGGCAGTGTCCATGAACATCTCCCACCTGACTCCTGGGAACAGGGTTTCCTGGGAGGAGCTGGCTGGAGCTGTGGCTGCCTCAGTGTGAATGGAATTAACTGGGAGCAGCTGGCTCCAAGCAAGCATCCATCCAGAGTGCCAGTGGGAGGTCAGGCCTTGGTGATTCAGCTCTCTCATGGTTCCTGCCCTCAGCACACAGGTGCATCCCCCAGCTGATGCCCCCAGGGCTGGCTCTGTCCCCCCACCCCATTGCTCTGCTCCTCCTGTCCTCAGCCAAATGTGGCTATGCCAGCATGTCCAGTTATTCAGCAGATTTCTCTGGATAAAGAGCAGGACCCAACCTGCAGGGATGAGTCCAAATCCCACCCCAGCAAGCAACAGGGACCAGAGTGGTGACACATTTTGAAGGTCATTGCCTGCTCCCCAGTCTGGTGCCAGCACTTGCCCACCCTGAGAGTTCATCCAGGTCTTTCATGCACAAAAATGATCCTGTTTGGCTGCCAGCACTTACCAAAAATGAGCACTGGTTCAGACAGTTACAAACTCTCCAGGGGAGGTTTAGACAGATATTAGGGGGGGAAAAAAATCAAGGAAATAATTATAGCACTGGAATAGACTGCCGAGGAGAGTGGTGGAGTCACCATCCCTGGAAGTGTTCCAAAAACATGGATGTGACACTTGGGGTCATGGTTTAGCTATGAACACAGCAGTGCTGAGGGGAATGGTTGGGCTCAATCTTAGAGGGCTTTTCCAGTCTTAACAATCCTATGATTCTGTGACTCTATAAGCACATCTCCTTTCCCCCCTGCCTACTCCCTAGTTCAGATGTTAGGGAAATTTTTCCCTTTGATCTAGCTGCTCGAGGAGTTGTTCTTCTCTCAGACATATTTCCTAATCTTCAAGCCCCGTCCACCAAGTCCCTCATCGCCCTCCATGGCCATGCTCAGCCCCAGAGTGGGGCAGGAGTTGAGCTGTGGCACCCTGCTTGAGAGGCAGGAGCTTTGCAGAGGAGACCTGTGCACAGGCAGGTGAGGAATAGCCCAGGGAGCCTTTTCCAGGTGTTCACTACACAGGAATTCCACACTGGCCATTCCGGGGAGGCCACGTGGCCATTTCCTAAATGGTCTCTCTTTTTCTTTCCTGTTTTTGTTCCCTTTTATTTTATTTTTGGTTTTTCTTAAAGAATACATTGTTACAAGAGCTGGAAAATACCCAAAAGCAGATAGAGGAACACCAGCATGACAAGGTAAATGCGGCTGCAGGGACCTGACCCAGTGATGGCACTGCCTCACTCCCAATCCCCAGTTTGGGGCACTTGCTCCTCCTAAAATGTCCCAGTTTGTGGGCAGCAGAGCGCCCAGCAGCAGGAGGCCACACACTCACCCATGCAGTGGCTGGATGGAAGCTGCCACCCCTCCCCAGAGAGCCCCGGGTCAGTTCCCTGCCGTCCATGTTCTGTCACACTCACCCATCCCTGAGCCCTCTGTGCAGTGCTGAGGCCAGGCTGGCTTCACCCATGCCTGGATGAGGGCTCAGGCAGCCACAGCCCCTGGCCCCCAGGCTTCCCCAGGCTGGGGGTGCTGTGCCCCGTGCCCAGCTTGCAGGGACCCCGCAGTGTTCACACCCTGCTCTCAGATGAGGCACTTCAGCAGCATCTGCATGAACCCCCAGTGGCCTAGCTAGAAAGCTGCAGGGACATGGCTTTTTGGAGCAGTGGGAGCTTTTGGGATGTGCTGCATGTCTCATGCATGGTTCGGGGGATCAGGGGGCTGCTTTTCCCCTTGCCTGCAGGGAGCATGTGTGCTTATCCCTTGTGCTTCCCAGCGAGGGGTGCTCAGGTCTGGGCAGGGCAGAGCTCGGGGACTCGCATGACACTGCTGGCACTTTGCCCACCCTGGCTTGGCCTGTTTGTCCCCCAGACTGCATCCTGCTATGCCTGGGAGATCCCTTCTCCCCTCCCTTCCTGTCCGTCTGCAGCCTCTCCTGGCATCTCCCAGTGCTGGGTGTGGGCACAGCTTCCCCATGGGGGTGGGACTGGGAGCAGGAGGGACAGCGAGTTTGGCTGGGGGGTCCCTCACTGCCAGTCCCTTGCCAAGGGAGCACACACGTGCAGTCTGGAGAAGGAGCAGAGCATCCAAGTGGGACCTGTTTTCCTTCATCTCCCAAAGCAGCATTCCCTGAGCACCTGTGCCTGTCTGTCCTGATCCTCCCTCCCCAGCACCCTCATTCCCTCTGCCTGCATGAGCTCTTTCTCTGCTGCTGTGTCCAAGATGCTTTAAACCTGGGGCAGGGAATGTAAGCATGGCAATAGCCAAGGATGTGGATGGTCCCAAACCTGGCAGCACTCCAGAGCAAACCCAAGCCCTGCCTGTCTCATCCCCCAAACAGCGGCGTCTGTCTGACGAGATCGACAAGCTGAGGCTGGAGGTGGATCAGCTCAAGACCAGGAGTGGGACATTTGTAGAGAGTGTGCACAGCAGGTAAGTGCCAGGCCAAACCCCTGCACCCCTGGCTTTGGGGGCAGTTTGCTTTGGGGGCCCCAGAGTGGTGCTGGCACTGGGTGTTTGTGGTGCTCCCAAGCTCCAGTGCTGGGCTGCAGGGTCCCCACAGCAGGGTCAGCTCCAGTTGTGCTGTCCCACCATGGATCTGTCCTGGGGTGGGACATGACTCTTGAGAATAGCCCAACCCAACTGAATGGCGCCAAATTTGCTTTTGTTTTTCTGCACAAGTGGCTTAGGACTTCCTTTGCTCTGAAAGCTGGATATTCACCAGAGGACTTTTCCCCTGTGGAGTGCAGGGGATGGGCTTGTGAACCCAAAAAATGAAATTTCCTTTCAGGAAGGGAAACATAATCTTGTGATTTCAATGGGGACCAATAGGTCAATCTTTAATGCATGTCCCTGCCCTTGGTAGCATGCCATGTCTTTTGATGGCTTTGACTTTGGGGAAGATTTTTTTTTTTTTTTTTTTTTAATATCCATGCCATGTCCCTCATATCTTCCCCTCCAAGTTGTGTCTTCCTCCTTGACTTTTCCCCCTGCTTTTGCAGCATCTAGGATGGTTGGTTTGGCCTGTTTTTGTCCTTTGCACTGCACCTGATGTAATCCTGGTCCATTTTCTTGTGGTCAGAAAATTTCCCAATTTTCTTTTTTTTCCCTTCAATTGCAATTCCTTTGATGGTACCTCCATTCCAGAGTGTTTTTAAGTCCTTCTTTTCTGTTTTGGCCTTCAAAGGGGATCAATTTTGGCAAGCTTTGGTGCATGTGAAATGAAATTTCATTTCATTCCTTGCGAACCTGAAAAGAAAGGCTTACAAATGCATTGGACTCCTCCTCCAGATGTGATATCAAAAGGATTCACATCTGGGGCAGAAGGACGAATTGCTTTGGAGCTGTTGCAGGCAAAGGAGAATGAAGCCCCTCTGTCTCCAATGCAATGGTCCTCCCACACTCTTTCATTTAAAGTCAGCTGGGATATGGGGACATCCCAGCCCAGGGCACCAGGAGCAGAGGTGAGTTCATCAGGTCTCAGCCTCCATCACTGACCAGGATACCCAGAGCTGCTTCAGGAAAATAGAGATGGTAAAGGAGGGTGACAGCACAATAGCCCCACCTGGGACACCACACCCTGCCCTGAGCACTTCCAACATGGGTTCAAGGCAGCAAGGGGTCAGTGGGAGCAACCAGTGAAGAAGTTTCCCCTCTTAGCAAGGCTGGAAAAGATGGGGAGGAGTTGATGTAACCAGCCTTGGGCCTGTCAGCAGAAAGGAGAAGAAGGCCTGGAGACCCTGTGTCTGTCATGGAGAGAAAAAATGGAGAGGGTGAGGAAGAGCCTGTGAGGATGAAGGAGAGCTGGGTGCTGGAGCAGAGTCTGGAGCATGTGTGGGACCTCTTTGCATGGTCTGTAAGAGCATGATGGACAATTTGGTGATTTTTTATATTTCTCAGGTGAAAAATCAGCAGAAATCGTGCATTGCAGAATGATCCCCCAGCTGAAATGTCAGCTTTTGTCTGAGCTGTTTTTATCTGGTTTTAGCTGGGCAGCAGCTTGTCATCAGCTCTGAAATCCCTGGAACTTGGCTTGTGCCTTTGTCTGACACACCAGGCTCCAGCCATGCTGCTCATGGTGCTGATTTTGTCTCCAGGCCTGTGTCTGCCTGACCTCCAGCCTGACCTGATTCTGTATCCAGGCCTGCAAACCAGGCCCACCATGATGGAAAACCACCATCCGCCTTGGGCTGCTGCTTTTGTCATCTTAAATTCACCTTAAATTGAAGAAACCTTGAGTCTCTAGTGGCACTGTATGTGGGGAGTAATCGCCCTGTGCCCAGGAATGTGCCTGGCTCAGCTCCATGGTTGGGTCTTCAGGGCCAGGAGGAGCAACTGGGCAAAGTGGAGACATGGAAAGAGCACCACGAGTGGCTCCAAGTGCCCTCCTGTTGAGCTGCTGCCTTGCTCTGCCTGGTGTGGGACTCACCAGGGCCTGGCCCACGCACCAGCCCTGGCAAGGATGAGGAGGGTGAAGAGGTCCCAGCTGATTCTTGCTGGGAGGTCCCAACAGAGCTCATGTCCTCACACGTGTAAGATGTTTCAGGTGGAATTTTATTCACTGTAATCACAGAATCATTGAGGTTGGAAGAGTCCTCTAAGGTCATCAAGTCCAACCTTCTTCACCCTAATACCAGCAAAACCACTAAATCACATCACAAAGTGCCTCATCTACCATTTTTTGAACACTTCCAGGGGTGGGAACTCCACCACTGCCCTGGGCATCCTGTGCTGGGGCCTGACCACCCTTTCCATTAAGAAATTTTTCCCAATATCCAACCTGAACCTTCCCTTGAGGCCATTTCCCCTTATCCTGTCACTCCCTGCCTGGGAGAAGAGACTGACCCTCATCAGGGCATTTCTCATGAAAATCTGGGCTTGACTGTTGTAGGTCCCTTCCAGGAATAAACATGAAAAGGACAAGAGCTCCCTGGCTGCTGCTGGGTACATGGATATGGAGAAGACAACGAGCTGTGTTGGGACATTCCAGCTGTTCTGGAGAGGGAGGGGCAGGAGGGGCCTGTTCAGCCCTGGCTCCACAGCAGCCCCAGTGCAGGGGCTTTGGGGCAGAACTGGCTGGATGCCCTGATGGGTGCACAGAGGAGGGAGCATCAGGGGAGGGCCCAGGGCTGAACTTCTTACAGGCTGGAAAAGTTGGGAGTCTCCAGAGGTCAGAGATCATCAGAGGCTGCAGATTCCTCAGAAGGGGCAGCTCCATTCTCTGATCTCTGTGAGCAGGGACAGGACTCCAGGCCGCAACTGGAGCTGTGCCAGGGGAGATTTATGCTGGATATCAGGAAAGGTTCTTCCCCTAGAGGGTGCTGGCGCTGCCCAGGCTCCCCAGGGAATGGGCACAGCCCCGAGGCTGCCAGAGCTCCAGGAATGTTTGGGCAGCGCTGCCAGGGATGCCCAGGGTGGGATTGTTGGGGGGTCTGTGCAGGGCCAGGAGCTGGACCTGATTGTTGTAGGTCCCTTCCAGCTCAGGATATTCTGTGATTCAATGATTCTGTGAGGGATTCTGTGAGTACATTTGCAGTTCCCCTGTGGGGGAATGGGGCACCTTTTTCCAGCGCCTGGTTTTGCATCCTTTCATGCCAAGCAGGCAAACATCGCTGGGATGGGCATTCTGCAGTGTTCTCTTCCTCCTGCTCCTTCTCCTCTGTCCCAAGAAGCCGGGGCTGCAAGGGGAGCAGCCTGAGGGTGAGGGTGTCCTGCACAGAGCAATGTCCCCCACAGGACTCTTTCTTCCCAGGTCCCACATGGGCAGTGCCACCGACCTGCGCTTCCCACTGGGAGCTGTGGTCCACGGCCCAGCTGAGCCCTTCGGAGCAGCCCCGGGGCTGCCCCGGGCACAGAAGGGACGATTCAGTGCCCGGAGAGAGGAGCCAGCCAAGGTAAAGCCTGTGCAGCCCAGAGTGAGGGTCTGCTCCTGCCCTGCATCCTGGGATTGGGGTCACATCTGGAGACTTGGGGCAGTTTCCTTCTCCTGGTGCATTGATGGGGGAACATGGAAGGGTTTCTCATTCGGGTCACATTGAGATAGAACTCCTGCATGGGGATCACCAATCTGGCTTTTGGAGACGTGGGAATGCTGTGTAGGACTGTGGCCCTTGTTCCCCCAGGACTGGGAGCAGGCCCAGGCAGGTGGGGTCCTGGCCGCGGGGCCTCACGCCTTCGACAGCGACCCCGACATCTCCGACGTGGACGAGGATGACCGTGAGACGCTGTTCAGCTCCATGGATGTGCTCTCTCCTGGTGGGCACTCAGATGCCCAGACATTGGCCATGATGCTTCAGGAGCAGCTGGATGCCATCAACGAAGAGATCAGGTATGACCGTGGCCAAAACCTAGCACTGCCTTGTGCAGAAATGGTTCCAGGGGGACAACAACAGCCAGGAGGCTCTGCTGGGCTAAAATTGGCACCTTGATGTGTCTTCAGCCAGGGAAGTGGCTCCAGGACATCCAGCCACAGGGCTTGGTCCTTCCTGCCAAGTCCCCCTGTCTCTGAGCTGCACCAGTGCTGGCTCAGAGGGTCATTATTTCAAACAATCATATTTCATATCCTCCATGAATATTAAAAGGAATCAGGGTGTGTCTCAGCTCAGGTTTTTATGGATCCTGATGGATCTTGTTGCCATTCTGGGAGCCTGGGGGTTGAGGCACAGGACCAAGGTGCACTTCCCCAGGATAGAGGCCCTGTGTCCCTGGGAAGGCAGGGAGCCAGGAGCCCTGAGCGCTGCTGCTCTCCCAGGATGATCCAGGAGGAGAAGGAGTCCACGGAGCTCCGTGCAGAGGAGCTGGAGACGCGGGTCACGAGTGGCAGCATGGAGGGCCTGAACCTCACCCAGCTGTGCAAGAGGGCCTCCATCCCCACCTCGCTGACAGCCCTGTCCCTGGCCAGCTCGTCCCCCCCGCTCAGTGGCCGCTCCACGCCCAAACTGAGCTCCCGCAGCGCGGCGCAGGACCTGGACCGCATGGGGATCATGACGTTGGTGAGGAGCTGGGAGGGGCCGTGAGGTGGGAGCCATGCCCGGTGTCCACACGGGCCTGGGGGGGTGTGGGATGATGGGGTGCCCGTGTTTCTGTCTCCAGGCTGGCAGCCTGGCCCCGGGACTGCTCTTGGGGGGGTGCTCCATTAACTGCCCCCCTTTCTGTGTCTCTCTCGCTTTCCCCCTTGCAATCAGCCCAGCGACTTGAGGAAGCACCGGAGGAAACTGCTAGTGAGTGGCTCCCATCCCGTTGGTTTTTGTCCAAGCCCTTTTTCCAGCCTGCTCCTGGCTTTGTCCACACCAGGTCAGGGTGCAGCAGGCGCGGGATGGAGCTGGGGACCCCAGGGATTCAGCAGGAGGATCATGGGGATCCCGAAAGGTGCTTGGACATGTTCCCACTGGCAGCCTGGGGGGTCTGGCAGGACGTGGGGAGGTTCAGAAAGCCACTGGGTCCTCAAACATTGTGTCCCCTCTGGCAACAGGGTGTCCTTGGGACATTCCCATCTGTGCTCCTCAGAGCCCTCTGATGAGGGCCAGCAGCTTCTGTCCCCACACCCTGACCTGGACCATGGGGCTGCATCCTTTCACCCCCCATTCCCAGGATCTCAGCCATACTGTCACATCCTCCCCATCCGCTTGGGCATCTGGAACCATTGCCAGAGCTCTCATTCAGGCCATTCCTGGAGCGTGGCAAAGCCCCAGCAGGGCTCTGGTGGCTCTTTTGGCCATGCCTCCACGGAGCAAGAGAGAGGCAGGCAGCAGGGCAAGGATGGAGCTGGGGTCTGGCCTCCCACCCTCACGGCCTCTCCGCTTGTTCAGTCCCCCGCAGCTCGGGACGAGAGCCGGGAGGACAAAACCACCATCAAGTGTGAGACATCCCCGCCCTCCTCACCCAGGACACTGCGGCTGGAGAAGCTGGGCCACCCTGCTCTGAGTCAGGAGGATGGCAGGAGGTATGTGGAGACCCTTGGCATCTCCCTTGGTTTGAGGATACACCTGGGGCACATGTGAGATGGGTGGGCTGGGGTTTGCCATGTGCCCTGCTCAAGAATAACCTAAAGGCTTTGCTCTTCCTCTCCCTCTTCCATCCCCAGCTCACTGGAGGACCAGGCTAGCAATCCCAGCAGCAGCCAGGACTCCTTGCACAAGGGCTCCAAGAGGAAGGGGATCAAATCCTCCATTGGGCGCCTGTTTGGGAAGAAGGAGAAGGGTCGTTTTAACCAGCTGAGCAGAGAAGGGTCCACGGGGCAGGGTCTGTGAGCAGCCCTGTCCCTGTCTGTGCCAGGCCCTCCTCACCCTCTGGCTCTGTCTGCCATTGGGGTGACAGGGAGGGGCGGGGACACCCCTGCTGGTGTGGGGATGTTGGGGCCATGGCAGCTTCAGGGAAGTTGGAGCTTGGTGTTTTCTCTCCTTGGCCTTTCAGGCCTAAGCATAGTGTCACCTTAATGCACTGTCAGAGCTGGGGTGTGGACAGTGACCTCCTGTCCCTGTATCTCATCTTTGATGTCCCCAGATCTACTTCCCTCTCCATGGATTTTGCAGAGCCTTTACTAGGAGCTGTTTTTCCATTCCCAAATCCTTTAGTACTTCATGTTGAGCACTGTGGGACTCACTGATCTTTCTGGGTCCTTTCCAGAAGGGACTGTTTGGTGATTTTGGGATTTTGGGATTTGGAAATAGGAGGGATGGCAGGAGGGGGTCTGCTTGGGCTTCCCAGGGTGCTGGGGGGCCATGGGGGTGAGTTCCAAAGGGACACTGTCACCTTCTGTGCTGTCACTGTGTGTTGCCCTGGCATAGGGGTGGTGACAGTGCCCACACTGGCCCTGTGGGACATCACACTGACCTGAGGGTGTCTTGCTTGCCCAACAGTGCTGCTGACTGATGTGGAGGGGGGCATCCAGGACCCCCTGGGACTGGGCAAGCTGGGGGCTCAGGCTGAGAAGGATCGGCGCCTACGGAAGAAGTGAGTAAACTTCCCTACCCCAACAAAAATCTGATCTGCTGGGAAATCATGGGACAGGACTAGGAATTGCTGGGAAATCTCATCTTCACCCTCCTTTGGGCTTTGTTACTTCCTTCACAGCTTTGTATTCCTGCTGCTTGGGGCGTGTTCCCTTCAAAGAACTCTCCCTTCCACACAAGTCCCCCATAAATCACTCTTCTGCTTCTGTTCCTGCCAGGCATGAACTCCTGGAGGAGGCTCGGAGGAAAGGATTGCCCTTTGCCCACTGGGATGGCCCCACTGTTGTGTCCTGGCTGGAGGTGCGTGCCCATGGACTGTCCCCATGCTGTCCCCACAGGTCTGTGTGTGCCACCATGTCCCACCACGCTCGGTCCATGTGCACAGCTGGGGCCTGCAAATCCTGGGAGAGCAGAGGAGATCCCTGCATCCCTCACAGGGCCTGTGGAATTGTGGTTTGAATAGAGCTTTGGGTTTGAGCATAAGTTTGAAGAGGAGTGACTGAGGGAGCAGGAGGCTCAGCCTGGAGCAAAGGAGGCTCAGGGGGGACCTTGTGGCTCTGCACAGCTCCTGACAGGAGGGGACAGCCAGGGGGTCGGGCTCTGCTTCCAGGAACAGGGACAGGAGGAGAGGGAACAGCCTCAGGCTGTGCCAGGGGAGGTTCAGGTTGGATATTGGGAAAAAGGTCCTCAGTGAACGGATGTTTGGGCCCTGTCACAACTGCCCAGGGCAATGGTGGGGTCGCCATCCCTGGAAGTGTTCGAAAGATGTGTGGATGTGGCACCTGGGACATGGGTAAGTGGTGAATGTACCAGGGCTGGGAGGATGGTTGGAACTGATCTTAGAGGGCTTTTCCAACCTTAATGATTTTGTGAAAAGCGCCGTGGGTGCTCTCTCCCTGTGCTGTGCCCATCAGGCACAGGGATGCTGGGCCTCCCACAGGCACCTCTGCAAGGTACAACCAAGCCAAGAATCCCCACATGGGCGTTCAGCTTTGAATCTGGGCTCTAGAGAGGGTGGCCACGGGAGCCAGGGTGGCAATGCCAGGCAGTCACCGCTGTCCCTGTCCCCAGCTCTGGGTGGGGATGCCAGCCTGGTACGTGGCCGCGTGCCGGGCCAACGTCAAGAGCGGGGCCATCATGTCGGCCCTGTCGGACACCGAGATCCAGCGCGAGATCGGCATCAGCAACGCCCTGCACCGCCTCAAGCTGCGCCTGGCCATCCAGGAGATGGTGTCCCTGACCAGCCCCTCGGCGCCGCCCACGTCCCGCACGGTGAGTGCTGCCTGCCCTCCCTGCCCTCCTTGGGCTGCACAACGAGATCCCTGCCCTCCATGGGCCACACGGTGAGTGCTGCCTGCCCTCCCTGGGCCGCACAGCCTGCTCCCTGCCCTCCCTGCTCACCCTGTCCTCCCTGGGCCGCACAGCGAGATCCCTGCCCTCCATGGGTTGCACAGCCTGCTCCCTGCCCTCCCTGCTCACTCACACCTCCATGGGCCACACAGTGAGTGCTCCCCGCCCTCCCTGCCCTCCTGGCCTGTTGCTGTTTGTTTGTGGGTCCCTGGGCCCCCCTAAGCTGTGTGTGTTCTCTGGTAGCAGGCAAGGAGACTCCACAGGGCTTCTGAGGGTGCTGATTAGGTGAGGGTTTGTTGGGGGTCCCACCCCCGGGAGCAGCATGGTTTTGAGGGAGAAGGGGGGAAGAGGGAGGGAGGCGAAAAGGGCCCAGAGAGAGCCTGGTCTGCCTCCCACGGCTTAACAGGGAGATTCAAAGTGGGCACGGAATAAGCCTTGGGCCAATGGATCCATGACACTTCAGGGGAGGATCACAGGCTTGGAATAAACCCTACATTTTCAAGGGGTGAGGCAGGGCAAGCCATTTAACTAAAATGTAACAGCACACTTGCCCTCCTTTCCCTTGGGACCACTGTGGCAAACATGGCCATGGAGGGGTGATGTCCCCTCGTGGACTGGTCAAACCACTGGACGCTCATCCCCCAGCACAAATGGGGATTCCCAGCTGGAAGCATGAAGCTCTTTCCAGTTTCAAGGCTCCTGCCACTCACATGGGGTTCTCAGCAGGAGGCCAATCCTGCAAAGAGCAGAACTCAAGGCCTGGCTGCCCTGGAGAGGCTAAAACTCCATCCAAAGAGCAGAAGTCCAAACATTCCTGATGTTCAGGGCCAACTTGGTTGCACAAGCCTCTTTCCCAATCATTTCAACACAAGACTTTTCCATCTGAAATTCCTGGGGCAACTCAGAGCAACTGCAGCTCCCTGCCTTTGGTAGAATGGAGGGATTTTGTCTTTTGCTGGTGCCCAAAGGCCTTGAGGGGTTAATGATGGCCAAGTAATGCCAAGACACATCTGTAGGCTTGCAGCTGGCAGAAGGAAAGCTGCTATGTCCCCCCCAGATGGCTGTGTCTGGGGTTACAACTGATGGGGATAGGCCTGCAGGCTCCCTGAGCATCACACTGAAAGAAAGGGAAAGGGAGATGAATGAAGGTCCTTGGTCTGCTCTCTGTGTCTACATGGACAGCCCAGGGTTCCCTTGGGCATTGGGGTGTCACCAGATTGAGCTGTAAGGATGTGGGGTGTCCCCAGGACATAGCACATGGTGGTCTGATCCTCCACCAGCCTGAGCCAGGCTTGGTTCCAGCACAGCTGGTGCTGACAGAGGCTGGACATGAGCCCAGGTGTGCTCAGCTGGGCAGAAAGGCCAAGGGCACCTGGGCTGTCCCAGCACTGTGGTGGCAGCAGGCCCAGGGCAGTCCCTGCCCCTGTGCTGGCACTGCTGGGGTCATACCTGGAATCCTGGGGGACTTCTGGGTACTTGATGACAACAGAGACCTGGAGGGGCTGGAGCCTGTCCAGGGAAGGGAACAGAGCTGGGGAAGGGGCTGCCGCACCAGGAGCAGCTGAGGGAGCTGGGAAGGGGCTCAGCCTGGAGCAAAGGAGGCTCAGGGGGGACCTTGTGGCTCTGCACAGCTCCTGACAGGAGGGGACAGCCGGGGGGAGTTGGGGTCTGCTCCCAGGGATCAGGGACAGGAGGAGAGGGAACAGCCTCAGGCTGTGCCAGGGGAGGTTCAGGTTGGATACTGGGGAAAATCTCTCCCCTGAAGGGCTGATCAGGCCCTGGCACAACTGCCCAGGGCAGTGGTGGGGTCACCATCCCTGGAAGTGTTCAAAAATGAGTGGATGTAGCATGTGAGGACATGGTTTAGTGCTGAACACGGTGGTGGTGCTGGCTTGGGGGTTGGACTTGATGATATTTTAGCCTTAATAATTCCATGACTCCATGGTGGTTGTGAACTGAGGCCATGTTTCTGTGGTGGTTTGCCCTGACCCCTCTGCTCTCTTCCCTGCAGTCCTCTGGCAATGTCTGGGTGACCCATGAGGAGATGGAGAACATGGCAACTTCCACCAAGACGGTGAGGCTGGGCAGCCCCAGGGTGCTGGGGGAAGCCCCCGGGGTGTCAGGGTCCAAACAGCTCCAGGTGTGTTAACCCAGAGGGAAGGGACTCCCTCACGTGTCAGCTCTTGGACAGCACCCTGCAGCTCTTTAGAAACCCTCTTTCAACCTTTTATGTCCCAGCAGTTTCTAAAAGCCCATCAGATTTTTTCCCTTGTGGACATCACTGGGTTTCTGGAGCAACCTGGCTGTTTGGGAGTTAAAGACAAAACCCAGGCGTGATCTCAAGACACATGAGATCCCCGAGCCTTTCTGCACCCAAGTCATGGTCTAATCCCCCAGTGACCCCAGCATACCCAAATATTGTCCCCACCATGTGTCCCTGCCACTGGCTGACAGCCTGGGGTCCCTTGCACGGATGTGTCCATGCTCCCAAAAGCTCTGGCTCCTTTGGAGAGATGGAGCCACACTCCCTTCCCTGCAGCCTGATCACCCCCTGTGTCTCAGAGCAGGGCAGCATTTCAGACTTGGGTGGGAATTGTGTGTCCAGGGCCAGGCTGGCACACCTTGGGATAGTGGAAGGTGTCCCTGCCCATGGCAGGAGTGGGATAGGATGAGCCCTTCCAATCCAGAAAAGTTTGGGGTTCTCTGAAATAGGCATTTTCTTGAAGCTTTTGTTGAGTAGCAGGGATGTGCCACTGTCCCTTGGCAGGTTTTGTGAGCTCTTTTCTGGGGAAAACCAGCATAAGTTGGCAATGGAGGAAATTGCTACAGCAAAATCAGCAAATTGTCTTGGGCAGCCCCCTGTGGGTCATGACAGATGTACTGAAGCTTAATTCTCTTTCATCCCTCTGACCTGGGGGAATCTAAGAACTCTCTGTGTTTCCCAGGAAAGATGAACAAGCCCCAGGTTCAATGCCATCTCCAGCCCAAGCCTCATCCTATCTCCTCTTCTTTCTCCTTCTCCTTCTCCTTCTCCTTCTCCTTCTCCTTCTCCTTCTCCTTCTCCTTCTCCTTCTCCTTCTCCTTCTCCTTCTCCTTCTCCTTCTTCCTTCTCCTTCTCCTTCTCCTTCCTCCTTCTCTCTTCCTTCTCTCTTCTCCTCCTCCTCCTCCTTCCCCTTCCCCTTCCCCTTCCCCTTCCCCTTCTCCATCCTGTATTCTTGGTTAGAGAAGGGGTGGGAACCAGGCCCAGCAGAGTCAGGGTGTCCCCATCACCCTGGGGACAAGGCTGAGGTCCCCAAGGCATAAGAGTGAGCCCTGTCCCCGTGTCCCTCTGTGCTGAGGGGTCTCAGTGTGCGTGGCAGGCCCTGTCCCTGCAGGGCCAGCAGGTACTGACTGCACTGTCCTTTCTGTTGTCATGCTGCGTGTGTCACTCTTAGGACACAGAGGAAGGCAGCTGGGCACAGGTGAGGTCCCCGGGTCACTCCTGTCTGTGGGGGGTGCATGGGGTGGTCAGGGGGAGCTGGACATCCCAGGGGATGTGTGGGGCATTGATGTTCACCAAGGCCTTGGAGGCTTTACCTACACCCTGTGGCCGCTCCTCTGGGCCATCTCTCAGGTACAGGATGTCCTCCTGGGCCCTTCTCTGCTCCAGGCAGTGGCTTTTCCTGGGACCTCTGTGAGATCCAGAGCCTGTGTTAAGAGCCCCCACCTGTGTGATCACCCTGCATGCAGGCAGGATTCGAGCTGCACACTTGCTTTTCACCTATTTTGTAGCCCAAAGTCCATACAGATGATTTTTATGAGCCAAAAAGGTGGGAGGAAAGAGTCCTGCTTGGATCCATCTCCTCTGGTTTTATCCCTCTCAAATGTTTTACTTTGCATCTGATGGATTTTAATTCATTTTTGGACTCCAAATCAGCTTGCAGTAGAAATGAATGGGTGGGTTTTTTCCCCAAAACTGACATTTCTTTTTGTTTGTTTTGCAGTCATAAAATAGAGATTATTAAACTAGAGATTCTTAAAAATGAGTAGGGAATGTACTGGAACCTGTTTCTCAGTTGTTTTGTCTTTCAATGAGTGTGCTTTTTCTAGAGGCAGCTCATAAAGTCCAGTTATCCCTTGCCATTGTTTTTGGCTGTGCTTTGCCTCCTGGGGGGACATGGGTAGGTCACAGTCCATGGCCAACATGGCTGTTCCCTCCAGCTCTTCCAAGTGTCACGCAGGGCTGACTCCTGGCCTGGCTCAGGACAGTGACCCTCCTGGGCTCTCACTGATCTGGGATTCTGCAGCTCCACCAAGCCCTGGTTCTCCCCAGCTTCTCCATGTGCTTCTGTGCAGACCTTGGCCTATGGGGACATGAACCACGAGTGGATTGGGAACGAGTGGCTGCCCAGCCTGGGTCTGCCCCAGTACCGCAGCTACTTCATGGAATGCCTGGTGGACGCGCGCATGCTGGACCACCTCACCAAGAAGGACCTGAGGGTGCACCTGAAGATGGTGGACAGCTTCCACCGGTGAGTCCTGGCCCTCAGAGCTCCCCAGCGTGCCCATGGAGCAGAGGACAGGGGGATATGAGTGATTCTCCCCTGTCTTGGGCAGCCCTGGATGGCTCTTCCAGGCTGGACTCACCACCCTGAGCTGGGGCAGCTCTTAGGGGCAGAAGTTCTCCTTCACCTCACTCCCTGCTGTAGAATTGCAGGGGACCAGGCCTTCCCCTGGCTGTGAAGCAAACCATGGACAAAACTTCAGGTTCATCCCACCTGGTGCTCCACTGCTGTCTGCCAGCAGCCCAGTGGGAGAAAGCTTGTGCCATCCAAGCCATGGCTCCAGCACCAGGATTCAACCCTGCCATGGGGTTCCACTGCCCACCCTGACCCATGGGCCTGCCAGGGTCACCTCCAGCCTCCCTTCAGCCTGGTGCAGCCCCCATGGGCTGGTTCCCCCTTCCCTCTCCAGCAACCACGTGTGAGCATTGTTTGGATCTGCTCTCAGGCAGCTGGGACGGGCTTAAACTGATGGAGTGGGGAATTGCCATGGAAGGGAGGGACATTCCCCATTGTCCAGCTTTGGGTTCTGTCTGTCCTGACCCATCCCTGGCCTGAAGCATTCTTTGGGCACGTGGGAGCACACAGAGAGGGGGGTTCCTGGCCAGATCCCTCCCAGCCAGGTGTCCTGGAGGGCTGGGTGACCCCTTGTGTCCCTCGTGTCCCCTCGTGTGTTTCAGCACCAGCCTCCAGTACGGCATCATGTGCCTCAAGAGGCTCAACTATGACCGCAAAGAGCTCGAGAGGAGGCGAGAGGAGACCCAGCATGAAATCAAAGGTCAGCACCCCCTGTCCAGCTCCAGAGCAGGACAGAAACCTCCCAGGAGATATCCAGGGCTGGTCTCTCTTCTATCTCTTATTTTTAACCCATTATTTCTGAGCCCCGAGTGCTGTTCTCCCGAGGCACCTTCCTGCTGCTCCAAGTGCCTTTATCAGCTGGCCCCAGGCAGGCATGAGGAGGGAGAAGGGGGAAACAAAGATGTAGCCTGAGCATCCCATGATCTTCTCTGCCCATTTCACTACTCAGGATATCCCCAGCTTGCTCAGCCTCCCCTTTCTTGTCACTGTTGTGAGATTCCCTGTGCATCTGGCTGCTGCTTGGATTACATCTCATTATTGATAATGCCCCTAATTACATCAGCAGCCATGGGTTCTTAGGATTAATTTTCACAGTTGTTTTCTGCCTGTTATTTCAGCTTTGAGCTTGGTAAATTGAACTGAGCTGGTTTTGGCACTTGAGCTCCCGTTTTTGCTGCTGGCTTGGGAAGGAGAGTCCCAGGATCATCCTGGAGCAAAGAGAAAGGGCCTCAGGACATCCCCAGAGCTCCTCAGAGCCACGAGTGTGTTGTGAGGTGGCCCTGAGCCGTGCCCTTGCTGTCCTGCAGATGTGTTGGTGTGGACCAATGACCAGGTGATTCACTGGATCCAGTCCATCGGGCTGCGCGAGTATGGGAACAACCTGGTGGAGAGTGGTGTGCACGGGGCCCTGCTGGCCCTCGATGAAAACTTTGACCACAACAGCCTGGCCCTTGTGCTGCAGATCCCCACTCAGAACACCCAGGTAGGAGCAGCATCCTTGGGGGATTTTGGAGAAGAGTGGCCAGTGTGGGACATGGCTGTGGTGTGACCACACCTGTGTCACCAACGCAGCTCTGCCTTTTAAAGCAGAGCTCTCCTATGGCATGGGGGCTCTTTCTGTCACACTCAGGCTTTCCTAGAATGGAAGTTTGGGCTGGAAGCACATTCCCCATTGATGGGGGATCATAATTTTTTGGTTAATTGCAGGCTCGACAAGTGCTGGAGAGGGAGTTCAACAATCTGCTCGCCTTGGGCACGGACCGGAGGCTGGATGATGTGAGTGCCAAACCTCTCCATGTCCTGTGTGGCTGGGGAAGGACTTGGGGGTGTTGGTGGATGAGAAGCTCAGTGTACCCCTGCCATGTGCTCTGGCAGCCCAGAACCCCTCTGTGCTGGGCTGATCCCCAGTGGAGGCAGCAGGGCAAGGGGGGATTCTACCCCTGGGCCCTGCTGAGGTGAGACCCCACCTGCAGAGCTGCCCCAGCTGTAGGCTCCAATATCAGAAGGACATGGAGCTGCTGGGGCAAGTCCAGAGGAAGAGCTCTGAGAGCTGGAGCTCCTCTGCCATGAGTCCAGCATCCCCTGGAGTCTTTACTGGGACTTTTGTGTTAATGTCTCCAAGGCATCTTTGCAGGCAGGCTGCAAAAATGATCTATCCCTTCTCTGCAGACTGCTGTAGAGAAGAGACAGATGAGCTGGAAAGGATAAAGCCAATGCCATGGGATCCCAGCAAGATGTCCTATGTCCTTTAATCCCACACTTTTCTAGAGCTGGTCACCAAGGACAGGCCTACCCTTGTTAGCTCCCAGGGCCAGGAGGTGCTGCTGGCACTGACCCCGGCCTGTCACCGCTGTTCCCTGCAGGGCGATGACAAAACCTTCCGTCGGACGCCGTCCTGGCGCAAGCGCTTCCGCCCACGGGACGTGCACAGCATCAACCTCCTGAGCGGCTCTGCCGAGACCCTCCCCGCCGGCTTCCGTGTCACCAGCCTCGTGCCACTGCCCCCTCCGGCTGCTCCCGCCAAGAAAATGCCCCCGGAAGGTGGGTCAGCCCTTCTCCAGGGGGCCCTCTCCCACCCCTGCTCAGAGCCTTAGGGAATGTGGGGAAGGATGTGCCACCAGGAAAGGAAAGGGATGGGGGGAGGAGGAGAAGGAGGAGGAGGAGGAGGGAGAGGGAGAGGGAGAGGGAGAGGGAGAGGGAGAGGGAGAGGGAGAGGGAGAGGGAGAGGGAGAGAGGGAGTGACTTGCTGGTCAACCAAGATGCTCAATCCATATGATCCTGGAGCAGTGGCCTGCTGGCAATGTTTTTCTGAAAGGATCACTTCAGACCTATGTGTGAGTTCTTGGTTATGAACTACAAGAGCCAGTTAGGGGCCAGGATTGTGGCATATAGTGGGATATGTCACCCAGGGGCTGCCAGGATGCAGGAGTCCAGTCTGGGCCAGTTTTCTCCATTCTGGTTTTGGGAACCACCCCCAAAAGGGATGTATTAACTGGCTCCATTTGCCTGAGCTCTCCCCTGCCTGCCCTGTTTTATGTCCCAGGATCTGCCCGCAACAGACAACTCCTTTCTTCAAGGTGTCTTGGTACCTTCCAAAGCCATAGGTAGGCAGAAGCTCCAGCTAGGTCACTACAATTTGTCCCCTGGACCAGGCACCCTGGTCCCACTATCCCAAGGTAGCAGCTGCTCCCCACTGGAGCAAAGCTGGCTTCATCAGACTCAGAAATGAGGATGGGAATGAGAATTAAAAAGCTGTGTACTTACCTTCCAACTCCAAACCCCAGATTCAGCTTTTCTCCTGCCTCCAGTTTGGCTCAGAGGTCCCAGCTTTCCATCCAGCAGTTTGGGTCAAGCTTCTGTTTGACCTTTTCCACCCCATCCCTGGAAATTTCAGTTCCCCTCTGGCTGAAGACAGTGAAACCTGGGACAGAATCCCACCCAGACAGGGAGCAGGGGCAGGAATGGCAAATGCAATTTCCCAAATGTCCTGGAGCCTCAGGAGCATCAAGAGCCAAACGTGGCTCTTCCTCTGACCCTCATCTTCACGTGGCTGTGGTGCACAGTCGCTGCTCAATAAACACAGGATATGGGGATGTTGGGGGCTAATTGGAGTAGTCACTAATTGCTTTGCTTTTTGGTTCCCTTCCAGTCAGTGCCTCCGGGTCCCCAAGGCTGGAAACCTCCACGGTCCGGACGTACTCGTGCTGAGGGTCAGCGAGACGGGAGCCAAGCCCTAGGTGAGTGCTGGGGACCAAGGGCAGAGCAGGAGCCCCAGCAGCACCCAGGCACGGAGGGGGCTGCCCTCACCAGGGTTTGGCCATGGAGGACCAGGGAGAGCTCAGTGGTGGGGGAGCTGCTGCTGCCCCAGGCTCACAGGGATGATGCAGGAGGGGTGTTCAGTGTCCCACCACGTGCGGTTTGTCCACTTTTGGACAGACGGCTCCTCTGGGGACCCCAGATGCCATTCCCAGTTGGGTGAGGGAAGGATAGTCAAGCACTTCAGGGAGGCTCCTGCTGTGCCCTGGGCCGTGGTTGCCCTGTGCCAGGAAGATCCAGTGCTGATTCCATCTGGGTTTGTTGGTTGGTGGGTGCACGGGTGGAGCTGAGCCAGCGTCCTCACGGGGCCTTTCCCACTTTGCTCCTCAGCAAATCCCCATGTCTGTACGCCACGTGCTGGCTGCCTTCCAGGACAAGAGCCCAGCCTGTGCCTGTTCCTCAGCCCTGACCCACAGGCTGTCACTGCTGTGGACTGACAACTTCTGTCCCTCCTGCTCATGCACCCCCTGCTTCCCCCGGCTCCCGTGGCTCCCACCGTGGCCTGTCCCCCACTTCTCCTGCGCTGGCTGGGCCATGGGTGTGCTCCGGATGCTGTCCTGGCACGGTGCAATCTGGGGAGCAGCACAGACACCCCCAAAGTGTCTGCAGTGTTTGGAAACCTCTCTCCTGCCTGGTTCATTTTGCCAATCTGCCACGGGCTGCACTCACTCGAGCCCTGGGCATCGGGGATGCTGCTGCCCACAGGACTTGAAGCCAAGGAAGATTCAGGCTCGTGAAAATCCTCCCTCCAGGGTGGCTGGGCAAGGAGCTGCCCTTGGGGGGCCAGGGCAGTGCCAGGGCTGGTGCTGGGTGGGATGAAGGGGGCCCAGCGTGAGGCGAGGAGGGCGGTGTCTGCCCAGGGCTGGGTGGGCAAGGTGCTGATTCTGGTGCTGTCAGGTGCCCTGTTGGGGGGGCTGTGCCTGGGCCCGCCCCACACGGCTCATGGGGACAGTGTCTGGCACCCACAGGAGAGGGGACCCTCCTTGGGTGCCCAGGGAGACAACAGGAGCCCCCTACACCCCCAGGATGAGCCCACCCCTCCCCTCTGGGTGCAGAGGAGATGCTCTCCCCTCCTGCCTCCTGGCAGGGGTCAATCCAGGAGGCTCTTAACTCTTCCCATTTCTTCCATAGGGTAGGATCTCTTTGTCTCCTCATGCCACGTTTGCCTTGTGTGGCCCCTATTTCTGATGTGATATTTATTGATGGCTGGAATGACCTTATACTTATCATGTGCTGTCTGGAAGTGCAATATCTGAGAGACTCTACAGTCACAGCGTCTTTTCGGTGTATCATTTGCCTAATACAGTACTAAATATTTTTTTAATTTGAAGAGTCAGTGAGCCCTTTATATTGATGCCCTATTTCTTTTGTCATATTACTGGTACTGCATGGACTCCAAACCCTGGATCGGGTCAGGAAAGGATGTATGTGTGTTCCAATAAACAGGATTTTAAAACACTGCTGGCTTTGAGCCTCCTTTGTAGAGCCCAAATTCAAAAAAACATTAATCTCTAGCTCCCTCAAGATCTTTGGGGTGCTAGGCTGAACTCCAGTTAAACACCAGTGAAATCACTGGTCAGTGTAAGGCTAACTGAAGTGTGGCATATCCACTTCCCAACTGAGTGAATGTGCTGAGATCCAGCTGGATTTACTGATATGAAAATGTCCAACGTGGATTTGGGGATTGTGGAACTGAGGAGACCTACACAGGGCAGGACAACAGTTAAGGAAGCCCCGAGCTGTCCAAACAAGAATGCCTTTATTTAAAAAAGAATCCAAATAAGTTAGCAAAAATAATAATTAAAAAACCCTAAATGGCAACTGCACACAGCGTTCAGTAGAAAAGACAGGTGGGCTCTGGGTCAGCACCACCAGACAGCGGCTGGACAGAGACCTTGGTCAAGGAGCATCTGGAAAACTCAGCAAAGCGACCCCAGCACACATTGGCCCTAAACCGGCCCGTGCCTGGCTGGGCAGTGGAGCAGGGCCTGGCCCTGGGAAGCCCCTCCAGGACCACCCCACCCCTGCCCGTTGTCCTTGCAGCCCGGCAGGAGCGCTCCGAGGAGTGGGGAGGGAGCCGAGGGGTGTCAGCCCTGCAGCCCACAGCCGGAGGGGTGGATGTGATCTCCATCTTATTCCCACCCCGTTACCATTTCAAGGAGCCGCCGGGGTTTGCACCAGCTCAGTTCTGACCCCGCTCCTCCGGGAACGTCACAGCCACGTCCTCCACAGCAATGCTCTCCACGATAGAGGACAGCGAGTGCAGATTGCGCTCCTCAGCTGCCTCGTCAGCCAGGAGGTGATCTGGGGAGACAGAGGGGTGAGGACACTGCTGGGAATGGGGACTGTGTGCTTGAGATGGCTCCTGGTTCTGCTCAAGGGGATGTGGATTAGTGGTGAACATGGCTGAGGGTGGGACTTGATGATCTTTTGCATCCATAACAATTTGTTAATTCTTTTCTATGATTCTATGACCCATGATCCTCCACATTGCCAGAGGGACCTAGAGACCTGCTGCCAGCCCCCATCCTGGGGAAGGATTAGAGAGCAACAGGGAGTGGGACTTTTGGATCCTTTATAGGTTTTAATCTCCACTGGAAAATGAGATTTAAGTTTCTGCCTTCTGGGGAAAATAACAGGTGGATTTGGCAGGGGCGGGGATAATGGCAAGCATGGAAAAAAAGATCAGCAGCTGCCGAGGGGGTGTAGGGGGGGAAGGGGGGCTGGGGCAGTGCTGGCCAACCACGCTCAGCTATGCCCAGCCATGCCCAGTGATGCCCAGCCAAGCATGCCAAGCTAAGGGATGGCAACAGATAAAAGCCTCGCTGGGGATGAAGGCACCAGGGCCCCAGGCTGCTGCAGCTCCCAGGGGTTGGTGTTTTGGGGAAATCAGGGCTCAGAGAGCCCTGAATTGCTGAGAATTGAGCCAAGGAGGTTCTGTAGGATTTCTGAGCTCAGCACTCTGCAGCAGTGGGACGGGGAGAGAAGGGCAAGGTTCCCTCCCAGTCCCTGCAGAGCCCAGCGAGGCCGTGGGATGCCCAGGGTGGGAGGAGGCGTTACCTGCAGGGTTGGTGCTGAACTCCAGCTGGCTGCTCCACTCGGGGCTGCAGGAGGAGCTGCCCGACCCGCAGTCGCTGGCTGCCTGCAGGAGCCCAGAGCAAGCGGTGTCACCTCCTCGGGCACGGCAAACCCCACCTGCATCCCCAACAACACCCGGGGCCCATCCCACAGCGGGGGCAGGTCCCTCCCCACGTGCAGGAGCCAACAGCACTCAGGGTCCCTAGGACTCATCAGGGCGAGGTGCTTCCTTAACCATAAAGGCTGGAAAAACCTCCTTGTTTTGGGACACTGGCCACAGAGAAATGGGGCTCCCTGCTCACTGCATGTAAAAAGGTGTTTCTTTCCCCACTGATTATGAAAAAGAGCTGGAGATGAACAAATGTCCTTGGGCAAAACACCTTTTTACTGAGAATCACCTAATCAGGCTTGTAAAAAATGACACATGGGCTGGATGCCCTCAGGCCATCCTGAGGGGGGGATTGGGAAAACCTTTTGGCAGTTTGATTTGTGGATTTGGGGCTGAGTGGTTTTGGAGAAAAGAGCTGACAGCATGAAAAATTAGAGCATTATTCAGCACAGCTCAGAATTCACTTTTTTTGGGTGTGTCTTTGTCTGCGAATGGGTGTCAGCTCAGGTAAAACCCCAAAAGTGATTTATATGAGCAAGCCCATAGACCCAACTCTTTGTAGCAGACTAGAATGGCACTTTGGCTGTACAAGCTCATGGCAACACAGGACAATTAATTAATACTTGGATTTATTTCCCATTAAAGCAGGAAATTCTTCTAGGTACGATCTTTTTTTGTCCAAAATATTGGCTTTTGCATAAATATGTGAACCCCTGGCTGCAACTGGGAGAAGGAGCAGCTCAGAACAGAAGTGACAAAGGGACAGCTCAGCACAGTTTTGGGCACATTTGCAAATCTAAGTGGATTCTAGGAAGTGGACATTAGATTCTGGTATCCAAGTGTATTCTGGCATTAAAGTGGATACTGGGAAGTCCCACAAATATTTAGGATGGAGCCTAAATACTTTTTCATTCCTTTATTCAGCATTAAATTGGACTACCTGGATACCTACTGGTTTGGCCCTTAAATCCCTTAGTCTGGAAGGAGATGTGGGATTCCCTCTTCTGGGCCTCTGATAAAGTCCTTCCATTTCTGTATCTGTATCTATATCTGTATCTGTATCTATCTATGTCTGTATCTATAGCTATATATATATCTGTATTTGTATCGATCTGCATCTATATCTATATGGATCTCTCTCTCTATATATATATATCTCCATATATCTATGTGTTGTATTTATATCCATATCTACATTACCTACTTTTGTATCTAGATCATCCATATCTACATCATCTCTATCTCCATAATCTGTATCTATAGATATACCTGTATGTCATTTATATATAAATATCTATAGATAATCTATATAATCTTTATCACTGTCTATATTATCTATATATAATCTATTTCTATAATTTGTATCTTTCTCTATAGCTATCATATCCATATCAATTTAATCTCTAATTTGTCTATATGATCTCTGGATCTATAGAACCCATATCATCAATGCCTATACCAATACACAGCCCTACATCTATCCATTCCACCTCTCCCTAGACCTGGAGCTGTCGTCTCAGCATTCTGTGCATTTGCAGATCCAAACCTCAGGGCAGAAGGGAAGCACATAGCCAGCCATCCACAGGAATCAGGGGGCAGGTGAAAATACCTCTCAAAAACTTGGTTAAATGGCTAAACTTTTGTGGAGTGACAGGTCCTGGCTCTCTGGGGATGGTGACAGGACACAAATACTGAGTGGCCTCAGCCAGTGCCCATAATGGGCCCCTTTGGCCCTAGAAACCAGAGCTGTCCCTGTGCCATCCCTCTCATCCCTTCCTCTGCCTGGGTGTGAACAGAGAGGGTTAATTTTATTTTATATTTTATGCTTTATATTTTTTATATTTCATATTTGTATTTCTCTTTTTGCATTTAGTATTTAATATAATTAATTGTTATGTTATATTTTCATTTAGTTTAGCTCTATGTTGTTTCCTTCACTTTCACCATTCCCAGCCCTCCCCAGCCCAGGCCCACGTGTCACTCACATGCACGGCCCCAGTGAAGCCATTCCAGGGGCAGAGGGGCAGTGTCCCCTTTCCCGCAGGGATGTGAGCACTCGGCAGGGTTGGGTCATTGTCCCTGT
Source organism: Zonotrichia leucophrys gambelii (assembly GCF_028769735.1). Classification (NCBI taxonomy): domain Eukaryota; kingdom Metazoa; phylum Chordata; class Aves; order Passeriformes; family Passerellidae; genus Zonotrichia; species Zonotrichia leucophrys. The sequence continues at coordinate 7,003,242 of NC_088195.1, forward strand.
GCCCCCATGCAGGACACACCTCCACCAATGTCCCAAGGTGGCAGTGCCTGCCCCACCCCAGAGCTGGGGTCCTGTTCCCCGCCAGCAGCACCCAGTGCCCAGAGCTTCTACTTGGGGTTACCCCCACAGGGCACCACCCCATAGAGTCATGTCCCCATGGAGAATCACCCCATGGCATCACCCCCTAGGCCTTAACCCTGAAATGGCATCAACCCTTTAAAGCATCACCCATGTAGGATGGACACCCCAAAACGATATCACCTCCATAGAACCTCATTCTCATATGGCATCAACCCCATAGAGTGGCATAACCTCCAGTGGGCATTGTCCCCTTAGAGCATCTCTGCCATAGAATGGCACTCCAAAATGACCCCACATCAGGCATCACCCCATAGAGCATCACCCCTAAATGACACCCTCCTATAGAGCATCATCCCATAGAGCATCACCCCATAGAAAGTCACCTTCACAGGGCATTGTCCCCACAGAGCATCAGTCCCATATAGCCCTTCCCCCATGGAGCATCCCCCGGGATAGCCTCACGCCCATGGAGCGTACCCCGAGATGGCCTCACGCCCATGGAGCGTCACCCCGCGCTCGTCACCCCACGGGGCACCCCCTCCCCTCCCTCGGGCACTCACGGCGGGCTGGGCCCGGTAGCGCAGCTCCCGCTGGTCCCGCTCCTGCTGGTTGAGGGAGCTGAGCAGGCTCTGCAGCCGCTCGATGTACTGGATGGCGCTGCGCAGGATCTCCACCTTGGGCAGCCGCTGGTTGGGGTTCAGTAGCGTGCTGCGCTTCAGCGCCTCGAACGCCTCGTTCACCTTCTTGAGGCGCCGCTTCTCCCGCAGCGTGGCGGCGCGGCGCCGGTCCATGGACACGGATTTCCTCTTGCACACCTTGCAGGCCCAGGGCAGGCACTGCCCGGGACAGTGCTCGGTCAGCGCCTCCTTGTCCTGCAGAGCCGCCCTGCCCTCGGCGCACAGCGCGGCCTCGGCGCGCTCGGGGAACGCCGCGGGCTCCAAGGCCTGCAAGCGGGAGCCCAGGAAGTTTTCGCCATCGTAAAACCTCTGCTCCGGGAAGAAATACGGGTTGGTCTCGAAGAGCTCCATGGGCGGCTCGGGGACGTGTGCGCGGCTCGGCGGCGGCTGCTCCCTCTCCCCGCGCCAACTGCTTGGTGCCATTTAAACCCCGGCTCTGGCATTAAATCACGGAGATAAATATAGAAAACCCAAAGGAAACCTGAGCCCACCCTAAGCTGCTGCCTCACATCAAAACTTGTCTGTCTGATTCTATGTGCTCTCCCCACGGGGATTACAGTGCCCGGCCCGGCGGGGCTGGGAGCTGGCACGGCTCGGCTGGACCCGAACAAGGGCTTTGTGTGAGCCTCGAGGTGCCAGCTCCCCCCTGGCATTCCTGCCTCATCTGGTGCCTTCAGTTACGGCCGGGCTGGGGCGGCCGTGGTGGCCTCGTGGCCGCTCTGCCTGACCGGGGCACCCCCATCCCTCCACGCTGCCCCCCTGTATCCCGCGGTATCCCAAATCTGTGCCTTCCCTGCGGTGGGACCCAACACCAGCACAGCATCGTCCCCTTCGCAGCCCTTCCCACCTCCCGATCCTGCTCTGCCCCATATTCCCCACGGTCCCATCCTGCCGGTCCATGTTACACTGATCCCACTCCTTGGAATCCAGCCCCGGGGGGATATCCCAATGGAGGGAGCACCCCGGGCTCCAGTCCCATCTCTGTGCTCACCCCTCTCCGTGCTCACCAGTCCTGTCCAGCAGCTGTGCCTGCTGCCTGTCCCACAGGAAAGGAGCAGGCAGGACAGAGCCAAAGCTCAACCTTTCCTCTGCCTTGGGTGCCCAGTCAAGTCCCTTTTCACATTTGTGTCACAAAACCCACATTCGTGGCTAGTCCCATGCACCAAACCCAAAGGACACCTTCTCCCACGTGTCTCCAGGTTCCAGCGGAGCCAGGCTGGGCTCAGCCCTCTCCCAGCTGGCACTGCCTCATCCCACCTGCTCTCCTGTGCTGGCCTCTGTACCTGTGGAGAACCAAAGCCCCAAATGCCATCCTGATGCACACCTCTCCCAGAGAGGACACATTGCTTACACATTCCTGATAGGGAAACTGAGGCTCACCCAGCAGCAGCAGTATAATGGGGATTTTAACTCATCCCCATCCCTTCTCTGCTGACTCCAACGGCTTGGCTACATCTCTCCAGCTTTGTCTTTAATTCAGAGGGGATTTTTTTTCCCCATCTGGAACATCACAAACCATCTCCCATCTCATCCTATTCCTGCTCCAGGCCAGATTCCAGCTGAGGGATTGGTCAGTGGAAAGAATGTCAGCAAAGTGCAGGGTCAACCCTGCTGGGATTCTCCTTCCCCAAATTCCCCTTCCTTGGAGAGGCTGTGCTGTGGTGCATTCCCTGTGCCCACTATCAGCAGCCTTGCTCACTTGGGATTGATTTCTGGCCTTGTTGGAACCTGTCATGATGCTCTTCTCTCCTTGTTGTGATTTCTTTGTGGCCAGGAGCTTTCCAACACCTTCTCACCCCACCTCACAGGGGTCCCAGCCCTGTGGATTTGCTGTCCCCATGGTTTTAACATCTATGAAAGTCTGCACTAAGGAAAGCAGGACCTGCAGCCTTGAGGTTCACCCTCAGCACAGACCCTGTGCTTCCCACAGTCAGTCAAACTCCAAAATACTCAAGACGGAAAGAAATCAGAGCATCAGCTTGGCCCTTGCCTAAAGAAAAAGAACCAAAAGTGTTGGGAAGAGGCAAGATTCATCCCTCAGGTGTGCACAGGTGCCCATGGCAGCAGTGAAGGCTTTAGGAGTGGATAACCTGAGCCTGAGGTCTTCACATCAGCCCCACAGCATCACATCGATCATCTTGAGTCACTCATGGGGACCTTTATCAGCGGCACTTGGTGGACATGACCCCAGTGAGCCTCTTGAGCTGCAGCCGCATCCCTGGGTGAGAGGTGTCAGGTATAAATGGGTGTTTTGGAATTGCAGGAGCATGTCTGGAGGGTGAGAGACACAGTGGTGACATAATGGGCTCCAGGGCCACGTGGCTGACCTGCACAGGAGAGCGGTCAAGCATCTGTCAGTTCATAAACAGGGGCAGCACTGGAGGGGCAGCACCAGCTGCCCCCACCACGTGTCCCCAGCTGGAGAAGTGGCACAAGCCAGCCCCAACAGGGCCACCAAGGCCACTGTGTGCCCATGGCTGAGCAGGCAGGGGACACAGAAGGCAGCTTAAGGAGATGGGGAGGAAAGGGCACTCAGTGGGGTGGACTGGGGAGAGGGATCCCACTGGCAGCTACACTGACTCCAGCTCCCTTTGGGGGTCTCACCCAGTGATGTGGGAGCAGGGACAATGCTGTGCCCACCCAGCTGCAGCTCTGCTGCAGCACCTCCATGCCGTGGATGATCCCTCCTGAACACAGAGGAGGGGCACGGTGGGGTCTGAGGTCTGTAGGTCCAGCGATTTTATCCCGGTGAGTATCAAATCATGGATAATGAATCCCATGGGACATGTGGCCGTCATGAAGGCAGCCTGTGTTGGGCTACAGGGGGGCTCCCATCACGGCCCTGCTGGGTTCGGGCGAGCGCGGCTTTTCCCGTCCCGTGGGTGCCCACGGCGGCCGGCGGCCGAGGCTGCGCCTGGGTAATCGGGAGCCGAGGGGGGATTAGGGCTGTGCTGCCGGCTGTCAGGTTATGCCGTGATGGATGGTGGCGGCTGGGAGGCAGCACAAAGTGACGCTGTGTGAACCCGGGCAGAACGTGCTGCGATCCGTCACAGGGTGACCTTTCCCCGGCCGCGGGGCCTCGCGGGGACGGCTCACCCCGACACAGCTGGCGGGGAGGGCAGCCACGGGCCCAGAGCTAAAAATACCCATCCATTGAGAAAATCCAGAGAGCAGGGTTTGTCCTTGCTCCTCCGGGGCAGCTTCCCAAGCCGGTGGCCAGGCCCATGGAGCGGGACCACGGAGAGACACCCAGGGGCTGCCTCGGCTGTTTTGCTTTCCCTCAGGTCTGATGGTCTGGATTTGCTGAGTTTTGGGGATACACGTGAGTGTGTTGCAGCCTGGGGAGCGTCCTTTCCAGGGCACGGAGCCTTAACCAGTTCATGTCCCTGTTCCCTGCTCAGAGCTGCACACAGGGGTTGCTCATCCCTGCCTGGGGTGCGGAGCTGCGCCATGCCCATGCTGGAGTGGCGATGGTGGGGATGGTGCTGGCCAGCTCCTACTGGAAAGGGCAGGAAAACCTGGGTTTGCAGGCTGGTGAAGAGATTTGGATGCCCCAAGCAGCATCTACAACCCGGGGTACCGGGACCATACCACTGATGGGGAAAAAGGGGGAAAGCCAGGGCTCAGCAGATATCATCCCTCTGGGATTTCAACACAGGAAGGAGACTCACCAAAATGCGACTTCCAGTCGGACCCACCCTCTGTCCCCCACCGGGCACCCCACTGTCCCACATCCCCTCTCCTTTCCAGGCCCATCAACATCCCTTCCTGCTGCCATGACAAGTTGTAACATATTTGGGAGCAGCTGCAGGCGGCAGGGGATGCTTGGCCCTGTCCCCACGCTCGGCCAGGAATGTGGAGCAGAGTTCTGCTCTGACACCCGGGATTTCCGACGTGTTTGGGACGGCGACAGCTGCTCGGCCTGGATGGGGCTCGGCAGAGCCTCCCCGTTCTGCCCCAGCCCGAGGCTTTGCACATCCATGTCTGCTGTTCCTGGGGGTTTGGGGTTAGTCTGGGGTCCGGCCCATGGGGAGCAATAGGGGATGATGTCCTGCTGTCTGTCCCAGCAGAGATGGCAGCAGTGGTGACAGCACCAGCAGACAATCCCTCCCTCACCTGTAAGTGCCAACTGGTCCAGCTCCAGTTCCCTGGTGGGACAGGGCTGCTCCTGCAGCTCTTGGGTCCCCATGGGGCTCAGCACCCTTGGTGCCCCCTCACTCCCCTGCACTCTAGGTGCCCCAGTTTCCCCATCAGGAAATCAGGGATCATGATGGAGGTCTAAAATCTCTCTGGAGAACAGATTTATTTCTGTTATTAACTGTCTTTGTTGATCCCTCACCTCCCTCCCAGGTCAAACCTACAGAGAGGTGCCGGTGGTTGAGTAGCCCCCAGCCCACTGGATCCCAGTTTGGGGACAATACTGGTTGCCCCAGCATACCAAGCCACTGGGCCCTGTCTCTGAATTTCAGTGTGTGACCTGCTGCAATCACCCTGTGTGCCCTGACCCACCAGGATCCGCATTTGGGGATAAAACCAGGTACCCTGACCCACGAGTCTGCTGTTCCCAGCTCAGGGGCCACACTGGGTGCCCTGAGCTCTCTCCTTGCTCACAGGGATCGGGGGATGCTCTGCCCCACTGCAGCACTAAACCTCTTGTGTTTCTGCCCCTCCATGGCCGCCCTTGCTCCATGACCCCATGGCCTGGACGTGACCCTTCTCCCTCACAGGCCCTAGCCCCACATTACAGCTGGAGGAGGGATTCACCCAGCAGGACCCCCACTAGTGAACCCACAGCAGGATTTCCCTTCTGCACCCCCTGCCACCAGGCCAGGGGCATCCCCGGCTGCTCCATCCCCTGCAGGGTGACACTGGCTGGGCTGAACCCACATGTGTCACCAAGGGAGGAGCATGGGGGACTTGGGTTGTCAACAAGGGGTTGTTTTCTCTGGAGTGGGACACTGTGGCAGGAGCAAGCTGCAGGACAGGTGGGGGCTCAGAGGAAGACCCATGAATGTGAGGGATTCAGCAGCGACATGTGGTGGCTGTTTGACCCCGAGAGGGGACAGCTGTCTGGGCAGGGGAGGGTGTGAGGCCCAGGATGGGACCTGGGGACAGCAGTGTCCCTTGGCACGGACAGCCCTGACATGAGGTGCGTGGAACCAGCAGGGAGGGCAGGGAGGGATCTGAGTGACAGCCAGCCAGGTGTCCTGGGTGGGTGACCATCATCTTGTCCCCATGGTGGGCTCGTTCCCTTCCCTCCATGGCCTGACTGGGGCTGGTGCTGCAGGACCAAGGTCTGGTCAGTACAGGAAAAGAGCTCGTGATGCTCACGTCGAGCTTTCACACATCAGTGACTCCTGTATTTTTCTGCTTCCACCCCAAGTGACAGCAAATTTTGGCACAAGGAGGGGTGACACTCAGCCTTCTCTCCTGCCATGAAGGGCACCCCGTGGTGACTCGGAGAATCAGGGAGGGAGGGTTGTGACGATTTTGTGGCTTCAGCGTGGGATTCCCCGGGGAACAAGGGTCAGCAGACTCCCCCCCTTGACATGCCAGCAGCGATGCCAGACGCGCCGGTCCCCAGGGAGGGGCCCCCAGCCCTTCCGGAGGGGCCCCACCCTGAAAATTCCCCTGGCAGGGGCAGAGCTTTCCGTGCCCCCCTCCCCGATTTCCCCCTCCCCGGGGCGCCTCAGCAAACCCCGACCCCTGTCGCATTCCCAGCTGTCGCCGCTCGGGCCCCGCCGCGGGGCTGCGGGAGAATCCCGGCCCGGGGTCCCTGGGGCAGCCCCGCCCGGGGATGTCCTGCTCCCAGAGCCCATGGAGCCGGGAGGATGAGGAGGGGTGGGGAGGGATGAGAAGGCCTGGTGAGCTTTGGTGTAGGGAATAGAAACGGGGTAGGTGTTTTTAGGGTGCTCCCCGTGCCCCATTTCAGGGACTCAAGCTCCTCCCAGCCCATCTCAGCCACTGTGGAAATGCAACCCCTGGCTGCCTGCTGGGAAAAATGCCTTGAAAGGCAAAGTCGTGGAACTTGAAGTTGTGACCGAGGATAAACCCTCCGTTCCTTGGTCAGGTCGCCCGAGGGTCCCATGAGAGCTGGGAGGCTCGAGGTCTGCGGCTCCGTGCAGGAGGAACGGCAGGAGGAGGGATGGAGGAGGGATAGAGGAGGGATGGAGCAGGGATGAAGCAGGGATGCAGGAGGGATGGAGGAGGGATGGAGGAGAGATGGAGCAGGGATGAAGCAGGGATGCAGGAGGGATGGAGGAGGGATGGAGGAGGGATGGAGCAGGGATGAAGCAGGAATGAAGCAGGGACGCAGGAGGCATCAGCCACCGCAGCTGGACGGGAGAGGGCACCAACAGCCCGCTTATCCACAGCCGAGTGGATTTAGGGACGCGCACCTCAAGCCAGAGCCCAAACGCATCTCAGACCCCTTTGAATTCCCCTTTTTTAGGGGGAACCCGCCCTTCTCCCCCAGGATCCAGGGGGGGTCCCTGGCGCCTGAGAGGGGGGACCAGGATTTGGAAACCTGGGTTGTTTCTCTTGTATCCAGATCCAGTTCTCCAGCTGGATAGATCCCAGCTATTTATTTCCGACCCCCCATGGGAGAGAATCTCGAGGTTTGTTTTTTCCCGCGGCGTAATGACCCCAACAGGTGCTTTTCCTGCCTGACGGCCGAAAATAGCTCCCAGGGCTTGGCTTCCTGCGGTTCCTGCTCCAGTCCCAGTTCCCTCATTCCTCCTTTGGGCGAAAACATCCTAATCCGGGAAGGGGAGGCTCCAGGAAAGTGGAGGGACTCCCCGGAAACACTTTCCTTTGCGTTTTCCTGCTCATTTGTGGATGAAATTGTCCTGGAGAAGGAATTTTTTGCCTCAGTTGAAGCAGACACATTTGCCCCCCAAATCTGTTTTGGGGAGCAGCTGGCTTTCATCCCATAGGGAGGGACAGGAGTGTGACTTGAGGGATTCCCTTCTCTATTCTGCAGCAGAAATATAAAATAATACAAATAATATGAATAAATAACAATCAGACATTATTTATTTTATTTTATTTTATTTTATTTTATTTTATTTTATTTTATTTTATTTTATTTTATTTTTCTATTTATTCTCCTTCTCCTCTGTCCCTCACAGGGACGCTCTTTCCCAGTGTCTGTGTCCCATCTGGTCCCTTTGGCTCCATGGATTTAATTGCCTTTGGGAAGTGCAGTGGCTGGGGTAGGGGGGAGCCCCTCAGCCACCAGGGCTCACGTTGGTCTCTGCCCTTTCAAAAGCATTTATTTAGGGATGTTAAACTGGGAGCCCCAATTGCCCTGGGGATGGAGAGGTCCCTTGCCCCCAGGAGGGGACCCTGAGCTTCTTTCTCAGTTCCCCAGTTTTCAGTGCCTGGGTGCCTTTTAATCCCAGGGGATGCCCAGAGTTGCAGCATCCCAGCTCCCGGCCCCTGGAATGTTCTGGGAAGGGTGAGCTGGTGTGGGTGTCATGGGCACACATCGGGAGGCTCCGTCCCTGCTCCATCCCCACTGCCCAGCCCGGATGGAGGAGATGGACACGGATGGCAAACACTGCTCCGTCCAAGGCTTTTTGTGGGAAGGGCTGCTTCTGTGGTGAGGAGAGGAAATTTGGGGTTACTGCCCTCACAACGCCTGTCTGGGTCTGTGCGTTCAGCCTGGTGCTTCTCCCAGCCTTTCCCAGCCAGGGATGCGCGGTGCATGCATCCCCCGGCCCACCCTCTGCTCCCCCAGAGCACTTGCGGGATGTCAGCGCCCCCAAACTGCCCGGCTGACACCCTCGGCCTGGGCAGCGCTGATGGAGCCCCCTCTCCCTCCCCTGAGCCCCGGAGCGGAGCTGGGCACCGCTGTGGCGGCAGGACCGGGCTGGGAATGTGGGGCTGGGCGGGTCTGGGTGAGGTGGGTGGGGCTGGGTGAGGGTGGGTGGGGCTGGCTGAGGTGGGTGGGGCTAGGCGGGGCTGAGTGGGACTGGGCGGGGCTGGGTGAGGTGGGTGGGGTTAATTGAGGTGGGTGGGGTTGGGTGGGGCTCGGTGGGGCTGGGTCGGGCTGGGTGGGGCTGGGTGAGGTGGGTGGAGCTGGGTTGGGATGGGTGGGCTGGATGAGGTGGGGCTGGGTGAGGCTGGGTGGGCTGGGTGAACCCCCGGCCCTGCCCGGACCCCCGAGCCTGGCCGGGAGCAGGGAGAGGCAGCAGAACCCCCCTGCCCACGGGAGCCGAGGCACGCCCAGCTCCTGGCAGGGCCTCGTGGCCCCGCCTTCCCGAGGGGGCTCCCAGCTGTGGGAACGGCTCCCCGCCGGTCCCGGCCGCTGCGGGGGCACTGGGAATGTCCCATGTCCTGCAGGAGCCGCTCCCCGGGGAGCGCTCGGGCCGCTGCAGCCGTGTTTGTGCGCTCCAGGGCCTCGGGGGAAACGATTGCAGATGGAAGAGGAGAAGTGGAACAAGGCAGGAGGCGGATCCCCTGTGCTGATAAGAAATTTTCCACATCTTCCATAGGAATCTGCAGGTTTAGGCATGTGTGAAGGGTTTGAACATCTTTTCCTACAACATGGAGAACCTATTCAGTGAATCACTGTCCTGAATTAATTTCTGGATACAAAAGAATTTGCCTTAAATTGGTTGGAAAGCAATAATTTGGGCAGCAGCAGGGTGCAGGGCTCAGAGGCTGCAGGGGCTGGGTGGAAGAAGAGCTTTCCTCTTGGGGGGTGGTGAGATGGTTTCAGTCTGTGAGAGCCTGAGTGGGGGGGAAAGCTCCCTTTCCAAACCCGAGAGCTGTAAGTGACAGCTGGAAGCTAAAAGCAGGGAATTTAAAAATAGAAATATGGGACAAAATGCTGAAGTGAGAGATATGGGCTTGGGGAGCAGCAACCATGGTTTCTTTTTTGCCACCTCTCCCTCCTCACTCAGAGCCACCGATCCAGCCCAGCCCAATCCTCCTTGGGCATTCCCACATTCCCAACCAGGCCGGGCTGGGCTGGACTGGTGTGGGAATGTCACTGCTTCATCCCAGTTTTTTCCTTCACCCCAAATCCTCATTTTCCACCACCCTTATGATGTGCCCAGGTGTCCCCAGGTCATCACATGCCCGGATCTGGGGGTGGTCCTGGGCTTTTCCAGCCATAACACCTACTCAGCTCTTCTTCCCCTCCCCAATATTTCCCCAAAGATCAATCAGAAAATTATTTTGCCATCTCTGCCATCCATCAAGGGAAGTGGTTCCCCTCATTCAGCCCTTGTAGCAACTCACATTTTTCCTTTTACATTTTTGTCCTTCACAGCCTTTTATTTCCCTTTCTTGAGCAGTCACTGTTTCATACCAGTCTTTGCCCCAGAAGGATCTGTCATCACTGCTGGGTGTTCCAGAGCCCTCACAGCACCAGGCTCCCCCTCCCTCCCCACGGCACCTTCCACAGGCTCTGCAACTGAAACCAGAGGCCAAACAGCGCTGGGTTTGGTCCAGGGGTGGCCCTGGAGAGGGGGCAAAGGATTTGAACCATCCTCAGGATTGCTTGGCAGGATTGGAAAGGTTTAACCCCCTCCTGCTCTGCAGAGACAGCTGGAAGCGGTGGCAGGAACAGCTCCTGGCCATCAGCCTGGCTCAGTAACACCCCCGGGGCTCCCTGGGGAGTAAAATAACCCCGGTGTGGTGAGGAGGAGGCAGCAGTGCCGAGGCAAAGGGCCCAGACTGGGCTGTGGGGCGGACCTTGGGACAGACCTCTGCCCTACCCCACTGCCCTGCCAGGGACAGGCTGCCAGAGCTCCCTGGCTGGGATCAGTTTTCTCTTCCACCCAGTGATGTCTCAGCAGCTCCTCCCTGACAGGCAGCACAAAAGCCTGGCAATGCCCTGTTGTGCCAAGGCACAGTGACCCAGCTGCCTGTGGGCAGCATCTGGCTGGACTCTGGCAGGGATCCGAGTGGGGCCCGACCCATTTGGCTGCTGTGGGAATCTGCAGCGCCATGGATGTGGCATCTCCCCAGGCCAGAGGGAACTGGGGCACATCCTTGTGCCAGCACAGGGCTGATGGATCACAGGCACCTCTCAGGATTCATTTTGTCCCTCGGTGCACTGGTAGCACTGCCAGCCCTTTTCCCAACCTGCTCTGAGTGACAGGAGTGGTATGTGCTCCATGGGAATGGGCAGTTCACAGGAAAACAGCCTTTCCTTCATTCACTCTCTGGGATTTGCCCATTTATCTTTCGGGATATTTTCTGTGCTGTGTCATTGCTGCTGAGCATCTCCTGCCAAGTCCAGATAGGGATGCACCACCCTACAGAAGTCTGAGGCTCCTTGCTCCCCAGATGGGTTCCCAGGGTGGTGTATCCCATAAATGGGAGAGAAACTGAGCACAAATGGAGACCAGCTGTGTCCTGAGTGAGGTCCCCAGGGCTCTGTGTCACTGGCACACACAGAGTGGTGGCCCCAACAGTATAGGGTGACCATCACTCCAAAACATCTCTACACAGTGGAGGCCTCTTTGGAAAAGCTCCAGGGCTTCCCTTTGTTTGCTGCTTCTCTCTTTGCCTTGTGCCATCCTGTGTGGACCCACCAGACCATGGCACTCAGGGGGTCACTTGTCCTAATTAATGTCTCCCAGAGCCATCAGCTCTCCAAGCACACATGCCTGTGCTGCTGGCACCAGACACATTCCTAATCAACTTTCCTAGTTAAGAAGCCCCTTTCCATGACCAGAAGTGCTGTGGGATGGTCACCATGATTGAAAAGCTGGAGAAATCCTCAACTTCTCCTGCCCTCACCACCCAGAATGGCACCATGGAGCTGTTCTTCATTCAGCTAAACTAAGGCAGGAGAGGGAAGCTCACACCCCAGAGAAAAACTGAAGACAGATGGGCAGAAATGAGCTCCCCAAGCCCTGACTTGTTCCCCTGGAAAAGCATTTCTTGGCTGCTGCCAAACCCTGAGGGTTCAGTCAGGGTTGGGTCTCATCAACCAGCCCGGACACGCCACAGCCCTTTGCTGCATCCCACTGGCATCAAGCCAGACACCAACCCTCCCCTCCTGCCACAGCCACGGGCTGCTCCTGTCCCCAGCTCACAGCAGCTGCTGCAGGAAACCACACCATGGCCCTTGTTTGTCCCACTTCATCCCATCTCTCCCTGTGTGCCAAAGGTATTTATCCATGGCAGCATCATCCAATGCTGGGATCTTCACAGCCCACTGCAGCTCTCAGGACATTTTCTCCTTAAAACCCCCAGAAAGAGTCTGGAAGATCTGAATAACTTTCCCAGTGTTTGATGCTCACCAGAATTTTTTTTTTTTGTCATGGGTTTTTCAGGAATCCTTGACACTCTTTGAACACATCCCCAGCTTGATGTCAGGAGAATGAGCTGATGATCCCTCTCTGTCAGGAATGGGCTCTGTATCCATTTGGTCATCCCAACCCTGCAGCCTTTGCCCATGCCCTGGGCTGGTGAGAGAGCTCAGACCCCTTCGGGCAGGTTCACAGCCAGCAGATCATTCTTGGCAAAATATGGGGGGTTTTAGGGGTGCTGCTAAAATTGTGCATTCAGGGGAACGAACCCAGGGAGGGAGAACAAACTGCAAATCCACAAAGGAAAAGGAGTGGTTTTAATCTCTGTTTGGGCAATTTGCATACAATTAGGCCGGGCCCTGCCTGCGTTTGCTTCCGCATTGCACTCCCGTGAGGAACCTGCTGCCTTTCCTGCCCTGCTCCCAGCCAGAGGTTGATTGCAAGGACACTCCTCCTGGGAAGGTGGTGGGCGAGGGGATTTGGACTCTCTGGGAATGCCCTTTCCATTCTCAAAGCCCATCCTGAGCACCCCCATGCCACCCCCTACCTCTGGATTTATGCTCAGCCATAGGGGGCATCACTTTCCCCTGCAGTGGAGGAGGTGTGAGGAGATGCTGCAGGATGCCAATGCTCCATAAATAGTGCTGTGTTTACAGGAGCCCACGAGCCTCGGTTTATTTTTCTCTCTGCACAACAAACACATTATTCAGACCAATCTGAGCTCACCTCGCCCTGCTGGCACAGCCCAGTGCCCAGAGGTGGCACAATGCCACAGTCCCCAGGCAGCCCTGGGAGGCTGGGACCCCCAGCTCTTTGCCGGCCACTTGCCCAAGGGCGAGAGCAGCCATGGGACAGCAGCTGATGGAAAATCAGCCCTGGATTGGGATGGTCCCACAGCTGATCCCATCCCTGCTGCGGGGTGGGCAAACTCTGGTGAAGAGAGGGATGAGGGGTAGCCACAAGGGGTAGATCCAAGGTTTGGGACATCTCTCACGAGGCAGAGCACAGCGAGGACAAGTCCAGCCCGAGTATCACTAGAGGAGGGAGAAAGGGCTGGGAGAGGTGCAGGTGGGGGTCGGGAGAGTCCCCTTTTCCCACGCCTGAGGTGCCGTTCCTTGCAGCATTTGGATGAACCAGCCGCACTCCTGGAAAATTATTTATGTACGATGAGCTTTGCAGCTGCCTGGTGCACATCCGGAAGGTCCCTGGCGGGATTGGGGGGTTCAACTCCATCACTGAGATCGACCCCCAGACCCATTTTCTCTGTTCTGCCTGGCCCGGAGAGGGGAACTGGAGGGTGACCATATTCCAGCAGCATTTCGGGGCCACCGTTCCTCCAGACGCCGTGGTGGACAGAGCCTTGCCCTGCCCCGGGCACGCAGCCCCTCCGCGGCCCCGCAGCGCAGTTCGGAGGATGAAGAGCGCTCTCGGGATCCCACCCGAGCAGTGATTTTGGGTGAGGCAGTGCCAGCCTCAGCCCAGGTGAGCACCAGAGCTCCTTGGAGCCGTTCGGGTCCGACCTGGGGTCCCGACGCCGTCCGGGGGCACAGTCCCGAACAGCGCTGCCCGTGCCGGGGACTGGCCGGGTCCTCGCCCACCCCAGCTCAGGCTCTGCCTCCCCTCCCCGTCCCGATCCTCTGCTCACACCCGACCTCAAAACCCGGTTTTAGCGTCAAATCCGGAGCCCGACTGGTGGCGGCAGCGTTGGGGCTGGGGCTGGCTCGGCTGCTCCCCCCGCTGCCGCCTCTCCCCGCTCCGCCCGGTCCCGCCGCCCCCGCCCGGCCCCCGCCCGGTCCTGCTCGGTGCCGCGGCGAGCCCCGAATCGGGTCAGTCGCTCTTTAAAGGCTGGAAGGCGGCACCATGTGATGCCCCGGCTCCGGCGGGGAGGCGGCAGCGCCTGCGGGAGCCGAGCGGTGTCGGGCACCGGGGACCGAGCGCAGCCCCGGCCAGCCCGGCCCCCGGCGGCCGCACGGTCCCCCCGGCATGAGCCCCGCCTTGCCCTGCGGGGGGACAGTGCCGGCTCTCCGCGGGTGAGAGCACCCCGAAACAAGCCCTGGATTTGCAGGACAAGGTGAGAGGGGTCGGCTGCCGGGACTCGGGACTCGGGACTCGGGACTCGGGTGGCTGCAGGAAGCGGCGCAGAGCAGGGAGGGGATCCAGCGGGGGAGCAGAGGGAGCCCCGAAAGGCTCCGACAGCGGCCCCGGGGCGGCCCCAGGGGCGGGGAGCTCTGCCGCTCTCCCGGGACTGAGCGGCGGCTCCCGGTGCCTCTTCACCGCCGGGAGCGGTCGCGCTGCGGGATGGAGGTGGCTGCGGGACGGAGAGGGGTGTGGGATTGAGAAGGGTGTGGGATTGAGAGGGGGGTGCGGGACGGAGAGGGGTGCGGGACGGAGAAGGGTGCGGGATGGAGAGGGGAGCGGGATGGAGAGAGGTGTGGGATGGAGAGGGGTGTGGGATGGAGGTGGGTGCAGGATGAGCTCGGTGGGGGCGGGGGGGCCCGGAGCCCCGGGTGACGGCACAGAGAGGAGAGGAGTTTTTCCCACCCCCTCGCACAGGCTCCATCCCGCTCGCAGCTCTGGCAGCGATGCCACTCTCTCACCGTCTCCCTGTGCGCTTGCAGGTGGCTGAGGACCCCCACCGGAGCGGGGCGGACCGGAGCATCATGGCACACCCCATCTCAGCCTTCCAGGCTGCCTACATCTCCATTGAAGTGCTCATCGCTTTGGTGTCCGTGCCGGGCAATATCCTGGTCATCTGGGCTGTGAAGATGAACCAGGCGCTGCGGGATGCCACCTTCTGCTTCATCGTCTCGCTGGCGGTGGCCGACGTGGCCGTGGGGGCTCTGGTCATCCCCCTGGCCATCATCATCGACGTCGGACTCCAGACGGAGTTTTACACCTGCCTCATGGTGGCCTGTCCCGTCCTCATCCTCACGGAGAGCTCCATCCTGGCGCTTCTGGCCATTGCCGTGGATCGGTACCTGCGGGTGAAGATCCCTGTCAGGTAGGAAAAGGCGTCGGAACCAGCTCTGCTGTGGAGGTTAAAAGGGACTGAGGAACCCCCAAATTCTCGGAGAAACACTGGGAGAAAGGACTTTCCTCCACGCTGCCATCCCAGACACATCTGGCTGGGCAGGGGAGTGAGGGGGGGGTGTCCTGGAGCCTCCAGCAGCTTCTTTTGGGGGCTCAGAGGGTGCTGGGTGTGCAGGCAGAGATCACACTGTGGCAGCTAGCTGGCAGTGAGGGACAGCCACGGGATGCCCATGGCCAGGACAAGGTGTGACCCCACGCATGGGACAGCCCCAGCGGGTGCTCCGCGAGGAAAGCGGGTGACAGCTTTGCCTTTCACCCCAGCTTTTCCCTTGCCATGGGGAGCACGGGGGTGGCTTGCTGTGAGACACAGCCTCGACAGTTTGAGGAACCAGAGGTGACAGCCTGGCACGTTTCATGGAGCAGCCTCACCCAGGAGAGACCCTGGCTATGGGGTGCCCCACAAATAACTCTTTCCCTGTTTTGCCCCTTCTGTATGTGTGGCCATTCCAAGCCCACAGCCAGTGCCTCGTGACAAAGGAGGGGAACACTTTATTTGAGCACTTTATTCAAACTCTGCAGCTCCAGGAGGAGATAGTTAACCCTTTATGCCCCACTGCCTCCCCATGCTGGGGCCATGCTGGTTTGGGGAAGCATTTCTGGGGTGCCACGGTGGGACCGGTGGCTGTGAGTGGGGCTAGAAGGGGACAGGACACCCGAGCTCGGTGCTCCTGAGCAGAGCCAGGCCCAGCCCCTCACTGTGAGTCCCCCTCACTCGGTGGGGATGCCTTTGCCAGCCTCATCTGCCCTGCAAGGCTCTGGATGTGGGAGCATTGCTGGAAAACAGCCCAGGCCAGCTGAGCACTCGTGTCTCCCCATTACCCCTCAGCAGTTGAGGCAGTTGGCTGAAGGGGTCCCAAACCCTCCATCAGCACAAACACCCCACAAAGGCACCCCTTGTGTTGATGCTGCCCAGACCCCAGCGGGTGTAGGACCCTTCCTGGGGCAGGGAGACAGGGACAGGAGGCACCCCAGGTGTTGGGGATCCCCTGGTTGCTCTAGAGTGCTCAGTGTTCCCAGATCCATGGGGTCAGGCCAGAGATGTGCTCCTTTGGGCTTTTGCTGCAGCCTCCACCAGCAGAGGTGGAGAGGAGAAGGAGTGTAAGACAGGGGAGGGGGCCAAGGATAAATGCACAATCCCAGCCCACCCCTCCCTGCCACACACGATTTTCACAGACTGTTCCTGACTTCCTCCCTAGGTGTGATTTTCCCAGTCACTGTCTCCCAGCCCGCCGGTGGCACCAGAGTGATTCCCACCCTGTCACTGCTCTTGGAGCTTTTTTTGGCTTTGCACATCCCCTGCCCGTGGGGAAGGCTCTGCTGTGGGAGTTCTGCGGCTCCACAGGAGCAGCACAGCCTGTCAGGCATTTTCCTAACAAACCAGTCCATTTTTAACTCCTTGTCTGCCTCTGAGCATCAGATGGGCCTTTCAGGGGAGATTCCTGCCCTGATCCCAGGAGCTTTCCTGGGAGCAATATTAATATTAATATTATGCTGTACACAGTTTGGATGGGTTTTTCTTATGAAATTTCCACCCTGAATTTTGTGATCCCATTGTGTGCCCAAGCACTCAGCAGCAAGAGATTTTCCTCTGTCTTTTCAGAGCCTATTTTAATATTGAAAAGCTTTGTAACCTCTTCAACTTAATAGATGCATTCAAGTATCTGAGAGGCCTTTCCCAGCCTTAAAGATCCTACAACTTCATGAATTCCTGGCAGTTGGTACATGTGGAGATTTTAGGAGATGTAGTGCCCTGAATGGAGCACACAGCACATGAAACATCACTAAGGAATATTTTCTGAATCTGAAATACCTCAAGTTTCTCCCAGTCTGTTGGAGGATGCTAAGGATGACAGGGATGGCATTTCTGCAGTGCTCATGGCTCTTGTGGTGTCATTCCTGACTGTGACACTGAAGCCAGCAATGGCAAAGTGAGAGCCCAGAGCACCTGGCAGGACTCAGGGCCCTGGGGAAACACGTGTGGCCCCTGTGCTGGGAGAGCTCTGGGAGAGCTCCAAGCATCCCTGGAGGCTGCAGGCAATGATGGCAGCCAGACCTGAGCAGAGATTTGCAGGCAGGGATGGGGAATATCTGCCTCAGGCTCATCCCTAGGGCAGCCCCTCCAGCCCAGGCATGGACAGTGTGCTCACTGCAGCCCATTCCTGTGCCAGCAGGATTCCTCAGAGAAGCCTGGCACAGGCTGGATCCTCACCAGTGTGACCTGCACAAGGCTGAGGGGGTCTTGGGGGCATCCCCAACGTTCCAGCCTTGCCCCCCACCCACAGGCAGCTCTGGTGCTGCCGAGGCTCAGGGAGGGGGAAATGCATTTCACAGAGCCACAGAATCCCTGGAAGGTTTGTTTGTGAAGGGACCCTACCCTGCCGGGGGCTGGGACACCTTCCACTACCCCAGGGTGCTCCAAGCCCCTTCCAGCCTGGCCTTGGGCTCTTTCAGGGGTGGGGCAGCCACAGCTGCTCTGGGCACCCTGTGCCTTCCCCACAGGGAAGAATGGCAGGGAATGGGAACATGGCAGCTGGTTCCAGCTCCAGGCTCCCCATGGACACCCTGCCCTTGGGCTGCGAGTTTGGGAACATGGTGTCCCCAGGGGTGGATATCCCCCGGAAGAAATGGTGCCCTGAGACATTTGGGGTGTCTCTACATGGCAGTGGGAGATGCCAAAGCAGCATCCAATGCTGCATTGCTCCAGTGGCCACTTCCCATGGACACAGAGGCACAGAGGGATGTGGGCCACCCCTGCAAGGCAGATTTTATCAGATGGAGAAGGGTCTTGCTTGGATTTGAGTTGGCACCTCCTGTTCTTCCTTCACCCAGCACAGGCAAGGGACTGGGATATCCCACCAAACCCTCTCCATTTGGTCCTGGGGATGATCCCTCCTGGCTGCTGGGCCCTGAGGGATGCTGCCTCCCCCCTGCCTTGACTTTGGAGGGATGCAGGAGCATCAGTTGGGCTGAGCAGGCTAGAGCAGAGGTTCCCCCACTTCCCAGCCCCCACAGGAACAGCTGGAAACCACCTAAAATAGATTTGCTGGTGGAAAACTCCCCCTCCCCTCTCACATCCTTCCTCCCTGCCCGGCACCAGGCAGGACCCCCAGCCTGTGATCCCCCTGCCCAGACTCAGCAGGGTCCCTGAGCCCAGCCCAAACTTCCCTCTCACAGCCGTGCCTTGGAGAATGAAAGGAGTTCAAAGGGAGGGGAAGCAGCAGCTGGGGGTGTCTGGCAGGAACCGGCCCCTCGGCATCCCGGGGCAGGCAGGATGCCGGAGGAGACCGGGCTGGGGGGGTGTTTGGGGGGATGGTGCTGAAGGAGTGTTTGGGGGGATGGTGCTGAAGGGATGCTGAAGGGATGTTTGGGGGAATGGTGGTGAAGGGATGTTTGGGGGGCATGGTGCTGAAGGGATGTTTGGGGGAATGGTGCTGAAGGGATGTTTGGGGGGCTGGTGCTGCAGGGATGTTTGGGGAGGATGGTGCTGAAGGGATGTTTGGGGGAATGGTGCTGAAGGGATGCTGAAGGGATGTTTGGGGGGCTGGTGCTGCAGGGATGTTTGGGGGAATGGTGCTGAAGGGATGTTTGGGGGGCATGGTGCTGAAGGGATGCTGAAGGGATGTTTGGAAAGGATGGTGCTGAAGGGATGTTTGGGGGGATGCAGCTCCTTCAGCACCAGCCTCTGCTGCCCTGGGGGCCCTGTCTCTGGTCTGTGTTTTGGGCCTTTTGGAAAGGGCCATAGCAAAAGGAGCTGCTGTCCTTGGGATGTGCCAAACCAGCCCTTGGCTGGGGATGCTGAATGTGTGGATGCAGCCCAAGCCTATCTTGGAATGTCCCTGGGGGTCCTCACCTTGTGACCTCACCCCAAACACTTTGAAACGTGCCAGGAAGGGAAAACCTGCAGGAATCTGATGTTTGCAGGAGCCCTCGTGTTGGAGTCTCTCTGTCCACAGCCAGGACCTCCCTGCTCAGCACTGGGGTCTCCTCCTAGTCCTGGCCTTCCCAGCCTGCAGCATCCCAAGGGACATCCCACCAGGGAGAGCTGCCTTTGGTGCTGCTGAAGGTTTGGAATGCACCCCTGGGAGGCTGCAGAGCCATGGAAGTTAGATCAGAATTGTTGGAACTCTCTAGGAAATGGGGGCCAGGAGGCTGGAGCACAGCAGGGGAAGAGCCCAGGGTAAAATCAGTGTCAGGGGTGGCTCTGTGGACAGCCCTGGCATTTTCTGGTTCAAGAGTGCCTGTCTGGAATGAGATAAAACAGCTCGGGGATGACAGGAACATCCCTCAGCCATGGAGTGCAGTGCCTGCAAGACAGGAAGTGAGGGAGATGTGCAGGGGACCTGTGAGCTCCTGGATGGACATGGAGGGGGAAACTTCCCCCTGGAGTTCCTGTTTTCCAGGCTCCTGCCTGAGCTCAGGCTCTTCCTGGGACTGTAGCGCTCTTTCCCCTTCTCTCCAGTCCTGCCAAGGGCCACAGGCTTGGGGCCAGCTGGGACTGGGTCATGGTAAGCCTGGGAAGTCTTTTTGCCCTCAGCCAGCTGGGTCCTGGAGCAGGACACATCTGAGGGGCTTTTCCCCATTCCAGGTTGCCCAGAGAAGCTGTGGGGTGGCTGCACCACCCCTGGCAGTGTCCAAGGCCAGGTTGGATGGGGCTTGGAGCACCCAGGGATAGTGAAAGGTGTCCCTGCCCATGAGTGGAATGAGATGGTCTTTAAGGTCTCCTCCAACCAAACCATTCCATGATTTCTCCACCAAGGGTTCATGGAGGGGAGTGATGGGCACCCGCTGCCATGGGATGGGTGAGGAGGAGAACACTGGAATGCAAATTCCCAGCTCCCAAAACATCAAAGGGCCCATGGGATATCTTTCCAGCACTCTCAACACTTAGTGCCAGGAAACCTTCCTGTCCAGCCAGGCCAGTGAACAAGCCAAACCACAGCTCTTCCAAGGCCTGTTTTACATTCAGAGGAATTTCAAAGCATCCAGGTGACTCAGAGCTCTCACCCTGGAGCTCATCTATTTTCTTTCACCCTTCACTAGTCAGTGAAAAGATGCCATCCATCCATACAGGCCCAGTCCCCGAGAAAGCACATTTCATTTCCAAGGAGAATACTTCCATTTCCCCTAACCTGGAGGATTTTCGGGGACTGGTAGGTCTTTGCAGCCTCTTTTGTTTCCTCTCTTGCTGCTCTCCTCCAGGTATATTTTTAGCAAGTGAGAGTGATCTGTAGATACCTTCATTCCATGGAACAGACAGCTCTGAACAAGGATGGAGATTAAAATGCAAGAATTACAGTCCAGGGAGGTTTCTGCAGACTGGAGGCTGTTTCCAAGCCACAGTTTCCAGCACACTGCACCAGCTCAGCATGTGGGTGCTACATCAGAGCCAGCATTTCCCACCGAGCTCTGCTCCAGCCAGATCCGGCTGCAGGGACAAGCTGTGCCAGGGCAGCCCAGGAGATCAATTCCAGCATCACCAAAATCCCAGAGCCCTTGAGATGGGCAGGGATTTACAAGCAGGTTATGTTGGTTTGAGATCCTGGTAAAGACCTGTAAATACCCAGGTGAGCTGGTTTTCAGCCCTACTCTCTGATGCACAGAATTATTTTCAGCCACGAACAGGCTAAGTCAGGGATCAAAGCCGTGAGGGCTCTTCCCTCAGTGAGGGGATGCCTGGATTAGGCTCACTGGGAGCTCACACAGCTGCTGCAGCAGCGCCACGAGATCTTGGCTGGCAGACGCAAAATCAGGTCACTCCCCAAAGCTCCAGACACTGCCGTGAGTCTGCAGGGAGGCAAGTGGGGCTGTCTGCAGCATTCCCAGCTCCTGGAATGGCAGGAAAAATCCTGGGGCTTGGGGGTGTCACCTGGGGATGCAGTGCGGGGCTGAGTGTGGGATGCTCCATGGCCAGGAGAGCAGAGGGAAGGGGAGGAGAGCCTTGAATCCTGTGCAGGGATGCTCAGAGACTTGTGATATTCGGAGTTAATCACAAATTCTCTGAATTAAAAGGGCAAGGGGAAGTGAATGGCCTCAAGAGACCCTGTGTGGGCTCCCTGAGCAGCAGGACCCTGTCCCCTCCTGGTCCTTGTGTCTCCCAGGAGAGCGAGGTGTGGTCCCTGTGCCGGGTAATCGCTCTGACCCCAATAGCAGTGTCACATCTGTCCCTTCACAGAGCTCACATCTGCCAGGGCTGTGCTGCAGGGCCATGAATGAAAACCTGCTCCTTCCTGGTGCTGCTCCCCAAACCCCTGCTCTGGGAATGTTTTTATTGGGCTTTTTACTGATTTCTATTGATTTTCAGTGTAAGGAACTGACCTTTGGCAATGTCTCACCAGTAAATCTGAGGGCGTGTTCCCACCAAGGGCGCATCTGCGGATGGGAAAACTGAGGCACTGAGCTGTACCATGGCTGGCTCAGGGTGGTCTCATGGGTGAGGGATGGAGGCTGGAACAGGGAAGCTGTGGAAGCTGAGATTTCTGGGACAGCGTGGCCTCTCTGTTCCTGCACTGGAGTGCTGCCATGACTGTGCCCAGGGCTCTGGAGCCAGGATCCAGTCCCAGCCCTGCTGATCACTGCAGGAGTAACCCCATGAAATTAAATTGTTTCTCTTTCATAGCCCAGGCAGCACCGCAGTGTGGGTTTGTAGCCTTTTGTGGTAATAAAACAGACTGAATGTGTCTTCAATGGGCCAGGTTGGCTCAACCCTAGGACAGGACAAGGAGCAATCGGGTCAAACTGAAAAACCAGAAGTTTAGGTTCAATACTGGAAAGGAATTCTTCCCTGTCAGGGTGGGCAGGCCCTGGCACAGGTTGCTCAGAGCAGCTGTGGCTGCCCCATCCCTGGAAGTGTCCAAGGCCAGGCTGGACAGAGCTTGGGGACCCTGGGCTAGTGGAAGGTGTCCCTGCCCTAGGCAGGCATGGGGCTGGATGAGCTTTAAGGTCTCTTCCCACCCAAACAACTCTGGAATTCTGGGATTCTGTGGCTTCCCATGAACTCATCCTACAGGGAGCAGACACCAGACCAGGTGGGGATGTGTGGATGGAACCCAGCAAGGCTCTGGTGCCTCCATGGCCATGGTTCAGGTGTAATTCATGGTTCATCAGTCCAAGAGGATCTACTCTGCCAAGCCGGTGGGACACAGCCAGACTGTGTTCCCTCATCCCGTGGCAGCAGAGAGGGTCCATGCACAGAAAGTGAGGAGCACCCACAGCCAGGACCACCCAGGCAAGGCGGGACAGGCCCTCACTGGAGCTGAGAGACTCCTGTGTCTGGGGCACAGGCCTGTGGATGAGCTGCAGGGCCCAGAACTGCCTGGAACACCCAGCCACACTGTCACACTTCCAGGAGATGGGTGACATCTGACATTTCCCTTTCCTGGAGTGGCTGGGCTGTGTCCCAGGGCGCTGGGCTGGCAGAGGTGGCAGCGCTGTCCCTCGGGGCTGCGTGTCTGAGGGCCCAGTGCAGCTGCTGGCACACAGACAGGGCACACACCCGCCAAGGAGGCTCTGCCACAGCCAGAGCTGCTGACTCAGCTGCCCTGGGCCTGCGGGCTGGGTGTGGGGCTGAGTCAGGCCCAGCTCACCCGGCTCTGTGCTGAGTGCCTCAGGCAATCAGGAGCCCTTTGATGGGCTCCCGGGTCCTCCCCCACCCCTGTAGGAAGGTGACTCCATCCAGAGGAGGGGCCATTATCACCTGACCTTCACCAGGCAGTCCCACCTCTGGTGTCACCTTCGCTCCACGTCAGCCAGAGCAGGTGACAGGGCAGGAATGAGTGACTCACAGGGGGTGCAGAGAAGCTCAGACACACTCTGGGATGCAGGCTGGGGGCGCAGAGGGGCTCAGATGCTCCTTTTGATCTGGAGCCTTTCCCACTGAGCAGCTCCGGGCTCTGGGCTGGTCTCTGTACCCTTGGCACAGGCATGTGGCCTCTGTCTTGTTCTTGCTGGACATCTCCCATGTGGTCACCAACAGCCAAAGCACCCTCAGCTCCTCTTACACCTCCAAGTCAGTCAACCAGGGTTTTTTAGTCCATTTGTGGTGTCAGAATAAGCTTAACTGTGTCGTAAAAGGGCCAGACTGGCTCTGTTTACCAGGAAGGGGATTTTGGCCATGAGCTCAGGTGCGAGACATCTGGGACAAAGCCCACCAGCCTCCAGTTCCAAACTCAGATCTGGAGGGACCTCTGTGAGGCCAGACCCAGTCAAATCTCCTGTCTGGCACACCTCACAGCAGCTCGTACCCAACACCAGCCACTGCTGGCTGTGGGGATCTGCCTGAGGGGACGTGCAGGCCCATGGGTGTCCAAGGCAGAACAGGCAGGGCTGGACAGAGGATCAGGGATGGGCACAATGGAGCTCCTGCTTCCCAATGACTGTGCTTGAAATCAGCCTGACAGCAGGAATGGCTCATGCAAGGGGTCACAGTGCTGCACTGGCAGATCTGTGTCCTGGGGTGGAGGCAGAGGGAGAAAAAGGTCATAGCAACACAAAGAAGGAAGGAAAAAAGAGGAAAATGTGTGGGAGGTACCACAGTGAAAGAACCTGGGAGGTGAGTTTCATTTGTGACACACACCAGA
Organism: Zonotrichia leucophrys gambelii; assembly: GCF_028769735.1. Lineage (NCBI taxonomy): Eukaryota > Metazoa > Chordata > Aves > Passeriformes > Passerellidae > Zonotrichia > Zonotrichia leucophrys. Next base: position 7,026,939 of record NC_088195.1, read on the forward strand.
ATCATTTCAAACTGGACAGGAACTGATGCGCTGGAAGAAAATCTCTGTCTAGAAGGACAGGGAAAAGCCCTGAAGGATCTTGCCCACAGGGGTGTGAGGACAGCCCAAACACAGCTTGGGGAGGGTTGTGGTCTCTGCAGACAGCAGGACATGGAGCATGGAGGGGATCACAGGAGCAAGAGATTTCTGGGAGGGATGGGGACAGCTTGAGAGGCTCATCCCCTTTGGGACAACTGTTGTGCTCACCCTGGGGAAATGACAGCCAGCGCAGCTGAGCTGACAGGAACAGCATTAAATTGTCCTGGAGACAAATGATTTTTCACAGTGATCCTGCCAAAGCAGCAAGGATGGACACAGCAGCAGAGCCCACCTCTGGGGCTGCCAGGGGCCTGGAGGAGCGTCCCAAGGGGCTGGTCCTTGTCATGGGCATGGAATAGGAAAGGTGCTGTCCCAGAGGCTGCCTGGGCTCTAGCAGGAAGTTCTGCTCTGGAAGTGCAGCCACCCAGCTGCTGGAGCTGGCTCCTGCATGGGGTGCCCAGTGGCAAGAAAGAACAATTGACGCTCTCTCAGGCAGCCACAAAAAGCCCACAGAGGCAGCAGGGTGGCTTGCAGAATAGCAATGAGCTGAGCACACAGGCACCCCCACTGCCCCTCTGGCATGGAGATGCTGTTCCCAAGGGCGGCTGGATGGGCAGGGCAGGGGAAGGGGAGACAGCACTGGTGATGCCACCAGTAAGAGAGGATGAAATAACCCTGAAAGACTGAGATCTTCCTCCTCACAGAGTCCTGTGGGCTCAGGGCTGGTGGACAATGGGGACAGATAGGGGAGAAAGGTCTGCATTTGGTGATGGAGAGAGGAGCAGAGCAGGATGAGACACTGGAAAGATTTGGAGCATCTGGCTTTGCCCTTCTCTGCGCTGTGGGACCCAACACCTCCCCTGTGCACCCTCATCCTCCCTCTCAGTGCATTTCCCATTGTCCCCTCATCCCTTCCTTGCTTGGGCTTTGCCCCCCAGAACTGAGCAGGCAACTCTGACCAGCAGCTGTTCCAGTCTTGGGTGGTTTGGCTGAGTTTTTGTCATGTACCAAAGCCTCTGATCACAAAAAAGAGCTGGAGGAGGACAAGAGATTTCTTCCTCAGCCTCTTTCCTGTGTGTCCCTCACCAGCCTCCCTCTGTGCTGTCCCTGGTCCTCTGGCACACAGATCCCAGGTACCAGCCAAGCCCAGCAGGACTGTGGGGACACAGAAGTGACACCCCCCTCTCCCACCCCCTGCCTGGGGTGGCAATATCACCTCTCCATCATTCCTGCAAGGAAGGCACATAAGGCTGGGATGTTGCTGCCACGACAGTTTATCCACCTTCTCCAGGCCATTTCTCTCCCTGCAGCCAGAGATGGGGATGATTTTCTTTGGCCTCCTTAAAAGAAGGGAAGTGCCAGCTCCTGGCACCAGGGATGTTTTCTCATTCAGATTGGTCCATCTTGGCAGATCACAGCTCCCCTCTGCGATTCAGTCTCCCCATCTGTTCACAGAGGGAGTGATGCTCTCTCTGACAGCAGCGAGGGGCCGATGCTGAGAAATGCTGTCTCAGACATGCCAGAATTAGCACAGTCCTACAGATTAAATTATTCCTCTTTTTTTTTTCTGCTCTGGTAACAACACTCAGTGCCTTTACCCGTGGAATACACAAATGAAACACTCATCTCTGTCAGTGTGAAGGCTCCATTCTCTGCTGAGCGCTCCCGACTGGGAGAGCCAAGGGCTCAGCCTGGGTCCAGATGGACCTGGCAAAGCCTGAGCAGAGCCAGCATGGGAGCAGCTCAGATGGGTCTAATCTCAGGGAGCTCATTCCCCACATTCAGCACTGCTGGGACACAGGCTCCTTATGGGCTCAATGAGGTTTGTCTGCTCTTAGGAGCTGAAAGTGCTCCAATAGCAGAAAACCTGGAATCCCAGAATTCAGGAGATGCTGCAGTCAAATTTTCTTGGGTCGAGGATGGAGCAGTCACTGACACCCCTTTTCTCCAGGGGACCATGGAATCCTAGAATGGTTTGGATTGGAAGGGTCCTTAAAGATCATTCCTCCCTCTGCGTGACCCATACATGAGGGGGTCTTGTGGGGATCCTCCACATTGCAGCCCTGCTCCCCACCCACAGGCAGCCCTGGCTCTGATGAGGCTCAGGGAGAGGGAAATACATTTCCTAGAGTGCCAGAACCCCCAGACAGGTTTGGGTGGGAAGGGACCTCAAAGCTCACCCAGTCCTACCCTGTTCCATGACACCTTCCACTATCCCAGGTTGCTCCAAGTCCCATCCAAGCTCTATCTTGGACACTCAGAGGCATGGGACAGCCACAGCTTCTCTGGGCAACCTGTGCTAGGGCCTCCCCACCCTCATAGGGAACAATTCTTTCCCAGTATCCCATCTATCCCTGCCCTCTGGCTGTGAGAAGCCGTTCTGCCTTGTCCTGTCCCTCCATTCCTTGTCCCAAGTCCCTCTACAGTTCTCTTGGGGCCCCTTTAGTCATTGGAAGGGGCTCTAAATTCTCCCCAGAGCTTTTTCCTCTCCAGGTGAGAACCCCCAGCCCTCCCAGTCCCTCCAGAGCAGAGGACTCCAGCCCTTGGGGCACATCCATGACCTCCACCCTGCCTGGTCCATGTGTCCCTCATCTCCGTGAGCCAACCGGGCTGCCTTGGCAGCCTCTGGCTGTGTCTGCCCATTGGTCCTTGCTGGAATTAAGACCAAAGTCATTAGGAACATGCAGAGGCTGTAATTTAGGCCCAGCTGAGATATTTCACTGCAATACCCGATCTTGGGTCTCAGATCTCTCCACCAGCCTGATGGAAATACTGAGCTGCTTCCTCCCAGGGAACAAGGCCCCTCGGTTTTCTTCCAAGTGAATAAATAATCTTTTAATCTAAATGAGAAAACAGAGTGCAAATAAACTTCAGGTTTGATTTGCATTTGCACTTTTTATTTGTTTTCCTGTTTTCTCAGAGGTGAGGGAACATTTAATTGTGGTGTTAACTGGAGTCTTCACTTCCAAATTGGTATTTCATTTGACTGACTGAGATATGGATTCGCTGTTCAGACTCATTCCAGGATAAACAACTCAATGGCTTTACACTCATGTCCTCTGCTCGTTACTTCTTCCATCTTTATGGTGTGTGGAGGGGGTAATTACACAGGCTTTACTTAAACTTTGTGGGGAGTTGTGTTTGAACAGAGGTTGGAAGCCAAATTGGTACCTCCAAAATTATTTCCCCCTGTTGAACTACATATAACCAACTCATTAAAAAAACCTTAAATGAATCCAGCTGCTTTTGCATTTGAAATTGATCTTTTAATCAGGGGAAATATGCATTGGACAGAAGGTGCTGGACTGGTTGTTTTGGGTTACTGTGTCCTCTGAGGTTAAGAAACAGTAGATCTCATCAGCACTGCTAATTCTCCTCTAGGCATTGGGTGGAGAAAACAACCTCCCTCGCTTTGGGAACCTCCAGCCAATTTTTCAGTCTTGAATGTCCTAATCTTTGAACTGGGTTAAGTGCAAGAAAGGAAATGTTCCCTTTGCAGTAACAAATTCTGCTATGAGGATCCTGATCCAGTGACAAGTTGCACCATTAGGAAATCAGGAATTTAGTTGTTGACTGCAAAATCAGGAGTCAGGTTAGCAAGAGAAGTGTAAAACTCAAGAAATTAAAAGGCAGCCAATACCAATCTCTTGTTCCAACCGTAATTTAGGATATCTCTTTTTTTCTGATTAGTCCTTCTGCACGGGAGAGATAAAAACCCACCTAAGCCTTGCTCGGAGGCTTTCTTGGTGCCTTTCTTAATCGAGATTCTATCTCCAGTTTCCTGCCTCCCATTTATCTGGGGAGCAGATCTCAATGTCCTGTTGAATGCAAATACAACCACAACAGCGGCTCCCAAGACCCCCTCATTTCCCTTCTCCTTGGGGTCCCTGATCTGCTCCTGCCTTTTCATGGCTTTTGATGCTTTCCAGCCCCCCTGTCTGGGCCCTCCCTGGAGTCCCAGCTCCTTTGTGTGGCAGTGGTGGTGAGAGGCAGGGAAGGGTGGTGGCACTGGGCACTTCCCCAGCAGGCACCTCCCTCCCAGCACAGCCTTTCCCCTCTGCAGCTCAGTGGTTTGTGGATGGACTCGGACCCACAGAGCCTTTGGGAGCCCAGGCATATCAGGTACTTTATATCTGCTGTCCCATTTCCATTTCCCAGAGCCACATTGGTTGCATTTGGCATTTAAAGTGGGTTTTAAAACTACTTTCTTTCTTCGTCCTCCCCTCTTCCCCCTCCCTTCTAAATTTTGAGGGCTGACTTTCAGAGGCCTCGTTTCAAAGAGGTTCTTTTGCATAAAGAATCAAAATATGCAATGCATAGAAAAATCAAGTGCAATACAAGCAATAATTAAAAACCCACTACTTTTATCCAGCCAAGCCCTGAATTTGCACTGAAGATTGGCAAAAACTGCCTTTTATCCCTTCTCCTTTGTGCTCAGGGAATGCCTCACCCTCACTTATCCAATCACACAGAGACTCTGCTGAGCTGGGTCTGGACAATCAGCTCCTGGCTGGTTGCTGGGGCAGGGGCAGGGCTGTTGTGTGGCAGCCCTGGAGGTGGCCAAATGCACAGGGAGATGGCCCAGCACAGCAAGGGAAGATGGCCTGATACTCCTGGCCAAGTTGATATCCTGCCACAGCCCTGGGTGAGAAACAGCTCCAGCACTGTCACAGAATCGTGGAATGGTTTAGGTGGGAAGGGGCCCAAAAGCTCATCCTGCTCCATCCCCTGCAATGGGCAGGGACACCTTCCCCAGACCAGGATGCTCCAAGCCCTGTCCAGCCTGGCCAGAGAGAGATCAAATGGGGATGAGTGGCTGCACCTGAAATTGTCTTCTGCTAGAGGTGGGGCTGCTCCCACAGCACAGGGGACTCATCCCTGTGATGATACAGTTGTGTGGGAGCCACCCTCCAAGGCAATGCTCACACAAATCCCTATTTTTGACAACAAAACTGTTTAGACATTAAAAATGTCCAGGAAATATATTGCACAGGGGCAGCACCAGAGACAAGCCCATATTGCTCATCACACTGTCCTGCAGCTTTCACAACCTCACCCCATCTCTTGGGGACCAAATTGTCCTTCTCTATGTGTCCTCATTCCTAAATTCCTGGGTCTATAAAAGAATCTCAGCTTCTGCTTCTTCTTCTTCTTTTTTTTTTTTTTTAAGCACCATTTCTCACACTTTGCTTTGCTCAAAATCTTGTTGCCTGAAAGCAGCAGCCAAAAGACAAGAACATCACATTTTTTCAGAGAACATCACCAGTTCTGAGATTCTGCAGGTCGTTTCATGATTTTGCAGCCATTGCCAAGAGTGTTAAATCACTTCCCTCCCTTCCCTCCCTATCTCACTCGGGGTCCTGGAGGAAGAAGCCAGAGGTTCAGAGAATTCAGGGGTCCTGGAGGGCCCTGACCACACATGGTAGAGCTGGGAGGGAGCCCCAGAGCTGCCTGGGTGCAAAACTCTGGCTCAGTGGGACTCGTGCCCCACTGACCAGGGTGCACCCTCCCACTGTCACACGGCAGCAGGAGGGTGATACATCCAGAGCAGGGCCATCCCTCAGCACCCTTGGTGCTGCCCATGGCACCAGGGCTCTCATGGCTCCTGTTTTGGGCGTGAAGGGTCTGCCTGGGTTTGGAGGGTGGTGCTCACTCATAGACACAAACTAAATTGTCATTTCCCTCAGGACCTGGATGGCGTGAGCATCCCAGCTCCCTGCTTAACCTCCACAAACACATTTGGAATGAGGGGCTGAGCATGGGGTGAGTGGTCCTTGCTGAGAATCTGCTTGTGCAGTGATAGAGTCCACATCAGGCTGCAGCCTCAGGCTGAAAACCAAGCTCAGTTTGGAAACAATATTAGTTTTCTGAGCAGAAAGGATTGATATTGGCTGCTGGGGTGAGGGTGCTGCTGGAGGATGTAGGGAAACCTCTCTGAGCAGAGGGGGTGACCAGCCCTCCTTCACCTTCCTTGGACAGCAGCTGCATCTCCTCCACACCAGGGCAGAACCTGAAGGAAGGATGCTTCAGTGTGAGCTCTCTGTGCTTTCCATCCTCCCTCCCAGAGATCTCCTGCCCTCCCCTGCTCCCCCTTCCCCTGCAGGACCTGGTCACGGTGGGAGCCCTGGGGTACCCAGGGGAGCTGTGGGTGCTGCTCTGCTCTGGGTGGAACGCTGTGGTTGCTCACCCCATACCTCTGAGCTGAGCACCGCTGGGCAAGGGATCTGAGAGCAGCTCTGCAGTTCCTGGAAGCCTGAGCTTTGTTCCCAAGGCTGTGACTCATTGCCAGAGCCGGGGCAGTGCAGCAGCACAGACACCCAGGGGAGGCTGGATCCAGCCCCAGCAGGGCTGGGAGCAGTCCTGGAGGGGCTGTGGGGGCCCAGCCAGCCTGCTGGGATGTTGTGGCTGCTCCCAGGGACCAGAGGCGTGACAGGATTAATCTCCTTGGCTCTGCAGGAAAAGATGTGGTCCTGTCACTGGAACCTGAAATAGGGCAGGTTTAGCCCAGAACCAGCTGGGCCCTGTGGGGTGTGTGGGGATATGGGGGAGCAGGGAAACCTCCTGAAGCTCTGGGTGATGCCCACACAGGAGGTGCCAGGCTCAGGCTGGATGATCTCTGGGTGTGCTGTGCCTTGAGGTTTGGTCCTACTGAGACTGGTGGCATCGGGGGAGTGGCAGAGTTGGGGGGACGTGGCTCTGTGCTGATACAGGCTGGAGCTGGGGGTCACCTTTTCCCACACCCCAGCCACCATCTGGGTTGGCATCCCCGATGGACCCTCATGTTGGTACTGCCAGTCTGGGCTGAAGATAACCTGGCATCATTCCCACTTCCTACCATTTCAGCACATAAAGCTCTTTTCTATCTTATCTACTCAGCCTCTTGTGGGGATGTTTGTGTCCCTGGGGCTGCTTTTGGATGTGCCCACATCCCTCTGCAGTCCTCAAGGATTCCAGGGTGCCTCCAAGGTCCTGAGAGCTGTGTCAGGGCAGGCTGAGCCCACATCAAGGCTGAGCCCACACCAAGGCAGCAGCATTTCCCTAATCCCCGTTTGGAGCCCAGGACATCTACAAGTGTTCCAGGTCTCTCCACAACCTTCTCTGACGAAGCTCAAAGCACGAAATCCCCTTTTTGTGTTGTTCTCTTGCCATTTGCTGGAACTGTCACAAGTTCCAGCTTCTTCCACCACTGAATGAAGCCCTCACCAAAGCCCTGGGGGCTCCATGTTTCCGTGTGTGGGGACCAATCAATTTTGGCAGCATGAATTTGTTCCCCTCACCCACATCCATTAGAGAATTACTGGCTATTAGAGGTGATTGCAAACATCCAGAGGTCTTGCCAGATGCTTTGCCTGGCTGGAGTTGTTTGTGCTTTGCAGGCACTCGTTGCAGAATGATTCCTACACAGAATCAACTTTTAGGGATGGTAAAATCAAACCCAGAGCACGGATGGACCAGGATGGTCAGCAGTGGGATGCACACATCCCACCCTCTCCCATGCCTTTCTCCTGGTGCCTTTGGGGGAGGTTTGCCTCAAGAAGCCTCCCGGTGTGGAACCATCTCCTCATGCTGCAGTGGAGGAGACCCAAAGTGTTTTGGGAGCAGAGATCCTCAAAGAAGACACTTCTCATGCCCAGGTGTTCTCTGGGGAGGCAGGAGTGGCTGCAGCTCCAGGTCACCATGTGTGGGCTGATCTGCCAGGCTAGGAAGGTGCCAGCTGCTCCCAGAGCTGGGCCAAGCAGAAAAGACACCATACAGTGCGAAAATCCTTCCCTGTCTCTCAGTGGGGTGGTCCTAGCTGGGCTTGGGTGCCCGGCAGGGCCAAGTAACAGCCAGGAGTGCTGCAGTGACAGCCACGAGCTCTGGAATCACAGCTCAGAGCACACAGGGACAGAGCTGTGGGTGGGAGGACCCAGCAACTGTGGGGAACGTCCATCCCTGGACTCCTTACCTTTGGACCTCCTGTGCCTCCCTCTCCTTGCAGCATATGGCCCAGGGAGCGCCAGGCACCCTGGGGTGTGCCAGTGCCAGCCCCAGACTGGGGCAGCTGGTGGAAATGGGAGCAGGGCAGCCCTGACCTGGGCTCAGTGGTTACCAGGGAGGTTCCAGGTACAGGTTTGGGATGCAGTCCCACCCATGTGAGTGGTGGGTAAAAGGTTCCTGTTGCCATTGCTGCCTCTCCTGCCCTGGGAACCTCCAAAAGTGACACCTGTAGGAAAGGGTCATTGTCCTCATCCAACTGTCCCTCAGCCCGAGCACACAGACATGGGTGAGGCAGCAGGGGGAGATTTTCCTCCTCAGCTCCTTTTAAATCAGGTCCCCAGGGCAGAGTCTGAGGCCAGGATTCCATGTCCTGACCCCCTGGCCATGCCCTCCCACCGTGTTTCCCACTCCCTCTTGTCCCAGGGAGCTGCTGGGGCTTCTCAGATTTCTCCCACAGCTCAAATCTCTTGCAGAGCAACCAGCTGGGAAGGGACACACACAGGGTGCTCCAGGTCCCTTGGGAGCCCTGGGAAAGGGGTTCTGTGGTAGGATGAAGGTGTCAGGCTGGAAATGCTGTGCTGATGGAGACTGCTGGGCTACTTTGGTGCAGGACAGGGGCTCCAGCACCAACAAACACCAATGTCCTTGCTGCATGTGCTCTTCTAGCTTGCCTGAAAGACCAGACCAGTTTTTTATGCCTTTACTTGCCACCTGGGTTTTGACAAGAAATCAGTCTGGGATTTGGGGATCAGGACAGTCCCCCATGTATCCTAAGGCAGTGCTGACAGGAGCAGCCTCTCCATTCCAAGCGTTTGTAGGAGCAAGCTGTAATGTCCATCCAAATACCAGCTTTGACTGGTATTGGTTGACCTCTATCCCTCCCAAGGCCACCATTCACATGGTGAGACACCCACCTGTGGCCACAAACCCACATTTGCTACCATTCTGTGGTTCTATAAAGAAGGAACCAACCTTTCACTTCCAGGATCATAGTGACAAAGGCTCTACAATCAAAGTTCTTTCTGCAGCACTTCCCACTTTGTGTGAGTACCCAGGGACCCCTTGTCCCAGCCCTGAGCTGTGGCTGACCTCACCCTTGCAGAGCCCAGACACCACTTTGCATTTCTCAGGCTCTCGTTCCGGAGCAATGCTCCGAAAATGCAAAAGCAAAGCTTTGAACACCAACAATCTGAGTTTTCCCACCCAGCAGTCTCCAAGACACTGAAAGATCTGAAGGGAAGATACAGCCAGGAGAAAGAAGTAGGAATCCAAATCCTCTGAGATCAAAGCACTTTTGTCTGGAGACCTTCAATTAGATCAGGACATGGTCTGGCTGCTTTTTCTTGCTATGTTCATCGTGCAGATGAGCTTCATGTCAGCTTGGCCTCCTTTCTCCCTGCCACGTTGGCTCCAGATTCTTTTCATTAGTAATGGTCTGTCTTCATTAGTGAATTAATTTCCCAGGAATTGCACTGCAATAAACTCTCCAGAGCAAAGACCAGCAAAGCCACATCTTGGCACTGGCTGGACAACAGCAAGTGTTTTGTGGACAGAAAAACTAATCACAGAACTGCTAAAAACCTTCACATTTTATTTAAACCAGGCCTAGAGCCTTTGAAACTTTTTCAAACAAAGCAAGAGACATTTGGTGAGTGTTGGGTTTGGATTGACCTCTGGGTTGGGATGTTGGAAATGAGCCCTCATTTCTCTCTTGGGGAAAGTCCCCAAGGCAAAGGTGAAATCCATGACAGCAAAGAATGCTCTGTTCTCCAGGTGAATGCTCTGCTCTCCAGGTGCTTTCAGACATGCCCTAATATCTGAAATGGTCACAGGGCCTTTGCCTACCCAGGGCTGGGCACCTCCAGAGCAGGGCCTGGGCTGGGCTGGGCTCCTGGGCTGCAGCAGAGAGGATTGCAGAGGTCTGGACACATCAAGATGTGACAGAAGAAGTTGAATTTAGTCTGGGAATGAGGACCAAAGGGAAAGGAGGGTGGATGGTGTTTTCAGAATGATGGCCAGGGGGTCATTACAAAGGTCTAGAGGGACAGGAGAAGGGGGAATGGCTTCCCACTGCTGGGAGGCAGGGTTAGATGGGATATTGGGAAGGAATTGTTCCCTCTGAGGGTGGTGAGGCCCTGGCACAGGCTGCCCAGAGAAGCTGGGGCTGCTCCATGGCTGCAAGTGTCCAAGGCCAGGCTGGACACTGGGGCTTGGAGCAACCTGGGATAATGGAAGGTGTCCCGGCCCACGGCCGGGGTGGAAGGAGATGGGATTTAAATCCCTTCCCTACCAAACCATTCTAGGATCCTATGATCTTCATGAGAAAAAGGGTCTCAGTGTCTGCTCTATCCTCAGCCTCTCCTGGAGACAGCATCCTGCCCTGGAGAGCTGCTCCCTGTCTCCCTGCCAGCTCTGTGCAGCCCCTGGGGACAATTTGTCAGCCTCTGCCTCCACCCATCACCTATTCCCTTCCCCCGGGGAGCAAACAGCTCTATCAATAATTGCCTTTTTGCCTCTTGGCATTATCTTCCAAACCCTCAGATTTTGTTCCACACCACAGTTCCTGCCCATCCCATCTCATGATGAGTCTGGATGGTCATGGGTCCTTTCTCCTCGCCTTTGCATCCAAGAGGGTTTGGGTCAATGCCCATCCCTGTGGGGAAGGGATGGTGCAAAAACCACCACTCAGGGAGGGCAAGGGGAGCATCTACCAATTATAGTCAGGCTCAAACCCCCAGGGGAAAAGGAAACCAACCCAAAGTGGATGAAGATGGGGGTGATGATAACCATGGATGTTTTAGTCACAGCTGTTAATAAAAATAACAGCAGTAATAAAATTGCAATGATGCTGGTAATTGCTCTGATGCTGATGAGAACAATAAGATTATTTATTAACTATGAGCCATTATCAGCATTTTCTAGGGCTTCTGCCTCCCATACCTTCCCAAACTCCAGCCCTATCATATTAATGCAAAATGAGACAAATGAGAAAATATTTTCTTTATGGCATAACCAAGAATAATGCTGGGAACAGCAAGTTCTGTCCCTTGGAATTGTTGTGACCCCTGTCCCTCTGCTAACTGTCCTCTCACCATGTGGCAGGGGTTGAGAATTAGGTAGGATCTTGTATTTCCACCCTTTAAAGAATCACAGAATCAATAAGGTTGGAAAAGGCCTCTGAGACCATCAATTGCAACCTGTAACCTACCCCCATCTTGTCATCCAGCCCAGAGCACTGAGGGCCACATCCAGGTATTCCTTGGACACCTCCAAGGAAAATAAAGGGTAAAAGGAATTGAAATTGGACTTGTGGCCTTTGGAGCAGCTGACCCCCATGAGAGCTCCATGAGAGGTCCCATGGATGGATGGGCCTAGTGAGCTGGAGGGAGGAGGAACCTGGAGCAATTTTACAGTTTTTGTCATTCTCCATGTGGGGCTGATGGAGACAGTGGACACAGGTTCCTGGAAGCACATTTCCTGCAGCTGCCTCTGCCCTTGGCTTGTTGCTTGAAGGAGAAAATGTGGCTGTTTTCTCTGGGTTTTGGTTCACCCACTTTTCTGTGACCATGTCACACACAGGCTAAAGGAGGATGTCCCGGTTTCCCCTGGCTGCTTCTGCAGGTGCACCCTCAGACCTTGTGGGGCAAAGGGAAGGCAGGAGCAGGGAGAGCCAGGTCCTGCTCCCAGGCAGTGCCAGAGCAGTCACTGCAGCACGGGGTGGAGATGGATATGGACCATGGCAGAGAGATGGACGCGCAGGAAGGAGGGATGGATATGGACCATGGAGAGAGAGGGGTGTGCAGTGAGGAAAGATTGACCCCGTGTCTGGGTGGCGGCTGTAAGCCCTGGGATCATGTTTGGGGACCGTGGTGACACTGCTGCTGGTCAGCAGCTTTGTCTGTTGGGCAATGGCTGCCACACAGCTCTGCAGGTCAGGGAGCACACAGAGTGGGAGCTTGTCCAGTAGAAAACCCCAGAAACCCCCAGCAGTGAGAAATGGGGCACAGCTTGCAGGGGTTGCAAAGAGGGAAGGAGCTGGGGCAGGGGGTGCTGCTGCTGTTTCTGGTGTCACTCCCCAAGCTGTTCAAGCCTGGCGAGGTGACAGTGGGGTGTCAGAGCTGGAGGGCACATCAGCCCCCTGCCAAGGACCTGCAACCAGACATGGGGTGCAGGGGCCAGCACACAGCCCCACATGGAGTGCAGTGCTCAGCACACAACCTCACATGGGATGCAGGGGCCAGCACACAGCCCCACATGGGGTACAGGGCTCAGCACACAGCCCCACGGGAGTCTCTGGCATCCCTCTGCCAACCCCTGCTCCCTTGGACCCTCCTTGCCATTCCCTGCGCTTGACCCCCAGTGCTGGTTCTTTCCCACCACCCCTTGCCCTCCCTGTTCTCCCTGTCCTGAGCCTTTCTCAGGGTCTCCTGGCCTCTCTCCTCCCCACAAGGAATAAATCACCCTCCAAACCAGCCTTGGCTCAGCGGAAACAGCTGCCCACACTGTCACCTCTTTCCCACGGGACCTGGCTGCCACCAGGATGTTGTGAAGCTTTTCCCAGAGCACAGGAGGTTCCTTCAGGAGAGATGTTGGGGACCAATGGCTCTGGACCCTCTGGACTCACAGGGACTGAAGTCCTCTCCTACAGACTGTGCCACTCCAGCAACCCACCTTGATGCCTTGCCCATGAGAGGGGTCTTGAGAAGGGAGAGTGGGTTTGGGTCCTTGGCTGTATAAAAAAGGCCCAAAATGAACAATTTCCATCACAGGTAAAGGCTGCAGACTTGCAGTAGTGAGCTCTGAGCAGTAGGATTGGGAAACCAGGTTTTCCAGCCACCTCCACATGGTTGGGTTAACACCAGCAGCACCAAGAGACCCAGCAAACAGTCAGGAAAACATTTTTTATTCAATCCCCTTTGGTGGAAAACAATAGCTCTTGGGCCGAGAATCTTCTCAGCCTCCAAAGAAAAGCTTTCTGGAGAGCCAGGGGAAAAATCAATCCAGCAGACTGCACTTCCCGCTTGCAGAGCTCTGGAGAGATGAGCCCAGCCCTGGTGGTTCCCCAGGGGCATCAGGGAGGGAGCAGAGCCCAGCCAGAACACAGCTCTCCTCCTCCTCCTCCTCCTGCCCCTGGCATCAGCCCATCAAGAAAGAGGGTTTCGTCAATCCGAGCGCATTAGGAGAGGAACAGGCTGTGCCCAAAGCTTCCCCAGGGCTCCATTAGCACCCACATATCCTTCCTCCACCCCAGCACATCCCAGGGGATGCTTTCACTGGCCATTTCCTCCCCAGGCACAGGGCAATTGTCTGGTGGGGCTGGTGTGTGGCAGGAGGAGAGGGTGACCTCCTGCTCTGGGTGCAGGTGCTTGGATGGAGCTGGGCTCCAGAGCATATGAACTCCCTCCAAATCATGAGGGTTGGACACTCAGGCCCATTCCAGGTGCTAATGCATTCCCTGGCCTGACATCATCTCCCAGAGCTCATGGATTATGCCTGGGGTCTCTGCCATCCCAGGACACAGGCAGGGAAACCAATCTATGAATACAATTTTCAGAACAGGCTGTTAGCCACTTCCAGGGGAGGGAAGGAGGAACATCCTCCTACCTCAGCATGGGCACTGCCACCCCACCTCTGCCACTCCTCCGGGAGCTACACAATCCCCAAGCAGAGCATCCCAGCCATGTCTAACTCCTTCCTGTGGCTGTTGTCTCTCCCACAGGTACAAGAGCATGGTGACACCACGGCGGGCAGCCGTGGCCATCGCCTGCTGTTGGATAGTCTCTTTTCTGGTGGGACTTACCCCCATGTTTGGGTGGAACAACCTCAGCAAGATGCGAAGGACTCAGGAGCTGAACAGCAGCCACACAGAGTTTGTCATCACGTGCCAGTTTGAGACAGTCATCAGCATGGAGTACATGGTGTACTTCAACTTCTTCGTCTGGGTCCTGCCTCCCCTGCTGCTGATGCTGCTCATCTACCTGGAGGTCTTCAACCTCATCCGCAAGCAGCTCAACAAGAAGGTGTCCTCCAGCTCCAACGACCCCCAGAAGTACTACGGCAAGGAGCTGAAGATCGCCAAGTCCTTGGCACTGGTGCTGTTCCTGTTTGCGCTCAGCTGGCTTCCTCTGCATGTCCTCAACTGCATCACCCTGTTCTGCCCGTCCTGCCAGACCCCGCACATCCTCACCTACATCGCCATCTTCCTCACCCACGGCAACTCGGCCATGAACCCCATTGTCTACGCCTTCCGCATCAAGAAGTTCCGAACAGCCTTCCTGCAGATCTGGAACCAGTACTTCTGCTGCAAAACCAACAAAAATGCCACCAGCACCACCACAGCCGAGACAGGCAACTAGGAACTGGGAGAGGACAGGGAGAGGCGTCTGTGCCCAGCCAGTCCCACCTGGACTCTGTTCCTGCTGTCTCAGGAAGGGGTAGAGAGGACCCGATGGGTTCTGAGTTCAGCAGCCCCCTGCAGTTCCTACAGCCACCCCAGGGGGTTATTTATTCACAAGCATTGTACTGTTTGGATATTGTAGCCTGCACTGTTACTTTCTGGTTTAGGATTTTTTCTCCCTGATTGTTTTTGTTTTTCATTTTTTAAGCATTGCCGAGTATTTAAGGAGAAATTGTACAGACAAATGCGCAATTTATCTTCATGCAAATAAAGTCCAGTGATCCAAACCACCCAGGAGGTGCCCTGCCATTGATGGAGACCCTCAGCTCCTCGGTGTTGGTGGTGCTGGTGGCACCTCATGCTCTGGCCCCATGTCCATGGAGCCACGGGGGAACCTGGGCACTGGGACAAAGGGATGCCCTGTGGGAGTGAAGGTGCTGAGAACCAGGAGAATCCAGGGCACTGGGATTTCAGAAGAAATTAAATTTGAAAGCCCTTTCTTTCCCCTCGGCAACCTGGAAGAGGTGAGCTGAGCTGAGACTTGGGAAGAGATAAGAAAAGTCTTCCCATGGCCTGCACTCATAGGGTAGTGAACCCACTGCCCCACAGAGCAAAGGGTCAGTCTCCAGATCTCAGTACTACCAGAAAGGTAGGTACTGGAATATGAATCCCAATATTACCAGTTAGATTATGCCTGGGCCAGTCTGACCCTCGCTGCTAGGCCAAAGGCGGCAGCTGTGGTGTATCACCCCTGAGACACCTTTAGCTTGCTGGTGGTTGCAGCTGGGCACTAAACAAGTCCAGGCTTGTTAGGAACTCCGTTTACCTCAGGAGGAAAGCTTCAGGCGATGGTAAAGAGAAAAAGGAGATGGATTCTGCTGGAGGGTTATATCCAGAGGTTTATTCCATGGTTACAGAGGTCTGAATCTTGGGAACAGCTCCAACAGAATCCGACCGCATGGCCTGATTGACCTTTTAAGCTCAGGGACGGGGAAGGGGAGGGACAGGTGAGCTACCAACCAGGTGGAAGGGGCGGGGTCTCAAGGGACGAAGGACACCTAGACAGGCCAATGATCCCCAGGACTGAGGGGCATCCTTTGAACTTGACCAACCACACGACGCCTTGCTGGAATGTTAAGCCTGATTGACAGGACTCACTCAGCAAGGGGGCGAGGGGGAAGAGGTATAGGCACACCTGGGAGGTGACCTGGAAGTCTAAAATGGGACATTACAGCACACCGTAACAGGTAGGCAGAGGTGGGTGTTGATGAAATACTTAAGCATAATCCCAGAGAACTCTGCAGAAACTGCTTTTGCTTCCCCAATGGCTCCCGTGGGTCCCAGCAGCATCCACCACACCTGCGAGCTGTACCCGAGGCAGTGTGTCCTCTCCACTTGTCTTCTCTCTCCCTTTACTCTTTTTTGAGTTTTGAGTCATTTTCCCTCCTTTCTCCTGGCTGTTTTCTGTGAAAAGCAGTAGCAAATCTCTCCCAGGCTGTTCATCTCACACCTCCCATATTGTTCCCTCCCACCCTTTCTGTGCAGCCAAACTCTTTTGACTCAAACATTGTGGGTTAATGCAGACACCTCCACAGCCCAGGAGGCAGGGGGAACGTGGACCCCTCTGGGAGCAAGGAGGGGACAGCTACAGGCCACCATGTGGGTGCTGTTGCTGCCACAGGGCACTTTGCCACCACTGAAGTTCAGCTGTGGATAGATCTGAGGAGGGGTTGGCTCAATGGATTATCCCTCATCCAGCTTTGGTCCTTCTGGAAATGCCAGTCCCTCCTCCAGGGCTGAAGCAGTGGTGGAAAAATTTGAGTAGATTTGGATTCTTTTCTTATCAGCATCCCTTGTTCACCAGACTCCCACTGGAAGCAGATCCTGTGGCCCTGCCCTGCCCCAGCAGGGTCGTGCTCCACAGAGGGGACGTCAGCAGCGAGTAAAGGGACTGCAGCCAATTCCCACAGAGACTGGGGGTGCAGAGGGGAGAAGGACCTTGGGTGGGTGAGATTTATGGGTGACTTTTAGCAATGTTGGGAGTGTGCAGCACAGGCATTGGGCAGCCAGGAGTCCCTTCTCCCACTGCTGCAGCCAGCTCTATTTAGCTCAGAGGGATGAGGAGGGCAGCAAGAAAGAGAGGAGATGAAAGGCTCAGCCACCCACATTTTGTGGGGGCCTTGATGTATTTCCAGGCTCCTGGCTCAGACAGCACTGGGAACAACCAGAGCAGAGCAGAAAAACAATGGCAAGGACAGGAGAAAATCTTCCCCTTAGTCCTCATCACAGTAGAGGGGTCCTGAACACCCTCCCAACCTTCCCATGGCGTAGATGGTGCTGTGCTGCTGCTGAGCCCTTGGGAACAGCAATTCCCCACAGACTTCAGACCATACTCCCCTCCCAGGCATCACCAGGTGCCCTGGGGCCAGCGCTGAGCCTCTCACTCGAGGGTGAGGCTTTGGCTCACCCCAAATCTGCCCAGTGCAGTGACTCCTGTGCTCCCACTCTGCCGTGTCCTGTGCCTGCTCTGGCCAGTGCCAGCATCTCCTGGACAGGGCACAGGGAAGAGCCTCAGGTCTCATGGAGCACCACTATCAGTGGTACATGAGGATGCTGCAAGCCCAGGTTGGTGAGGATGAGAGAGGACCCCAGGCCGAGGCCGTGCAGCACCTTGCCTTCAGATCAGTGCTGCTGTTCGCCCAGCTCTCACTCCCACTTGCATCTTATTTCTGCTGCTTTTCTGGAACTGACCCTTTGGCCTTATCCTTGCTAAGGTAACCAGGAACCTGGCAACTGGGATGCTCATAAATTAAAGGGCATGTGAAATAAAGGGCATTGCTTCATTAAAAATAGCATGAAGTGTATTTTTCCACTCTGTGCTCTCCAGACCTGTCCCTGAGGGGGAGCCCTCACTAAAAGTGGATGTTGTCACCCACCTCCATCCCCTGTGGGGTCACAAACACAGTCCGTGCTCTGTAGGACTGAAATAAGGGCCTGGAAAGGGCACAGCCTGCAGCATGACAGAGTCCTGGAGACCAGCTCACAGCCTGCTTCCAGACCCCGTCCCTGACAGAATCCCACTGGCAAGGCCAGTGCCCAGGTACAGGGACAGCCCCAGCAGTGCCTGGGCTGGGTATGAGCATGCTGGGGAAAACACGCTCTGCCCTTGCCAGCTGGGACTGCAGCCTCTGCTCGGGGGCATTGCCTCCAGCACCAACCACCTCGAAAATCCATCCCGAGCAGCAGTGAGATAAAATTAATCCGACAATGCCCTCTGATGGTGGAAACAAACAACCCTCGTGTGAGCGGTGCACCTGGCATCACTGAGCCTCATGGGACCAGTAACACTCCCTGGACTTCATGTTGGGCTGTAGGTGCCTGGGGACAGATGGGGACAAAGCAGAGGGGCTGCAGGAGAGATGCAGAGACAGGCTTGGTTAACGACAGGCACTGCCCAGCTTTGCTCTCCACGGCACCAAGGGTGGGATGGGCTCTGATCTGTGGGTTCCAGGCTGGATTTGCATCTACACTGGCAATTCCAGGGCCAGCCAGGACACAGGCAGGACGTGAGCCTGGCCCCATGACAGAGCTGCCACGCAGCTGGGAGAGCTCCTACCCTCGTGCCCAGGCTGAGGGGGGAGGCAGTGCTGGTGGAGAGACCACCCCACGCCGCTGGCCCCAGGTAACCTTGTGTTCCATGGGTCCTTCTGGGCTCTGGTGACACCCACAGTATCTCCCTGGTGTTCCATGGGTCCTTCTGGGCTCTGGTGACCCCCACAGTGTCTGCCTTGTGTTCCATGGGTGCCTCTGGGCTCTGGTAACACCCACAGTGTCTCCTTTGTGTTCCATGGGTCCCTCTGGGCTCTGGTGACACCCAGTGTGTGCCCCGAGCTGGCCCAGAACTCAAGTGATAACTCACCCTGCAAATGAGGCACCAACTCACAGGGGTGAGTCTCCTCCTCTGGGTAAAACACCAACATGTCCTGTCACCCTGGGGAGGTGACAGCTCCTGGCTGGATCATTGCCTCACTGGTGTGGATAAAAAAATCTGTGCTTCAATAAAGAAGCATTAAGATCTGCAACATTGATGTGGCATTTCTTTTTCCCCAGCCAGAATCATTCCCCTGCTCCAGAAGGAAATCTTTCTGAATTCTCTTTCTCTTTGTTGGGCTCCTTCTGGTTCAGGAATCTCTCTATGTGCTAGTCCTTCCTTTCCAAGCTCAAAACCCATCTCCTCTACCTTGGTTGTGTGGGATCCTACATGACTCCAAGAGCAACCCTGGCAGCTCTCTACATCTGCCCACCCAAGCCAACCCCACAATGAGCAGGACAGAGGCGTTTGGTGGCTTTTATTAGGAGCAAAGCCCCTCAGCTGGGTTTGTTTTACTGTCACAGCTAATGGCAGGTTCAGAGAGGGCCATGCCATGGCAGGCTGAGGTGCAGCCCCCAGAGCACTGCCAGGGAGGGACATGCAGCAGGCAGCAGAGACCATGGCCAGGGGCACAGCACCGGCCCCACCACGCCTGGCACCTGCAGGATCCACCTGGGAAAAGGAACGAGATCCGAGTCCTGCAAGGGCACCAAGAGAGCCCTGGTCAGGGATGGGTGGGAAACATGTCCCTGCCACAGCTCTAATGCAAGACAAACCCAGCCACATTTACAGCCCTCCCTCCACCTCACCGAGGGACAGGTTCATCACCCCACCCATGCATCTCCAGCCATGGGACAAGGAAGAGCTGAGCTGGGACTCCATCATCAGGGCTAATCCAGGACACTCAGCCCACTCCAGCCCCCTGAAGGGATCCACCTCCCCTCCATCCTGGTGCCCCAACCCAGACCTACCTTGCTCTTTGTCTTGTCCTCCAATCTGTCCTCACTTGGGCACTGTAGGAGAGCACAGGAGACAAAAACCCCTTGAACTCCCCTTGTCTAACTCCCCTTTTGACTCCCAAAAGTGCTGTGTGCTCACCTCAATGTGCACCAGCACATCTCAACCCTGCACACCCCATCCCTGCACACACCTGCTCCAAGCAATCCCACACCCCACCCTCACTGCCTGCTCCTGCCAGTGTCCCCAAGGTCCCAGCCTGGGGCACTCCCAGGTGTTTGTGTCCCCAGCACAGTGCCCAGCTCACCCTCCTTGGCCAGTTGGGCTGATCCCCCAGGGGGCAGCAGGGCGGGGGGGGATTCTGCCCCTGTGCCCCACTCAGGTGAGGCCCCAGCTGCAGAGCTGCCCCAGCCCTGGGGCCCAGCACAGGAAGGAGCTGGAGCTGCTGGAGAGAGCCCAGAGGAGGCCACGGAGCTGCTCCAGGCCTGGAGCCCCTCTGGGAGAGCTGGGGGTGTTCACCTGGAACAGAGAGGGCTCTGGGGGGACCTCAGAGCCCCTTTCAGTGCTAAAGGGGCTCCAGGAGAGCTGGAGAGGGACTGGGGACAAGGCATGGTGGGACAGGACAAGGGGGAATGGCTTCCCACTGCCAGAGGACAGAGTTGGATGGGATACTGGGAATTGCTCCCTGTCAGGGTGGGGAGGCCCTTGTCCAAGCTACCCAGAGAAGCTGTGGCTGCCCCTGGATTCCTGGAAATGTTCAGGGCCAGGCTGGACAGGGCTTGGAGCAATCTGGGATGGTGGAAGGTGCCCTGCCCATGGCAGGGGGTGGGACTGGGTGAGCTTTAGGTCCCTTCCCAGCCAGAGCATTGCTCTGTTGAGGGTCCCTGCCCAGCTGCACTCAGGATGTGCCTGTGGGGCCACAGGACTGGGGCCAGCTGGGTCAGTGCTCCTGGAGGGTGCAGAGCAGCCCCCATAGAGCTGAGCACTGACCCTGTGCCGCACACCCTGTGTCAGACCAACAGCTCTGGAACTTCCACAGGGCCTGGGGTGCTGGGGCTGCCAGATTGGAGCTCTGCCTGTGTGGGAAGTGGGACAGAGCGTGTGTGGGGGCAAGAGTGTGCTTGGAAGCCACAGGAGAGGAAATACAAGAGTTCAAGGACACCTGGCCAGCACAGGAACACACAGAGGGGATGTGGGCAGTGGTCCTCCCATGGGCCAAGCAGGGGAGCAAGACGGGGCAGGTCTGCTCTGGATGCTCTGCTGAGGCAGGGAAATGTGAGTGGGAAATGTGGGCAGGATGCCAAGACATAAATCAAAGCAGCCCAGATGCAGGGGAGGAGGGTCACACACACCCCTCACCACTCTTTGGACAAGAGCAAGGGCAGCCAGTGCTGGGCTTGGCCTCCAGCAGCTCCTCTGGCTCTGCCATTTCTGATTTCCTCCCCATTTTTTTCCCCACGAATAAGGAAAGGTGATTTCAAGATGCTTCAAGACCATAAACCCAAGCAGCCCAAAGGTGCAGCTCCCCAGGGCTGCCCAAAGTCCTTAGACTCCCTCACAACCAGTATCAACTCAAAACAGGGACAAACCACAGCCCTGGGAAAGTGAGGCCTGGGAAAGGCAGGCCAGGGCTCCTGCTTCTCCTTCCCTAAGGAACTCTCACCTTTGACATCCAGTCTGCAGTCTACTGAGGCTTCCCCCAGGGGGTTCACAGCCTTGCAGGTGTAGACACCCCCATCGAAAGGGCCAGGCTTGCGGATCTCCAGGGAGCACACACCCTGATCAATCAGTGCTATGTATTTGGGATCTTCCCGGATCTCCATCTGATTTTTCAACCATATTATTTTGGGCTGAAAGTTTAAAGCAGGGAGAGAAATGAGAAATCAAATTGTCCCCAAAATACAGCCACTTCTGTCTGCCTTTGCCTTGGCCCTACCTGAAGCTTGTGGCCACGGTGGGATTCACAGTCAGAAGTATTTTGAAGGTCCAAATCTCCCACTTGTGAGCCCTAACCACTGCTCCACCCTTCCTCCCCCAGCACAGAGGAAACAGGACATGGCTTGATTTAAGACCAGTCTCCCATCTCCATGCAGAAACACCCCAAATGTACTCCAGTTTGACTCAGAGGGCAGCTTCAGCTCCTTAACCTCACCCAACCCTAATCCAACAGCACCAACCATCCCCCAGGTGGTCTCCCACCTCCAGCCACCTTGCAGAAACCCCCCAGGTGTCCCCAGGAGAGGTTACAGTGTCCCTGGAGAAGGCACCGACCTGGGGGAAGCCCCGCACGGAGCAGAAGAGGTGGGTGCTGTAGCCCCGCGTGGTCGTTCGGTCTGTCAGGGGCTGCGTGAACTTTGGGGGCTCCATCATGTCCCGCTGGGGGATCTTCTCTGGCTGGTAAGTGGTTTCTAAGGAAGGAATTAATTCTAGCTGACACCTCAGGCTCCCAGGCTGACCGACACAGGAATTCAGCACAAGGTGCCCAAACCCATTTCTGTTCCCTCTTGTAGGAAGCAAGATGTCAGCTGGCCTGACCCAAGGACCTGGCCCTCAGCTCAGAGCAGCCCTGTTTCCTCATCCAATCATGAGATGGCAGTGCCCAGGCCCTGCAAGGGACAGGGGGGATGCCAATCCCACTGTGACACATCCTGTGTGCAGCAATGAGACCCAGGCCGGGCACACTCTGCATCTCCCACTCCATCCCCAAATCTCAACCACAGAAATAAGAGTTGGAGGGAAGCTCTGCAGATGGCAGAGACCCTAGGTCACTCTGTGCTACCAGGGAGCAGGATGGAAACAGATGGAAGGAGAGTAGGGCTGATTGGAGATTTGGCCCTGAGCCGTGGACAAAAAGCCAGGGCTGCTCTGACTCTTCCCAGCTCCTGTTTCCATCTCATCCCAGGGATGTCCATGCCTTGGTTCTTCCAGGGGGCTGAGCATGGCATAAGCTCTCCCCAGAGGAGAAATGAGGTGCAGAGAGGGGACAGGGTACCTCTGGACCTTGGGGGTGCTCAGCCTCAACCCTGCTGGTCTTGTCCTGGGGACCAGCCCAGGAACATCAACACAACTCCAAGGAAGTCCCATGGGCCCATTGGTCAGGACCCCTCTTGGACAGCCCCCTCCCCAGCCCCTCAGCCAGGAACATGTCCCCACTTGTCTTCTCGATGTGGGCCACTCCAGAGGCCACCGCAGCACTGTCGCTGAGCCCGCAGATGTTCTCGGAGAACACTCGGAAGGAGTAGGTGTTGCCAATGATGAGGTCGGAGATGGTGCAGCTGGTGCGGGTGCAGCGCTCCAGCACTGTGAACCATTTCTGGGAGGAAAAAAGGAGGGAAAAAGAGAGCAGTGAGGAAAGACAGGCTGTGACAAGGATGGAGAAGGTGTGGGGTGGGGCAGGGAGTGCTGCAGTCCCTCTCCCATCAGGGCATCACCACCAACAGGAGTGCCCAGGCTTACCCCACTCTTCTTGTCTGACTTCTGCACCCTGTAGCCCTTGATCTCAGCATTCCCATTGTCTGCAGGGGGGGTCCACTCCAGGGCCACATTGAAGCCCCACACATCCACCAGCTTCAGGTTCTGGGGAGGGCCAGGTGGCTCTGCAAACACAAACACCCTCAGGGTGACATCCCAGTTTGCTCCCCCCACATTCTGTACCTTGGCCATCCCTTGACCTTGCTTTTAATCTCTTCTCACCTTGGTGCAGCACACAAGGGATGAGAAGCTGAGGGGCAAGGCTGGCAGAAACTCTGCATTCCCACCCAGAGAAGTTCACATGCATGATCCTGTTGAGGATCCCACTGGAACAGGGACTCCAGAGTCCTTTGCCTTGTTGCCATCGCATCACATCCCACCCAGAACAAGACCTACCCAACCAAGGAGGAGAAAAGAGCTCCAGAGTGACCCTGCAGAGTGCCACCCTCAGCTTACCAACCACCTGGATGTCCAGGGTAGCCTTGTCCTCGGCGCCGTTGATGCGCACGGTGAGCTCGTACTTGCCCGAGTCGGCGCGCTGGGCCTGGCGGATGTAGAAGATGGTGTCCCGGGCCGTGGTGCGGATGTTGATGCGGCTGCTGTCCAGGGGCTGCCCTCCCTTGCTCCAGCTCACCTCGGGCTGCGGCTTTCCCTGCAGACACAGGCGGGTCAGCAGCCCCTCGGGCATGGGTCCTGCTGGGAAGGACGAGCGGCAGAGCCACCGCGCTGTGTCCGGGCAGCAGCAGCCCGAGGGCCACTTCTCCCGTCCAGCAGGAAAGAAGCTGCAGCTGATTCCTGTCAGACTCACTAAGGGGAAGCCATCAGGCTCCAGGGATGAGGTGGGAGCATGCTGGCTCCCCAAGGTCCTCATGGAGTAAGCCCAGCTGTACTTGCCAGGGCACAGCTGTGTTGAGCCCAGGCTCCAGCTTAGCACCAGGGCTTGAACTAAGCATACAGGGAAAATTCATATCTGGAGCATGGCCAGCTGAGTTCAAACTGTCTGTGAGACATGGCATGGACAAGCCCCTCAGTTCAGGGGCCTCTCACTCCCTCCGCTTGCCCAAAATGTTTCAGAGCCTGCTGCCATGCTGGAGGTGCTCTGGTGATGTTCCAGACATGATGAGAGAGATAGCTGAGGAGACGACCTCCAACCTAACCCACCAGTGTCAGCATTGCTCCACCTGGGCCTGCCCTCCCCCAAAGGCAGCTGGTCTCCTCCAGGGACCCCAGTGCTGTGCTATGGGGTCCCAAGGCATGTGGCCAGGAGCACAAGCTGAACTGGACTTATTGGCTGAGGCAGCAGAAACAGCCAGTCCATGTCCAGATGTGTTTGGGGCTGTCCCACTGCAACATCATCAACAAAGATGTAGCAGGGGAAAAATGGAACCTGGGCAGGAAGAGGAGAGAGATTCCCAGCCCATCACCCACCCTTGGCCCATAAGACACAATGACCAGGCCAAGCCAGAGCACAGTTGGACACATAAACTAACCTGCAGGAGCTAATCTGGAGTGAAATGCCCAGCAGATTAAAGCCCAAATCTCCCCGGTACCTGAAAGGGGATCATGATGTTCACAGCATCCCCCACACGCCTGATGTAAGTCTCCCGCAGGTGCCGAGGCATGCGGATCTTCGGGAGCTCTGGGGACAGAATTCCCATTGTGAGACCAGGAATTCCCATTCCTCAGCTGGCTGGCCCTCTCCACACACATCCCTGCTTGGCCACCAAGAAAATCCACCTCAACACAGGCACCTTCTCCCTCTCCTCCCTCTGCTCCCCTGAAGGCTGTGCTGGCCTGTCCCATTCCTGTACCCCAGAGTGACAGCCATCCCTGGGATCCCCGGTCACCAACCCAAGGGCAGCATTCTGATGGACCATTCTCCCCTCTTCATGACTTCCTGGCCATGGACACAGCCTGGCCTCAACCAGAAGAGCCACAGCACAACTTATACTGCAACAAGGCAGGGAACAGCATCTCCCAGTTGGGAAATATTTCCCCCCTGACTTTCCAGAGGCATACAGCCCAACTTTCAGCAAGGACAAGGCTCAATCTCCACCTTCCTGTGCAGTCCAGGCCTCTGAAACACCAAGGAGGTGCCTGGTCATACCAGAGTTGTGAAAGGCAAACATCTCCAGGGAAACACAACAAAGACAAGCAAAATGCCCATTGGAGAATGCTCATGGAGCGTGTCCCCTTCCCAGGGCGGAACAGGAGCTGAACAACTCTGCTGGCTCAGTGATAGCCAGGGATCCCTCTGGAGCCCCTCAGGAGGAGCTGGGAGTCTCTGCCTGGGTTAAATGTGCACGAGCTACACCCTGGGGAGGGGGCCCGGGCAGAATAAACCAGGCCTGAGCCAAACAGCTGTGAGGGCTGGGGAGCAGGGACAGGCCCTCGCTGACAGCTGAGACCGTCCCTGCTCTGCTCTGCTGCCATTCCTGCAGGGATCCATCCCCCTGCTGCCACTTGGGCTCATCAGTCTCAGCCGGGGAGGGAAACCCGACCTCGGGCAGGAATGTTAATTCATGGATGTTTTCCCCAGATCCCCAGCGCTTCTCTCAGAGGGACTGGGCTGGCCAAGGTCAGTGGCCACAGTGACAAAATGCCATGCTGGGAAGGCCTTTTTTCCTGCCCTTGTTCCCGGGAAAATGTGACTCCCATACTGATCCTTCATCTGGTTTCTCCTTGTCTCTTTCCACCTCCCAAGCCCACTCATCCCACCTGTTGTTAAGCTCCGTGCTGTCCCATTGCTGCTATTTAAAATCCCCTGGGGTGCTATAAATGAACTGGTGAGATGCACAAAATGCAGGCTGAGAGAAAATGTGAGGGTCAGGAGACAACAGAGGGAAGGGAAGGGAAGGGAAGGGAAGGGAAGGGAAGGGAAGGGAAGGGAAGGGAAGGGAAGGGAAGGGAAGGGAAGGGAAGGGAAGGGAAGGGAAGGGAAGGGAAGGGAAGGGAAGGGAAGGGAAGGAAGGGAAGGGAAGGGAAGGGAAGGGAAGGGAAGGGAAGGGAAGGGAAGGGAAGGGAAGGGAAGGGAAAGGGAAGGGAAGGGAAGGGAAGGGAAGGGAAGGGAAGGGAAGGGAAGGGAAGGGAAGGGAAGGGAAGGGAAGGGAAGGGCCCAGTAGATCAAGTTGTATGGGGGGGTCTCTCAGCTTTTTGGGTTTTACACCTGTACATGTGCCTGGAACAAAGCTCAGGCAGCAGGTACAGGGTGTGGAAAGCATGAGCTGTACATTGACCATCTCATGCCAGTCCCTCACACCCCAGTTTTCCCAGTCCTATGAGGTCTGGTGGGATGGTTTTGATATCAGAGGGGAGCAGGCACAGCCACCACCCTGAAGCCAAATTCACCTCCTCCAAGCACACTGAGAAATTGGACTCTGCAGGACCCTTTCCATGGGTTGATAGTCTTCTCCAAGCCTTTTCTTATGAAAAGCTGGTGGTTCCAGGAATAACTTTTCTTAGTATTTCTATTTTTAAGCAGCTGAAAAATCTGATGTGCTGAATAACAAGAAAACTTGAGCATTAATAATTCCTTCTAGAGGGAAAATGATTCTGTATTTGCTATTTGCTGAGTGCAAACAGGCCCTGCCCTCCTGCATCAGCCTCTGCACATTGGCAGCACCCCGAGAGGAATGTGAGTCTTGCTAAGCATGGGAGCAACTCATTCATTAGCGAGTTCAGCATGATTAAAGTTCCCATGCTCCAGACAACCAACTCTTGACTTCCCTGAGCTAAATAAACAAAGCTGTCCAATGTGTGCCGTGGCAAATTCGGGATGTGACACTGCCAAGGGGAGGAGACATGCTCAGGGGAGGTGAATTCTGAGCTCTTGCCATTAAATGGGAAAATGTGGCTCTGCCTTTTGAGTCCTTCACCCCCAAAATTTCAACATCAGCAAGATTGGAGAGGTCAGCAGCCACTGAGAATAACATCTGTCAAAGGCTGGATGGGACCCCTGAGAGGCTGCTCATGCTCAGATGGGCCGGACAGAGCTTTGGCACAGAAATGGTGCCCTCAGGGGCAGTACTCACGGAGGATCTCCCTGATGAGCACGGGCTGCTCCAGCGTGGCCGGGGCGCTGCTCCCGCTGGCGCTGACGGCCACCACCCGCACGTGGATCTTGTCCCCAGAGCTGAGCTCTGGCACCGTGCAGCGGGTGGAGAGGAAAGGCTCCTGGTTCACAGCTTTCCAGTCTGAACCTGCAACAGAGCCAGCACAGCACTTTGGATGTGCCGTGGACAGACAGACACACCCTGAGCAGCAGGATCGAGGCCCAGAAGGTGAGACCCAGGGGCAAAGAATCCTTTCCTTGGAAATGGGGAAGGATTTGGGGCACCAGCAGAAAAAAGGAGCTTTGGCAGGGAGGTTGGCCACCCCTGCCAAGGAGTGTGGGGTATGAAGTGCTGGCAGGAGCTCAGCACTGGAGCACGAGGACATTTGCAAGCAAGAAAAGGCATCGGGCCAGCGAACACGTCCCTGCTGACCAGGTGCATTTCTGAAACGAAAGATCCTTGGAGCTGCCTGCCAGCCACTCTGCTGTTCTCACTGCCCCAGGACAGCACTGGGGCTCACCATGGCCTCCACAAACCCCTCACACTGAGCAGGGTTTGCTCAGGACCTGCCCCTGGCCAGATGGACCTCTCCAAGTGTTCTTCCCGCTGGTAAGGGATGTCTCAAACTCAACCCAGAGTCCAGCCCTCCACCAGCCCCAGCTAACCTAGCTTTGCCTCTCAATATGTTTCTCACTTGGAAAATAAACTGCCCCAGTATCCCAGGGAGTGGGTGTCCCAGGTGGGCAATGACAGTGACCCACAAATGCCAGGGTGTGCCAAGCCCCCATGTGCACCTTCAGAACAGGAAAGTTTTCTTGTCAATGCCACTGGAGCAGCCAAATCCCATCAGATCCTCTTTCCCTTCACCACTGACATTGCCCAAATCAGCCCTCACTCAAATCTCACCATATTTTAGCCAACCAGAGTCTTGTACCCACCCAAATACAGCAGTCCCGTGGCCCCTGGGTGATGACAGAGGGACTGGAGTTCTCCTGTCCTGCAGCAGACCCAAAGCAAGCCAGGACAGCATACAGACTGGGCCCTTTGGGTGGCTGTCAGACAGATCCCTCCAGGAATGTCTGCATCTTTCCTTGTCCCATGCAAGGACTTCCTCACGTATCCCACCCAGTCGTGGCAACCTCTCCACCTGCAGCCCAACAGCGGGAGCCTCCCACAGCCAAGAATGTGTCCATCATGTGTGCCACAAGCTAAACAGCTGAGGATCAAGTTCCCTGAGGTCCATGGGCCACCTGGGCCTCCCAAACCACTCCAGCCCAGCCTCCCCTTGCTGATCCTCCTATCCATACAGACCCTTCACTCTCACCCCAAAGCCCAGCAGGGCTTCAAGAGAGTGACCAAAACACAAATCTTATCCACTCACCTCGTTCCACCTCCCAGCAGTACAACTGGAGAGCCATGGACAATTGCTGGACAACTGCTGCCACCTCCCAGCCCACCTCCATCCACCACAGCCACTTTCCTTCCAGACATTATCAAGTCTGCTGATACATGTCCAGGACCCTTCCCTTCCTCATCCTCCCATTTTATCCCCATTCCTTCCATGCTTCATTTTTGGGCAAACATGGAAGGGTTGAACTTTTTCCTCCTGTTTTCTTGAAATGCCATCCCAGCCCTGGGTCTCTGCAGCTCTGGAGTTCATCAGAGACCATCCCCAGAAGGTGTGCTGGTCTCTGCTCCCCCTAAAGCTGGACACAGCCGTGACTCTAAACCTGCTCCAAGCCCCTGCTAAAGCCATCACTTCTGTCTGACAGGCAATGGGATTCCCTGTTCCTTCATGGAAAAGAAATAACCATTCAAAATTGATCCATTTGGGCAAAGAAAGGGAATTGTTGCTGGGGGAAATACTCTGCTGGGATCCACCCAGCTCCATCCCATCCCACAACCATGCACCACCTCTCCATGCTCATGAGGCAGGAAAGACCAAACCTACTTCCATCTTTGCAGATCTCCACCACATATCCATCCAGGCCTACCCGGCCTGTCTGCTCCGGGGCTTTCCAGGTCAGCGTGAATGAGTTTTCACTCACTTCTTCCACAGCCAAGGACAAGGGGCAGCTGGGTGGCTCTGTAACAAACCCACAGTGGTGATGGTAGGGCTCGAGTGCTGGGGCTCTCGGAGGGCAATCACTCAGCCTCCAGGTCTGTCTTCAGTCCACCTAATCCCCAGCCCTCTCCCACTGCAAAAATATCCTTGATGACTTCATCCCCCCATCCCTTCTCCCCGGCACATGCCCCCTCCCCGCCTTGCTTATGTCCCCTCCCCACTCCACTGTTCCCCACTCACCTTCCTTTGGTTTCTCCACTTTAGGTTCAGGGGCTGGGGGTTCAGCTGGGGGAGCTGGGGAACCTTCTGCAGGCGCTGGAGCCGCTTCTGCTCCAGCTTCTGTGGGGATGGGAGCAGATTCATCTGTGGGAGCTGGGGGCTGCTCCGGGGGATGCTCGGGGGCTGGGGGCTCTGCAGCAGCTGCTGCTGGGGCTTCTTGCTTTGGGGCTGCTTCTTCCTTTGGAGGTGCTTCTTCCTTGGGGGCTGCTCCCTCCTTGGGGGCTGCTCCTTCCTTGGGGGCTGGCGCTGCCTTTTTCTTGGCCGCGGCCGGAGCCGGTTTTTTGGCTGCCGGTGCAGTTTTGCCGGTCATGGCTGCAGAGCGTAGGCGCTGGGCAAGGGGATGCTCTGGGGTCTCTGCTCCGGGGTGTCTGCTCTGTTTTGGGGTTCCTGCTCCAGATGAAAGTTCTCTCCTCCGGATCTGGGGTCTGGACTCTGAGGTTGGGGTCCCGGCTCAGGACCAGGTGTCTCCACTCTGGGCCAGTGGTCTCTGCTCCGGCTGTGCTGGGAGGGGAACCAGGTCACTGAGCCAGAACAGGGGCTGGGTGACTTTTATAGGCTTTGGCTGGCACTTGTCACCTCCCTGCAAACCAATCTGCCTGCACAGGCGGGGCTGCCAGGAATAGCCACCCGGGACCTGCACATTCAGCAGTCCCAGCTGCCCCCTCCTATGGGCTGGCAGCACATGGGCCCGGCCCCCCCCAGCAGCCCCCTTGGGCTCACTGGGACTGGGCAGGCCAGGGCCAGGTCACCTTTCTTTAGGGACATGGCTCGTGTCCCCAGCATCAGCACCCTCTGGCTAAGGGCTTCCCCACCCCTGCCACCTCCTCAGTCACCTATTGCCTCCCAGTCCCCACAGACTTGCCCTGCACCCCCTCATCCCCCTTGCCTTCCTCAGCCCCTGAATTAACACCAGAACCACCCCCAAGCCCTCCCTGTTAATCCTGCAATTCCCCCCTCAGATCCTCACAGTCCCTGTAGCCCCAGACCCCTCTGGTTCCCCTGCCCTTCTTCAGCCTTATCCCCAATCCCACTGCCCTGAAAGAGGTTGGAAGACAACCTTTGAGTCACCTGGACCAACCCAGCTGCCCACACCCCTAACCCACATTTCTGGGGAAGATAAATCACTCACCAGCCCCATGCCATGTTCTCCAGCCTTTGTTCTGCTCAGTCAGCCATCCTTGTTCACGGAGCATGGAGACAAGGGGCGTTATGTCACCCCAGAACTCGTGACCAGCCACCCTACCATTACCCCCAAACTCAGATTCACCCCAAGTCCCCCCAGTGACCCAGGAAAGCCCCATTAATTCTATGGGTCATAAACCACTCACCCTCTCCTTGCTCCTGCTCCCTGATTTGCCCTCATGCTGTGTATGACACTACTAGAAGTGTCTCTGTATCGCTAACCTTCCTGCAATTAGGGTTGAGAGAGTGTTTTCCCCATTTTCCAGCTAATTCCCATCTCCAGGGATGCTGCTCTGAAGTGGCCAAGCAAGCCTGGCTCTCCTGGGTGCTGGTCCATGGGCTCACCAGCTC
This sequence comes from Zonotrichia leucophrys gambelii, assembly GCF_028769735.1. Classification (NCBI taxonomy): domain Eukaryota; kingdom Metazoa; phylum Chordata; class Aves; order Passeriformes; family Passerellidae; genus Zonotrichia; species Zonotrichia leucophrys. The sequence continues at coordinate 7,057,622 of NC_088195.1, forward strand.
TGTGGTCCCCAGGAAACATCTCCAGACATGGACATGAGGGTCAAGAGGCATCTCCAAGACAGCCAAAGTGTGAGGCACATTCTCTGCCAGGGCCAGACAATCCCAGCTTTGCTAACAAGGGGCTGATTTTCCAAGCTGAGGGAGCTGTGGTCACTCAGGAATGGGAGGGAGAGAAATAAGAGCAAAGCCCCATTGGCCAGGCTGGTTTTTAAATGCATGGTGACCCAAAGAAGAGCCTGAGGGGTGCACCCCAGCTGGAGCAGCATGACCCTCTTGCTTCAGGAGGGATTTTGTTTTTGTCTCCTGGTTATTTGGCAGCAGGGCAAAGCCAGGATACCATGAGATAAGGTTGGTGCCTCAGGGAGGATCTGTTTGCCCCAAACTGTGTGATAACCCAGATGTTCCTTGATTATTTCCCCAGTGAGGAGAATTTGAGTAATAAAAGTTCTGCAGTACCCAAAGTTCCTTTGGAATGCCTGAGGGATGAGATCCTTGAGGCAGGAGAGGGTGATATGGGGCTCCCAGGCATTTCTGGTGCCTGCATGAATGGATCCTGGCAGTTCCTTTTCTGCCCAGAGCACCTTGGAGTGGTTCAGAATTGCCAAGAGGGTCATGAACCAGAAAATTCCCTGCAGCTGCTCCAGCCAGAGGACAAGTCCTGCTGCCCAGCAGGGAGAGGGAGGGCTGGAGAAGATCATCCATCCATCCTGCTCCAGCTGTCTTGGGCTCCCAGGGGCCAAGTGGAGAAGCTCTGGTTTCTCCACACCTTGGCCCACCAGGATTTCATTGTGCCTTGGATGGCCTTGGCCCCCTCCTTGACTCCTCTGCTTGACCCCTCCACATGGGCCATGCCTTGATGACTCTTTCCATCAGCTCGCAGGTGGCCAATTGCAGACTCCCCCAAACATCTGCTCAGGCATCTTCCCTGTGTCTTTCTCAACCATGATGTCTAATCTGAACAAAAAAAACCCACTTCATCGCAAAAAAAAAAGGGTTTATTTTGATTATATGTTAAGAGAAGCAATTTTAAAAGCTCAGAAAGAAAAATAAATCAATACCAAAACTCCAATTCATAAGGAAATGAGCACACAGATTTCTCTCTGATTTCAGTTTGGGGGAGTGCAGCTGAAAATTACATACTTGCCCCAGGAAAAATAAAGAACATCAATGCAATAATTTCACTTGAAGTTCTCGATTTGAAAGAAGCTTGGGTCTGTCGACCTGCTCCATGATGTTTGGATGCTTCTGCTCTGTTGACTCAGCGGGTGACTAATAGGTTATGAGCAGATGAATCAACATGGTTTATCACCCACTCTTATCTGGGCCACGTTACTGGAGTTTATTGGCATGTTGTTTATTCACATGTTGGGCAAGTGCTGGGTGCTGGGCAAACCCAGCAGGGAAACACTGAGGAGCTGCTGCTGTTGATGGCAAAGGTCCCAATTCCAAGTCAAAGCGTTTCCCACAGGCTCCAGAGGTGGGATTGACCTTTCCTTGCCCACCACCGTGGCTTCACTTGTGGATTCTCAATGGGGATGGAGAAACTGCTGCCAGGAGGTGACTTCACCTCAGGACAGAGGGGACTGTCCCAGGCCCCTGTATTCAGTGAGGAAGCTCAAATTAATCTGGTGATGGAAATGAAAATCACATGGAGGGGGCTGTTCCGGCAGGCAGCTGGGAGGGTTGAATATTAAAAATTTAGTCATAATTTAAATATCAGCACATTTTTGCCTGAAACTCGAAGTATTTCAGGATTTAGCTGAAATACAGGTTATCCGTGTTTTCCAGTGAGAAAAAAAAAATCTCTTCCTACAAAAACTGGTACTTTTATAACTTGGCTTTGACCCACATTTCCAGCCCACCAAGTCACTGATATATTTCCTTACTTATTTTCCAAGTGAGTATAGGTCTAAATACAGGAAATATCATTTATGCCAGAAAGGATCAGATCCTCCTCATGCCACTGTTATTCCAAATACCCCTGATGATGCAGCACAATGGTCGATCATTTTCCAGCAGGAAAATGTTTGTTTGACAGGATCCCATTGCAAAGAGGTGAATTTGTTCCCCCAAAACATCAGATGGGCCCATCCAGCCAGAGTCCCAGTTCAGGAGAACAGAATTCCATTGCAGATGGGATGGGGGAGGTCCCCACCATGACAGCTGATGTGCTGGTGCAGAGAGAGAGGACATGCCTCTGACAGCTGGAGCAAACCATGGAGGCTCCCAGAGATTAGGACATCCCCTAAAGAAGGCTCCAGGATTGGGCAGGAGGAGGTGAGACCTTCCCATGGCACATCGTAAAGCAAAGGGAAGATGCCAAAGGCCTGGAATAAACAAGGAGTTCCCTGAGTCTGTCACATCTTCTGTGCTCACCCTCTCCTGTCCCTGTCCCCATTAACATCTCTGGAGATTCTGGTGGGCTCTTTGCACCCCAGCAAGACTGTGAAAGCAGCAGTGGATGTCACACCTGGGCCACCACAGGCTCTGGGCACGGCGTCATCAGGTCCCTGGCACTGCCATGGGTTTGGCCAGGGCAGAGGACAGAGCACCAGGGCATCAGTGTGGGTGTCAGCAAGGAGAGCCAGCCACAGCCTGGATCAGGGGATACCTGGGACTGACAGGGTCCCCACTGCCAACCCCAGTGAGATAAATTCAGAGTCACCCAACAGGACAGAGGAGAACCATGCCCACCTCCCTTTGGCCACATCCAACCCTGCACACATCGTGTGGACTGTGAGTCCATGGGAGACATCACAGAAGGCCAGAAAAATGCCCAAATCCGAATTTCAGCAGAAAGGAGGTGTCCAAGCCCCATCAGGGAGGCTGTTGCTGGTGGTTACTGGAGCTGATTCCTGTGTGGGTGTGTGCCCTCCCTTCAACAGCTGTACCTGCCTTTGCCTGTCCCCTTCCAGGGTTAATTCAGATCTCCAGAAAACTAGGGAGCTCATCTGGAAAGCACACAGCGGCCAACCACAAATGCCAGCAGGTTGTTTAGGTAGGCAGGCTCAGTGCCCTACTCACCACCTCCCAAATCCCACATCCCTGCTCAGCATTTCCAGCCTGCTGTCACTGCGATATTCACAGAGCACTGAGTCAAGCAGTCGGGGCAGGCAGCAGGTGGGCTGGGACCAGGCTGGATTTCCATTTGTCTGTCACACACAAGTGGACACTTACTTCATCCCAAAGCAATGACTGCAGGCCGGGGCTCCAGCCCTGAGCTGGGACACGGCCCCAGTTCCCCTCCCAAAGCCCCCCAGGACAGGGCCTGTCTCCTTGTCACCCTGGGAAAATATTTTTAAGCAAGTATTGCTTTGAAATATCCTTGTCTGGTCCAGAAAAGTCAACCAGGTAACAAAGAGACATCAGCAGGAGCATCTCTGAGGTGCTGAGAGGCGTTTCTTGCCTGATGGACATCCCTTGGTTGGCCAGGCCTCTAACAGCCCCTGGCTCCAGAGCTGTCCCTGTCACTGGGTGCAGCCCAGCTCACCCCAGCAGCACTCAGCAGCACCAGTTTGATTCACTGACTCTCCAGTAACCCTTTCTTCAGGGAAAACGTTGTTCAGCCCTGACACAAGCTGCCCAGGGCAGTGGTGGAGCCCCCAGCCCTGAGAGATTTCAAAAGCCATGTGGATGTGGTAGCTGTGGACAGGGGTTAGTGGTGGCCTTGGCAGTGCTGGGTTCAGGGTTGGACTCGATGACCTTAAGGGTCTTTCCAACCTAACTGATTGTCTAATTCCATGATCAGTCAGGGTGCACTCACCTCCAGGTGCCCAGCATCAGCTCATGGAGCAGCAGGGTGGGTGCCCAGACCTGCACTGGCCCTGCTGGGATCAGGAGCTGCTGGATGCAGGCAGGGGATGCAAACACCCAGAACAAGCTTTTGGGCTGCTATTTTGGGGCTGTAATGGGATCATTCTCCTCCAATATGGATGAGGTAGAAAAATAAGAAAACTCATGCAGAGATGTCCTGATTTTGCCCCGTGACTCGCTGGGAGCTGAGCCAGGGAGCTCCGTGTTCCCTCCAGCCTGAGACAGCACTGCAGTGGAAAAACCATCACAGAGAGGCATCAGCTGCTGCCCACAGCCAAAATGGTTTCCCCTAAAGAAGGCCAGGGCCACCTGTGGGGCCACCACAATTACAGTCACTGCAGGAGGGGACAGCAGAGCCGAGCAGGAGCTGCACGCAGGGCCAGCTGGGGCTGAGCATGCCAGGCCAGCAGGAGCCCTCACGCACCTTGGCACCACAGCTGTCACCTGCAGGGCCAGCCCTGGGGCAGTGCCAGCCCTGGGGCAGTGCCAGCCCTGGGACACTGCTCTGCCTGGGGTGGGTTTTTTCCAGCCCTGCTTTACCTCTGGACCTGCCAGCAGGAGCTCACCTCGGACAGGGAGCCTGCAGGGACAGGGCTGTGTCAGCCCCTGTCTCTTCAGCCTGTGCAGAGTCACCTCTACCAAGGCTTGGGGACGGCAGCTGGAGATGCCAATAAGGCTCTGTCACCACCTGTCCGGGCTGGCCCTGCCCTGAGTCACAGAGAAACTGCAATTAGTAGCTCAGGTTTTCCTCCTTCATTAAAACTAGGAGCTCAGGAAGGCCTGAATTGTTTCAAAGCCCCTTTGCTGGTTTATTCTGAGCATTTGCACCCAGGGACCAGAGCCACAGCTGCTGCTTCTCTCCCCTGAGCTGGGAGGCTCTGCAGGAGAAGGGGGAGGGAGCAGCTCAGCCCCAGGCTCCCCCAGCACCAAGGGTGAATTTCAATATGGATTGGGACCAGCAAGGAACTCAGTGTTTGCTCTGCACAGGACAGGCACCACTCTCAGAGCCTGCTCTGCTCCTCTCCTGGCTGCAGCCCCAGGCAGGTGCAGGCACTGCTGCTCCCCAAGAGGGTGCCCAGCCCTGCCCTAAGGACTGAGAGAGACTGAAACCCCTGCCAGGGTGCACAGTGACATTGGCCACAAACAGCCCAGACACTCATTTGACCTTCAGCATCCCCTTCATCATGTCCCTGCTGCTCCATCAAGGACTTAAGGCCACCTTGAGTGTCTTCAAGGTCACTGCTCCTACCCAGTCCCTCCTGTAGGACCAACACTGGTGTTTCCACTTCCCCTCCCAGCTCTTCCCATATTTCCTCACATCCAACACCTCCTTTCCTTGCCTTGCATGCTTTCACTGGCACCCTCACCTTCCCTGTGCTCTTCCCATTCCCTCCTCCCCCCTGCTCCCTTCCACCCACTCCTGGTCCCTGCAGGACTCTGCCATGCTCCATCCTGAGCATCCCTGTTCAGCTGAGAGCAGCAGGACCAGCAGGATGTGCTGCAGCCGGACCTGCCCCAGCCCTGGGGACACTGGAGCTACTGGGACCAGCCAAGCTCCAGATGGGGCACTGATATGCCAGGGCAGTCCTTGAGGCCAGTGTGGTGGTGCCACAAGGGCTGCCTGCACCTTGCTGTGCCCAGGGTGTTTGGGAAGGGCTGTCCCTTCCCAGGGTTCTTGGAAGCAAATGGGATCTGCTCCCTTGTTGGGACAGCATGTCCTGGCCCAAACCACAACCCTCCCTAACCCAATGACCTTTATTTGAGAACTTCCCTACTGTTTCCCCCTCCTGGGAAGGTTTGCTGGGTTGGAGGGACTATGAGAGGGTTTGGAGCACCCCCAAATCCCAGTGACTTCCGGCAGGTCCTAATGAACTGGGAATGCACACCAGTTTGGGCTGTCCAACAGGGCCCAGCTGCATCCTTTCCCCGCTGCCACCAGGGAGCATCGTGGGGACGTTCAATCCTGCTGTCCCTGGGCTAGGGGACGCCAAAATCCTGCAGACAGTGAAATCCCCCCAGCCAAGCTTTGGAAATGCCCGGTCCTTGGAGCCCCTGGTGCACCCAGAGCCAGCTGTGGCCCAGCCCTGTTCGAGATGCAGGGCCTTGCACCCAGAAGCTGCTCCCTGCCCTGTTCAGCACAGTGCGACAGCCCCGTGCCATCCCTGGGGGAAGCATTTCCCCAAAACACCTGCAGAGCAGCTGGGCCAAGAGATGGTGCTTAGAGAACAATGAGGGGGTTGATCTGTTGATCCAATTACCTGCAAAGAAACAGCCATGGAAGATGCTCCAATCTCATCCTCCTTGTCCATGAGCAAGTCAATGCCAAAAGGACACTTGGGTAATTGCAGGGAATGGCCAAAACCTCCAGCTGGACGTGACCAAGGACAGTGAGAGCCAGGGATGAGGCTGGAGGTGGCTTTGGCTCTTACCCATCTCCTGGCATAGATCTCAGGGCATTCAGAGACAAGAGGAAGAGGCAGGGGATCTTCAGCCTCCCAAGTGCTGACTCTTAAGAAGGAGGAGAAATTCTCAGTCACACAAAATCTGAGAGAAGCCCTGGGAGAAGGGCTTGGGGTGTTGGTGCTCAGTGTGCCCCAGATGTGTGTGCTGGGTCTGACAAACCCCCCGTGCTGGGCTGATCCCCAGGGGGCAGCAGGGCAGGGGGGATTCTGCCCCTGGGCCCTGCTCAGGTGAGGCCCCACCTGCAGAGCTGCCCCAGCCCTGGGGCCCAGCACAGGAAGGAGCTGGAGCTGCTGGAGAGAGCCCAGAGGAGGCCACGGAGCTGCTCCAGGCCTGGAGCCCCTCTGGGGGTGTTCACCTGGAGAAGAGAAGGGTCCAGGGAGAGCTCAGAGCCCCTTCCAGAGCCCAAAGGGGCTCCCAGAGAGCTGAAGAGGGACTGGGGACAAGGCATGGAGGGACAGGACAAGGGGGAATGGCTCCCACTGCCAGAGGACAGGGTTAGATTGGCAGTTGGGAAGGAACGGGGATTCCATCTGGGTAGGGAGGCCCTTGCCCAGGTTTCCCAGAGAACCTGTGGCTGTTCCATCCCTGGCAGTGCCCAAGGCCAGGCTGGACAGGGTTGGAGCAGCCTGGCATGGCGGAAGGTGTCCCTGCCCATGGCAGGTCTGGGAATGGGATGAGCTTTGAGGTCCCTTCCAATGCAAACCAGTCTGGGATTCCGTGGCACAGGGAGCTGGGTGCAGGGCCCAGCCCCTGCTGCGCCCAGGGAGCCATCCTGGGCATTTCCATCCTTTCTGCACGCTGGAAATGCCCAGGATCCCCCTGGGCAGTGGTGGCTGGAGGAACCGTTCCTGCCCAGCACCTGTAAAGCCCTTGGGATCTCTTGGGGTGCTCTAACGTTGCAGGAATGCCAAACGATGTGCAGGGCTGTCACCCGCCCCCGCTGGCACTGAAGGTGAGAAGCTGATTTATTTTCACAACCTGCAAAGCCCTGGGGAGGTGGACATGGCCAGGCTCAGCACCAAGGTTGGCTCTTTTCTGTCCCTGGCACTGTGACTTCAAAGTAAAGCGTTGGGACTCTCCAAAAGTTCACATCTTCCTGCAAGCCAGGACACGACCCAGCCCCATCCCACCACCTGCACAAGGAAAAACACCATTCTGGTCCCTTTTTTAATGCTGCTTGTGACCGTGGTTGGCTCTTCTTTGGGGTGCAGGAGACGCTGTGCTATCCTTTTGCACCCCAGCACAGCAGCCAGGAGGGGGGACAGGATGGAGCTGCCAGGAGCAGTTATCTGATCCCAGCAGCTCCAGTGTAAACTTAGCATGGCCTTTTGGAAAATACTTGCTGTGGCAAAACACGCAGTAAATCACTGCTCCGAGTGCCAACAATATCTTGAGATTAGCAAATCTTAAAGCTCGCTTTAGGGTCGTGGGTTGGAGCCCTGCCAGTGTAACTGGGGGGGTCTCCCTCACCTCACACCCTCCAGTGCCCAGGGATTGCACCAAGCTGCAAATCCTTGCTTTTGGAAGAAGATGGGATAAAGTCCAGGGTCAGCAGTGGATGTGGGGTCCTGCAACCCTCTCCTGTGGATTCTCACCCTTTGCTCCCAAGGAGCAGGACTGACCCTCTGATTTCTTTGCCTTTTCCTTTCCAGACTACCTTGGAAAATCCTGAGTTTCCTCTCTTATTTTATCAAACAAACTCAGATCCCACCAGTTGCCCTGACCCTTTCCAGCATCATTCTGTGTTCCCTGGGACAAATCACTGTGATCTCCAGCCCCATCACCCTCCTCCTCCCTCCCCAGAGCCCCCAGCACCCCAGCACTGGGTTTCCCACTGTGCTTCAGGGTAAGAATGCCCAGGATTTAAAAACACCCAGGAGCTGGGACTCTGGTGCTTCCAGAGAGGCCACGGATTGTCCAAGCTCAGCTGAGGGCTCATTCAGCCTGTGAGACAAAAAGAAGAGAGAAGCCCTTGGAACTGAGCAGGAAAAGGGGCATCAAGTACCTGGGAGCCCCAACCAGGTACATTCCAATGGAAAATCACCACAGGCTCTGCATCCTGCAGGAGATTGACCCCTGAAATACCTTCCCAAGGACAAAGTGTCCTGGAGATGGCATTTTAACCCAGGATAAATCACTGGGTCACCACAGGAGGTCCTAGGGAAATCCCAGGCCACACCTGAAAATTGTGTGGCTCAACCCTTTCCAGGCCATTTTGTAGTTTGGATGCAGCTGTCTGTGTTGAGAATGCCAGGGAGGAAACCAACCCAGAGCAGCATTCCATCAAAGTTCAGGAGGAGGAATGTGGGACTGAAACCCCAACTGCTGCTGTTCTTCCATCCAGGCTGTTTGAGTGAACACCCTGATTTATTTCAGGTTTAGAGCTGCTGTCACTGAGTTCTCAAAAAGATTTGTGTTGGCCACAGGTCATTCCTGTTTGTATCAGGGAGAGCAGAACAAGTTGCTTGTCAGAAGGACAGTGTCAGTGTAGCTGAGCTCCTGTTCCTTGTGGAAATAATACAGAATAAAAAGCTGTCAAGGTCAAGTGCAACAGGAACACAGGCTGATATTAAAAATAATGTTCCTGCTTATTGGCACTGTGGGACAGCTCCCACCTGTGATGCTGTATGGGGCTGTCCTCAGAGTGCAGGGAAAATAATTCAGCAACAGCAGCACAGAGCTGTGCCAGGGCAGGGTCAGGCTGGATCTCAGGGCAAGGCTCTTCCCCCAGAGGGTGCTGGCACTGCCCAGGCTCCTCAGGGAATGGGCACAGCCCCGAGGCTGCCAGAGCTCCAGGAGGGTTTGGGCAGCGCTGCCAGGGATGCCCAGGGTGGGATTGTTGGGGTGTCTGTGCAGGGCAGGGGTTGGGCTGGATGGTCCCTGAGGGTGCTCCCAACTCAGGGGTTCCTGTGATTCTGTGATCTGTGGTTGCCCCTGTGCCAACAGCAATGCCAGCCCAGCTGCAAGCCTGTAAGCTGAGATGTCCCCTGGCCAGCAAACAGCCTTGGAGCATTTGCCCTGCACTGTATTTGCAGAGGGGCTGCAGCCCAGCATGAACCTTCCCTGCCCACCCATCACTGCACAAGCCTGTCTGCCCATCACCACGTCCATGAAATCCCAAAGGCGGATTGAAATATTTGGGGTTAAAACCACAAGGTGCAAGGAAAAGTGGCCAGGTTGTCTTCGTTTTCCAGTGCCTGGGAGCTTTGGAGCCTCCCATGATACCACCATGGAAAAATTGGGCCCAAATCTTTTTCCATGCAAAAATGAGCCATTTTTGGGTGTGTGACTTTCACATGGGGGTCTCTGCACCACAGCAATTAGAACATGGAGGGCTTTGGGCAGATAAAGGATGTGCCTTACTAAGAAATCGCAATTTTGGTGTACTGTGAGGGCTGACATCTCTTTTCCTAGCCTAGTCTGGGTCTGATATGCTCCTGGTTGTGGCTCAAAGTGTCCCAGCTGAGCACCCAGCAGGTCCCTCTGCACCCTCAGGGAAGAGGAGCTGGCAGAGGATGCTCCATGGCCTCCTGTTTTGGGGTTCTGGAAGGGACCATGGAGCATGGAACAGGGCAGAGAGCTAAGCATCGATGGTAGCAACAGTGCAAACAAGAGTGTGCTGAACCCACACATCCCCAGCCTGAGCACAAACGTCCCGGGAGCCAGAAAATCAGGGGGGAAAGTTCCTCCAGTGAAGGTCACCTCTGCCAGGGAGATTTCTTTGCTCTAATGCCGCCATCCAGTGGGAGAAATTCCCTGGCATGGAAAGGCTGGAAAAGAGGGCGTTGGGTTTCTCACCATCCTCGGGCTGCCCTCCCTGCCGGGGATGCTGCGGCTGCGATTCCACCCGGCGGTTCCGAGCCCCGACCCCAGCCTGGGGGCGAAGCGGGAACCGGAGCTGCCCCGGCCCCCAGCGAGGGATGGGGAAGGAGGGAGAATGCCCTGGGCGGGGGCTGCCAGCCCAGAGGAGGAGGAGGGAGCCGAGGTGAAGCAGGGTCCGTGTGGCGATGAGGAGCCCAGGGCGAAGCGGGCACTCCCAGCGCTCCCGTCCCGTCCCGCGGAGTATTTGCAGGCTGAGCGCACCGTGCCTGCAGAAAGCCGAATTCCAGCGCCTGTTCAGCAGCTTCGAGGGGGGAAAAGCAGCCAAACACAGAACTCCCTGGGGTTGATCAGGAGAGCGAAATGACTTTGGCAGCGCGACGGCGAGCGGGGGAAGCGCGGCGGCCCCGGGGCCCCACAATGCGCCCGTTTGTTGTCCCAGGGGCTGCCGGATTCCCGCAGAAAGGAGCTTTCAGTGGCAATATTCAAAAGTTCAACCTCTCTCAGCAACGCAAGGTTGGCTGGATTGTGCAATGGCACAAAGGGACAGTGTTTCCTCAGGAGCGGGAGGTTCTGCGGCTGGAAGGCGGCTTTTGCTCCCGCCTGAGCGGAATCGCGGGGTTATCGAGGCGGGATCTCGGTCAGAGACTTGCCTTAAAGGGAGAAAGCAGGGAAAAAAATTCTGTTTATGGGTATAAAATGAAAGCATTTCGGGGGTTTTCTTCTGGCTGAAAGCAGCAGCTGTTTTCCTAAGGTGGCGCCAGCTTCCAGGAAGCAGGCGTATTTCTCCAAAATCCAGGGGAAACCCCCTAATTTTTTCTTTTCCCTTTGTGCCAAGAGGAAATTTGTCCTGGGAACCAGCCCTGTGCACAAACAAACACACTGTCCTCTCCTCCGAGAAGCACAAATGCTTTCCCACCCACTCAAAATTGGCCAGTAAAATTACTCCTGCACCAGCAATTCCCCGATAAGCCCAATGAGGAGGCAGCATCCTGGTTGAATCAGAGGCACGTGTCCCGGTGGGGATGAATTTTGGAAGCATCCACCACCTCTGCGAGCTGGCGAAGGCCATTCCTGGCGGCTGCAAACCCATCCTCAGGCTCCAGCCCACACTCGGCAGAGGAAGGGGAGATGTTGCAAAATAAAAGAAATGAGGACATTTGGTGTAGGGAATCTGCTCTACAGCTGCAAACGGGGCTGGCACTCATGCTGGCACTGGGGCTGAGAACTGGGCTCATCACACCTGCAGTCTGATAACCCATAGCTGTGCCCGAGGTCCCTCTGCATGTTTAATTAAGATCATAGACGATACTCATTACTTCAATTTTTGGATCAGAGAATTGTTTGGTTTGGAATGGATCTTAGTTACTGCATAAGCACTACCCAAAAACAGCGGAGGAAATGCTGATGGATAGGCTGAGAATGGGAAACCGGGATTTTTCTTTTAAAGATATGATTGTTTTTTAAGGGACTTTCCCTGTTGGTGTGTGCAGAGAAATGAAACCATCCAGCAAATCCGAGCAGCTCCACAGTGTCCTGGCATGCCCAGGACAGGGAAGCCCCCGGATGGCAGCACCAGGACACTGCTCCTCCTTCCTTCAATGGAAGCAGAGGGCAAGGAAAGGGCAAGGACACAGCACCTCTCAGTACCTCTGGGAGGGAGGATGAATCTCTGAGTGGTGAGGAAACACCAGCCCGAGGAAAAGCACAGCCCAGCTGCCATGCCTGAGGGTCAGGACAAGCTCGCAGCCCACGGCAGGGGATTGAAGCACGGTGGAGTCACCGGAGGGGGTGATGGGCTGGTTGCAGAGGGAGAGACATCAAACATCTGTACCATGGAGACACATCTGGGACACATCTGTACCCTGGAGACACATCTGTACCCTGGAGACACACATGAGACACATCTGTACCCTGGAGAGGACGGGTCAGGGCCATCTCCGACCCCGCAGAGGCTGAGCTGGGCACCGCTGCTGGCGCTGGTGGGGTCCCAGGGACAAAAGGGCTTGGAGGAGGCCGGGAGGCTGGAGCAGGGTTTGGACGATGCTGTAGCACTGGGGAATGAGTGTTCTGTCCCCTGCAATGGCAGGGCAAACCTTGTTCCAGGTGTCCATGCCCTGATTCCCACCCTGTGCCCCAGCCTAGGCCGGCTCCCCACTAGGATGGCCAGCCCCGTTTGAGGGGATGCTCAGCTCCCTCTGTGTCCGGTGCTCGAGGTGTCCCCATGCCCGATTCTCCTGGATGTCCCACGTCTGGTTCCTCCTGGCATCCTTACAACTGGGGTGTTCCCAGCTCCCCCATTCCCGCTGCCTCCACGACCATCGTGCCCGCTCAGACCCAGATCCCAGAGCTCCCTGTACCCCCGTGCCCGCTGCTCCTGCTCCTCTGCACCCAGCTCTTCCCGCCTGCCCCATTCCCGCGGCTCCCAGGCCCCGCACCCAGGTTCCTCCCAGGACCTCCGTGCCCGGCGCTCCAGACCCCTCCTCCCCACGGACTCTCATTCTCAGTTCTCCCCTTACCCCCATGTCCTGTACTCCCGGATCCCCCATCCCGAGTTCCTCCTGGCATCCTCGGCTCCCTGCTCCCCTCACTCCCGATGCTCCCGGGCCCCCCATGCCCGTTTCTCCCGGTTTCCCGGACTGCCCCGTCCCCAGCGCCCGCTCTCCTCGGACGCGTGTCCCGTGCCCGGCCGGTGCCAGGTGTTGCCCGGTCCCCGCTCCTCCTCCTCCTCTCCGCCCCGTGCCGTCCCTCCTCCCCCGGGAAAGCGAAAGCGCGGCGGGCGGAAGCCGAGCCCTCCGCGCCGGGCTGTGCCGTGCCGGGCCGGGCCGGAGCCGAACCGAGACCACCATGGCTTCTTCCATCGGCAACTTCTTGCGACGGAGCCTACGGCGCGCCGGCCGCAGAGGTGAGGGGCGGGAGGGGCTCCGGGAGGTGCCGGTGCCGATGTCGGTGTCAGGACGGGTCCATCCCCGGTGTCGGTGTCAGGACAGGTCCATCCGCGGTGCCGGTGTCAGGAGAGGTCCATCCCCGGTGCCGGTGTCGGTGCGGGTGCCGGTGTCGGTGTCAGGACAGGTCCATCCCCGGTGCCGGTGTCAGGAGAGGTCCATCCCCGGTGCCGGTGCCGGTGCCGGTGTCGGTGTCAGGACAGGTCCATCCCCGGTGCCGCGGCTGCGGGAGCCCTCGGTTGCCCGGCGGAGCGGGGACGGTCCCGGTGGAGCGGCGGCGGCGGCGGCTCGGTGCCCCAGCCCTGCCCGTTCGCTCCCCACCGCACGGAGCCCGGCTCGGGCCGGCTGCCCCGGGACTCGCCGCATCTCTTGCACCGTTCTCGGGGGTTCAGCCCATCCCGAGCGCTGCACCCCATCTCCCGGGAACCCAGCCCTTCCAGCTGAGCCCACCCCAGCCGCAGGGATCCCCAGCCCCACAGATCCCCTGTTTCCCCACAGCCCCGCTGAACGGGGATCGCACGGCACGCCGTGGCATCCGGGACAGCCGGGAGGGTGTCCGTGGGGGGACCCACGAGGGAGCCGGTGCTCCTCAGGACAGCTGGGTGTTGCAAAAATTGGTCCTTTGGGATTTTTGATCTTTTCCGAGATACCGAAAGGATCATCGGAGTTTTCTGGCTGCCGTATCTCAAGGCAGAGCAAAGCAGGTTGGAGCAATCCATGGACTGGGGGGCTTACAGCGCTCCCCTCCCCGTCTGTTTTGTGCTGGCTCTGGCCCCGCAAGAGCTCGGCGTTTCCCCATGTTCGATACAGCCAAAGCCGGGGCAGGTGGGCACTGTGCCGGCACGGGAGACCGAGCTCCCCCGCAAACCAGGTCGGGAAACCTTGGCACAGCAGAGGTCGGGAGTTTTCCGGGAGGAAAGAAACCGGTTGTGCCACAGGCAGAGCGGGGCTGAGCGCAGCCCTGGGCGATAAGGAGAGCCCCGGCAGCCTTTGCCCTCTCCGTGCCCGGGGAATGGAAGGTGAGGATCCACGTCACCGGAGCCACTTTCCATCCGGGAGCGGCCACAGCACCCCTGGCCAACCTCCTCCTTCCCCTCCTCGCAGGGGATGCTCCCACCCACTGCTGGGGGGCTGGGGGTGCTCCCCGAATCGTTCTGACACTATGGGCTATGGGAGAGTCATCGGCTCTTGTGAGCCCTGCCGGGCTGGCACAGCGCTGGCATCTCTGGTGCCACATTCAGCCTGCCTGGCAGTTCCCTCCTTACATCCCTGGAGCTCATCTGCCAGCCCAGGAATGGAGTTGTGGTCTTGGAGGGATTCAGGCTCTGCCAGTGAGGGCTTTGCAGGCAGACCTGGCGCTGCTGGGGGATCCACAGGGGAGAGGCAGAGCTGTACCCTGGCAAGGCTAGGCTCTCCAGAGCAGCAGGTTTGGCTTGTTTGCTTCTAAACCCATGGACAAAATGCAAATGCAGTCCTTGCTGAAGAGCAGATCTGTCCTTCTATGAAATGCAGAATGAGACTGGATTGGCAGGAGTTAACTGCACTTTCATCTTGCCCTGGTGATGGGAAAACAGCCAATGCCAGTGTTCAGCGTGGATGGGGGACACCAGCAGCCCTGCCATGCCACCAGCAGCCCCCCCATGACACAGCCTTCTTCCCTGGGGTGGCCCCAACAAGAACCCTCTGCCTGGGCCACAGCTGGGAGCAGACCAAAGCCATTGCTGGAGCATCCCAAGGAAGAGCAGGAGAAGCAATCTTGTGAACCTTTTTCCTGGCCTGGAGCCCCTCATTGGGCAGGTCCAGGATGATCCCCAATGAGGATAAACCAGAGGTGTCCTCAGCCAGGTCTCATCCTTCATCTGCTGCAGAGGTTCCCCTTGGGGATGGATTTCACCTTGCCAAAGGGAAAGGACTTTGTGTGTGGAGGTGGGGCAGCCCCAGGGTGCACAAAGGGGGGGCTTTGAGCATTCCCCCACCCCAAGATGGGAAAGGAATTTCTGGTCCCTGGGAAGGAACATCCTGATGGGACCATGAGTGTCCCCTCCTCCTATGATTCTTCTGTTCCCATCAGTTCCCAGTGACCTGGAACAAAGGCTGGAGAGGTGATTCCAGACTGAAGGAGGCAGCTCTGGAGCTGGAGGGGTATGTGGGCAGGGTGTCCACCAGCTCTGCTTTTGGAGGAGGGTGCCATACATGGAGAAGGATAATGGGAATAGCTGATCACAGCTATGCCTTGCCCTAACCACCTCTGGCACAACTAGAAGAGCTCAGGGACAAACTCTGGGCTCTGGGGACAAACTGCAAGTGCCACTAATCTCATCCAGCCACATACTTATTTTCCTTGCTGCTCCTAAAAGAGCAGCTCAATCTTTCTGCTCCAGCGCCCCACCATAATCAGAGATGGGGCAGTTTCTGTATCAAGAACAAGGCAACAAGGTATAAAGGGAGGCAGAAGTGGCCTCTGGCAGAGGGAAGAGCTGTGGCCTGGCCTGGCTGCAGCCTCTGTCCAGCCCTCAGATCTCACTGTCCCACTGTGGCCATCCCAGGGCCCTTGGAGATGCTGGATGGGGCTCTTTTCCCTCCTATTCCTGGTTGTTCAGGGTGTGCCTGCTGATGCTTCTCAGCTGCCCTCCCCAACCAGCCCAACAAGAACTGGGCTGTAACCTCCAGGAACTGCTTTGCTTTGGTTTAGGGAAAACCCTCCAGCAGCTCATTTGCAATCAGCAGTTCCCAGGACACCTGGCAGGGAGAGGCTGGGATTCACCTGGCTGGAGCTTTAGGAGGTGCTCAGACAAGATCTGGACTGTTTACTTGTTGCTGTTTACTTCTCCTAAGAGAATTAAATTAACTGCTATGAACACATTCCCACACCTCCCTGCTGATGTTTAATGCAGATCTCATCTGCTCTCCTCATTCCTTGTGTCTGCTTTGCTCTGAGCATCCTTCTGCCCTCACTGGACTGGGCCAAAGGAAGGCTGGAGGTGTCAGGATTTTCCCTAAAAGACTCATAAAAGCCATTTCTCTTTCCTTTTCATGTCCCCATTTTTGGGGGCCAAAAGTCCTGGGCACTAGGGCCTGGTTCCCTTCAGCCAGTTCACATGTAACTCTGCAACTCCTCCCTTGCCCTCAGACCTTTCATTGCTCTCTGATCAGATTTTTTTGGAGATCTTTTTGGTTTCAGAAGGAAAAGATGGGGCCTCTGCTGCAGACAACACCCCCCCACAGGCACCACAGGGGAAGCAGGGGGAGCGGAGCTCAGTCTTCTACTCTGCTGGACATTTCTTCTTTGAGTACCTGGTGGTGGTGTCACTGAAGAAGATGCCAGATGGACACTATGAGCCCAAGATAACCTACCAATTCCCAAAGGTATTTAGTCCTGTGTTTCTGAAAAGATTAGTTTTCCACATTTAGAGGAGAAAGGGATGTTATTCTTTCCCCATCATTAAAGCTATGGAAGGAGAAAGGTGCCCCATGCTCTTGAGTCACAGCCCCAGACCCCAGGGCTTTGCCTGCCCTGGGTTGGGGTCCGTCTGTCCCTCCCCATGATCCCAGCCCAGGGCCACCAGCCCAATAGGAAACTCCAGGGGCTCTCCCTGGGCTCCTGTCCCAAAAGGGGAGACCACAGTGGGAAATCACATCTCAGGGAGGTGGCACAGGAGGAGATCACATTTGCAGAGGGTCCCTCTGCTTTGCCTCACTGTCCATGGGGTGAAAGTCAAAATTTGGATTTTTGGGAGGTGCTTGTCCAGACATATGCAGGCCCCTTCTGCATCACTCAGAGGCAGGGGTGGCTTTGGGGCAGACCTCATTCCACTGAGTCCCGCCCCATTCCTGGTGACAATGGGGACCCTCCATCTCCCTGACTCTTGACATCACTTCCACCCAGCGTGAGAACTTGCTGAAGGGCCAGAAGGAAGAGGAGGAACGTCTCCTCCAAGCCATCCCCCTCTTCTGCTTCCCTGACGGCAACAACTGGGCACCCATCACGGAGTTTACCAGGTACCTGCCCCACTGCAGGCTCTGGGCTGGGGTCCCCACCCCTGCTGGGCTCCTGAGGGCTGGAGGGAGCAGCCCAGTCCAGCCCAGTCCAGCCCCTCGTTTTCTCTCCTTGCAGTGAAACCTTTTCCTTTGTCCTGACAAACGTGGATGGCAGCAGGAAGATTGGCTACTGCAGGCGGCTGCTGGTGAGCCCTGCCCTCCCCACACCCACGGGGGTGTCAGTGTCACCCCCTCCCCACGGGGGACACGTCACCTCCTGCCAGGTTCAGCTTCTCAGAAAGCCACCGGCCTTGGCCACAGTGATGGGGAGCAGCGAGAGGGGACACAGACGGGTTTCTAGAGCTCTCTGCTGAGCCATAACTCAGATGGAGGAGACAATGAGTGTTCCCAAAGTCTGTGGATGTGGGGAAATGGTTTAGGGGTGGATGTGATGGTGCTGGGCTGCTTTTGGACTTGGAGATCTTGGAGGGCTTTTCCAAACTTAACAGTTCTGTGATTCCCCATGGGCTTCCACAGCTTCCCTGGCTCCTTTCCCATGGCTGTAAATCCCACTTTGGATCAGGGTGGGAATGTCAGTGCAGCCATCCAGGTACCAAGGAGCTAGGAGCCCTCAGCCCCAACCCCAAAATCTGCATCTGAGCAGTGCCTGTTTCTCAACTCATGGGTTTGACCAGCTCAGGGGCTCTGAGATGCAATGGTCTTCTCTGGCTGCTGCTTTGAACAGGGACATAAACCCAGGAGGACATCCCTGTGCCACAGCTGGATCCACCACCCCTTCATCCTGGTGCACCTTCCCATTTCAGCATCCAGGGATGAGCTCAGGCTGTTGGAACTGGATGTCTGGAGGGCTGAAAAGAGCAAACAGACCCAGGATAGTCCAGATGGAAAGGGAAAAAAAAGCCAAAGAACTCATCCCAGTGGCCCCTGTTGCAGCAGGGTGGTGGGGCAGGGTGCCTTGGAGAATGTGTGCCTGGGTGGGAGGACAGTTTGCAAATATGCCTGAGGATTTTGCACCAAAATAATTAACAGCTCAGGCACCCAAATCACCTTCTCTGGGCACCCCCTGCTTTTCCAGCATCAGCTGCCTCATTGGCCTCGGCCCTAGCTTTGAAAATCTCCCAGTCAGTGACGGGGAATTTGAGGGGAGCAAGTGAGGATCCCTTTTGGAGAGTTTGGTGCAGGAGGCTGGGAGATGCTCACATCCTTTTACCACACTCTTGCAGCCATCTGGGCGTGGTGTCCGACTCCCCGAGGTTTTCTGCATCATCAGCTGCCTCGGCTGCTTTGGGCTCTTCTCCAAGGTAGGGACGTGGTGGCTCTGGCCCAGTGGTGGCCCTGGCAGCTGCTCCTTTACCTGCTGGGGATTCCCAGCTCACATCTCTCTCACCAGATCCTGGATGAGGTGGAGAAGAGGCGCCAGATCTCCATGGCAGTGATCTACCCCTTCATGCAGGGCCTGCGGGAGTCGCCCTTCCCCGCCCCGGGGAAAACTGTCACCATCAAAAGCTTCATCCCCGAGTCGGGCACAGAGGTGCGTGGAGACCCGAGGGCACCTCCTGGTCCACACCTGGGAGCATCCTCCACCCTGCAGCACCCAGGGGTGCTGACCACAGGGCAGGGCAGGGCAGGCTGCCAGGGGCCTGGGAAGAGGGCAGTTACCTCTCCCTGATCCAGGAGGAGAGCAGTGAGGATGAGGATGGAGCCCATCCCCCTTTGCGATCTCTGCAGCTCCCTCAGCCTGAAGCTGGAGGTGCTGCACAAAAGCCTCTCCATATTCTGTGTTGGGACTTGCCTGGCCCTGATGCCAGAGCAGGATTTGTGCCAGGGGCTGGGAGCTGCTCCTGAGCCAGCGCCTGTTCCTCGGGCAGGCTGGGGAGCACAGTGGTTCCAGGGCTGGCTTGGGGTGCAAATTCCTTCCCAAAAGAGGTGGTCAGGCACTGGCACTGCCTGTCCAGCACAGTGGTGGAATCACCATCCCTAGAAGTGTTCAAATAACGTGAATGTGGCACTTGGGGATGGGGGTTGGTGGTGAACATGGAGTTCATGGCCTTAGAGGGCTCTTAGAGGGCTTTTCCAGCCCTGATGATTCCATGGTTGCATGATTATACTCTTCTCCATACCACTCTGCACAACTCCCAGGCTTGATTGCTGCCTGGTTTAGCCCCCAGGCAGGTGCAGGTGTGTGACAAGCCCAGTCTGCTCATGTAGAGAAAAGATCTGATCCAGGCATGGATGAGATGATCTCATTGCGCCCACACACAGCCCAGACTCGCACAGGCAGTGCTTTTTAATTTGCTTTTTCTTTTCTTGTGGCAAAGCCAAGCTGGAAAAATAGGTAAGATCCACACTGGCACTGGGCAAAATCTCCTCAATGCTGAGCATCCCATGGATGTGCCAGGGAGGGCCTGAAAGTGGGATCCCTGCTCTCCAGAGCAATTTAGCAGCTGGTGATCTGAGTGATTACCTAATCCAGGGAGCTTGTGCAAGACTTTGCAGGTTGCTCAATGCTCTGTCCCAGGGCCATGGTTGGAAGCACAGCCTAGGCTGCCAGAGGGAGGAGGAATGAGGATGTTCTTCGAAAGAGCTGCACTCTGGGGCTCTGGGCAGGGTCTGGAGCAAGGAGAGCACTGAGACCAGGAAAGGAGGGGAAATAAATGCTGGGTACTGCATGGCTGAGGTGGGGATGGGGCAGGATTTGTGCTGGAAAGGGGCTGTGGAGCCCAGCCAAGCCTGATGCTGCTGACTGGGAAGATGCTGCCTTGCTGGAAAAGCATGTGGAAAAGGGGATTTTCGTCCTGAAGGATGGGGAGAAGGGCCAGGACTGTGTCATGAGCTGCACATTCCTGTTAACCCTTCAGTGCTCACCAGGTCTGGCTGCCATGGGGATTGATGGAATTGGGAGACTCGTGGGCAAATGCAGCTGAGTAGCCAGCCTGCCTGCAAACATCCATTAGGTCCCTCACTTTTGGGGTATCTTAGCCAGGAGTTGCCAGGCTGACCCTGCCAGAGAGACTTTAGAGGAAGGTTTTGTGGCATTTGTAGGAGTCCTGTCCTCCCCACTCCTCCCTTTGCTGGCAGCTCACAGATGACCTCTCAGACACTGAGATGGGATATGTCCCTGCCACCCTCTGCCAGGCACTTGGGAGCACTGGAGAAAAGAGGCATTTGGGTTAAAAATCCAGTGCCCAAATAAAGAGCCCCACAGTGCTCATCACTGATGGCTTCCCTGAGCTCTCAGTGCTGCACAGGCTGAATCCCCTGGCAGGGTGAAATGGAGCTTGTCCCTTCTGCATGGACACGGTGCAGATGCTGCCACACTGGGTCATGAGTTGCTCCCAAGTCACCTTCTCAGGAGGCCAGGGCAGGACGGGGGAGTGTTGCTCCTCCTAAGCTGGGCTTCCGTGGCTCTTCCTCGGCAGCTCATCGAGCTCACACGGCCTGTGGATGCCCATCTGGAGCACGTGGAGTTCCAGGCTCTGCTCCAGCGGCTCAGCCCTCACCTCATCCTGCACATCTTCGCCTCTGCCATGCTGGAGCGGCGGCTCATCTTCCTGGCCCAGGAGCTGAGGTGGGTCCTGATCTCTTGGTTACAAAAACGCCCTTGCAGTGGCACAGGGCACAGTGGAGCTGGGGGTGGCATGTTCCCTTCTCCTCCTGTGGTGTCACTGCTGGCTCCTGTCCCGCAGTGTCCTGTCCCAGTGCATCCACGCCGTGGCTGCTCTGCTGTACCCCTTCACCTGGGCTCACACCTACATCCCCGTGCTGCCCGAGTGCCTGCTGGACACCGTGTGCTGCCCCACGCCCTTCATGGTCGGCATCCAGATGCGGCACCTGCAGCGGGTCCTGGAGCAGCCAATGGAGGAGGTATTTCACCTGGAGGGGAGGGCAGCTGCGTGGAGCCATCAGTTCATCCGTGTCCCCAGGTCTGGCTTGGCCCTGGGGCTCTGATTGTGCCCTTTTCCCACCCAGGGAGGCTGGAAATGAGGGTGTCGTCCCTGTCCCCTCCTGTTGGCACTTGGGGTGTTACCTTGGAGCTGCCCTGCCCCTGTGCTCCAGGAGCTGCTGTTGAGTTCATCCCAGTCTTGAAGCAGAGGAAAGCTGTGTGGGGACAAGCCACCAAACCTGCAGCAAAAATTGTCCTTGTGGGAAATGCCCTGGTCCCCCCTGCCCAGGTCCCTCCTGCAGACAGGGGCTGATCCCTCTCCTGCCCCCCTCACGGGCTGGTGACACACCAGTCCCATCCCAAAATGGGTGGGAGGAAGCCCAGGTGCCTTGGCAGGGCTAAAGCTGCTCCCTCCCTGCTTTCTTTCAGGCTCTGATAGTTGATCTCTGTGAAGGGAAGATCATCCGGGCGGTAGGTCCTCCCTTCCTCCTGCCTGGGGCTGGGGGTGCCTGGATAACCCCAGAAGGGCCTTTTCTCCTCTGTGCCAGCTACCTGGCAGCTTCCACATCTTTAAATGGCTTCAAACTGCCAGAGGGCAGGGTTAGATGGGGTTTTGGGAAGGAATTCTTCCTTGTGAAGGTGTTGAAGCCCTGGCACAGGTTGCCCAGAGAAGCTGGGGCTGCCCCTGGATCCCTGGAAGTGTCCAGGGCTAAGCTGGCGAGAGCTTGGAGCAATGTAGTCTAGTGGAAAATGTCCCTGCCCATGGCAGAGGGTGGAATGGGATGAGCTTTAAGGGCCCTTCTAACCCAAACCTCTCTGGGATTTTGTGGTTCTATGGTTTTGGGGGCAGAGCCATCTGCAGTGGCACCCTCCCAGGGGGAACATCCCAAGTGGGGATGTCTACAGCCACTGCTTCTGGCTTTGGAGCCAGAACAGCAGGGTCCATGCCCTGGATACCCCACACTCTGCAGGACATTGTGATGATGATTAATTGATGAGATTTGAAAGCCCCTCTGATGGGCTGCACCATCCCTGGCCCCCTGAGCTGGATTCTCTCCAGTGCTTCAGGGCCCCATTGCTTTCCAGGTGGGGGATGAGGAGGAGATCCTGCCTGGGAAGCTGCAGAACGAGATGCTGACATCTCTGAACAGGCACAACAACAACAACAACGTGCACAGTAAGGATGTCTGTGATGGTAAAAGAGCCCTGATCTGCCCTCTTCATGGCTAGAGATTTCAGCCAAGGGATTTTCCTAAAGTCACCTGGTCTGGGATGTTTCTGCCCCTATTTGCAGGGGTAATCCCTTGGGTTTTCCTCTGTCCATTTAAACACGAGAGCAGGAACAGATAATTCTGCTGGAAAAATGGATTTTTGCTAATATTTAGAACATTAAGATGCTGCCACCCTGGAATGGTTCCCTCAGCCAGGGTTCCCTCAGCAAAATTATTCTGATCCTTGATTAGTGGCGGAGGAAGGCTCTAAGCAAGTAACCCCTGGGGATGCAGGCACTGGCCAGGTTAGCAGGAGGCCATGCTGTGTGTTCAGGGGTCTCATCCCCACCTCTCGTGCTCTGTGTCCCTCAGCCTCGGAGCAGGTGAACGCCCTGGTGTCGGAGACCTTCGTGCAGTTCTTTGTGCGCTTGGTGGGGCACTACGGCTCCCACATCAAGTGGGGCAGGAGTGGCTCTGGCAGCTTCCAGGAGCGAAACTTCTGCAAGGCCATGGCCTCCAAGAGCTGCCGCCGGCTCCTCAAGAAGTTTGTGAAGACAAACATGTTCTCCCTATTTATTGAGGAAGCGGAGAAGAGCAGGATCCCCCAGGAAGGTAAGGGTCCCATTTCTCATCCCTGCCCTGTGGGGTGGGCTCTGTGGAACCCGGGGCTGGTTGGTTTCAGGGCAGAGATGCCTCGTGCCTGGTGAGGGGTGGGATGCAGCCTGAGCTGAAGGTGCTCAGGGCACTGGGCAGATCCTGTTTGCTCTCAGTGCCCTCATTTCTCCATACCTGTCACACAAAAAATAAATCCTCATTTGTGACTCCCTATCCCTGGAAGGGTCTGAGGCCACTTTGGATGGGGCTTGGAGCAAACCGGCCTAGTGGAAGGTGTCTCTGCCCAGGGCAGAGTTTGAAATTGGATTACCCTTCCAACTCAAACCAGCGTGGGATTCTGGACTCTGATTTATTTTAGATCTTGTCCCTCACCTGGAGCTGGGGCTGGCTCACTGGGAGCTCTGTGTTGAGGCAAACAAGTGGCAGCAGCACCAACATTTGGCTTGGGCACAGCAGCAGCTGCCAGGAGCCTGACTCAGCTCAGCCCCTAACTCTGTGGCAACAGGGCTGCTCCTTCCCCCTTCCTGGGCATTTGCAGGGCACAGGGCAGAGCTGAGCCTCCTCCCAGCCTGGCACACAGACAAACGGGCAGTGCAGGTGCAGAAAACCACCCAAAAACTGTATTTCTGGATGGAGACATCCTGGGCTGGGATCTGCCACCCCACCTGGGGGACCCCTGCTGGTACTGCCTCTGGTGCTGCTTCTCTGCCCTTTTATGTGAGAACTTATGGGGCAAACCTGGGGAGAAAGAGAGGGACAGCACAGTGCCTGTTTTCTTATTGTATTCCCAGTCTACATCACCATTCTGGTGTTTTGCTGGGTCTGCTGCTTTCTCCCTTCCTTGCTTGTGGGAAACACAAAACTGAACAGGAGTGAACACATGGGTTAAAGCCTCTGGCTAACCCAGCATAATAAAGCCTATTTTGGGTGAGAGGGTTGGGTGGCATTGCAACCACCCCCATTTCATAGACTTACAGAATCCCAAAATTCCAACAAACTGGGTTGGAGGGACCTTTAAAGGGCATCTCATTCCACCCCTGCCATGGGCAGGGACACCTTCCACAATCCCAGGTTGCTCCAAGCCCCATCCAACCTGCCTTGGACTCTTCATTTCCACATTTGCCCCAGGTCCTCTGTGGTGCAGGTGTCCATAACCCAGGATGGCTTGGGACAGAAACACTTCCCAGGATTCAGGCTGGGCAGCCCTGTATCCTCCATTCCAAACACCAGCACCTCACCCATGACCTTTTTTCCTCCACAGCATATTTCCAGAAGAAAATAATAGAGTACCATGAACAGAAGAAGCACAGAAAGGACTCCTGAAGTTCAGAGTGGGAGAAGGGGAGCAGGATTGGGATTGACACGTCCCTGCCAGCAGCACCACACTGGACTCTGTTCCTGCCCACCTGGCACTCCTGGGCAGCACTGAGCACCCTTTCTTTCTCAGGGCATCATTGCACTGGAAAACTCTTTGCACAGAACCAGCGCCAGGCTGGGATTTCCTTCCCACTCTTGGTTGCTCCAGGGACAGATTGTGACTCCCACTGCTTGGCCCTGCACAGCTCTTGTCCCCCAACAGCTCACACAGAGCGAGGGCAGCCAGGGCTGGCTGCAGGACAGCAGGGGTTTGGAGTAATTATTAGAAGGGAGAAAAAGAAGGGATGAGTAGGAAATAGTGTTACTTCTCATTAAAACAAACCAGGGGTTTGCAAATAAGGAACATCCCATTGCACAGTTCCTGAGGGTTTGTTATTAACAACTGGTTTATATTGTTTTAATTTATATTGTTTTATTAAGCCATTGTTGAACACCAGCAGGAGCAGGTGGGGGGGATGGTGTTTGTGGTTTCCTCTCTTGCAGCTGCTGCATCACTGGTGCCACACAGAGCCAAGTCTGGCTTTCCAAGGAAACAAAAATACTCATTTCCAGCAGGTTATTTATTTGTGTTGGAGCAAACTGTGAAGGCCACATGGCTGTGGGGGGTCAAGGGGAAACAGCTGATCAACAGCTTCAGGGAGGGAGGAGGGATTTGTTCCATCCCAGAGTAAAACGTGTCACCATCCTCCTTGGGTCTGATTTTGGTGCCAACTTCTCTTAAAACCTCGCAATTCCTCTCTGAAATGTGAGGCCAGCAGCAGATTAAAGCTAAATGACAGTTCTCCTTTCTGAACATGCTCACCTAGGAAATACATATTGCAGCAGGGAGGCTGTGCTGGGGCTGCAGATGTGACTGGTCCCATCCACAGAAACCCAACCCAGGTACTTCTGCCAGCAAAGGCTGGGAGTGAAGGCAGAGCTTCATTCTTCTCCTCTCTGGGATGTGACAGCCAGGCTGCCACATCACTTGGTACCCACCAGGCATCAAAATATCAAAATATCCTGGAATTGTGGAATCTCAGGCTGTTTTCGGATGGAAGGGATGTTCATGATCACCCAGTTCCACCCCCTGCCATGAGCACACCTTCCACACCTTTCACCAGCCCAGGTTGCTCCAAGCCCCATCCAACCCAGCCTTGGACACTCCCAGGGACGCAGGGCAGCTGCTCTGTTGTGCCAGGGCCTGCCCACCCTCACAGGGAACAATTTCTCCCCAGTATCCCATCTAACCCTGCCCTCTGCCAACGGGAATCCATTCCCCTTGTCCTGTCCCTCCAGGCCCTTGGCCACAGTCTCTCTCTGCCCTTCTTGTGGTTCCCTCAGTACTGAAAGCACACACTAGGTCACCTCAAAGGTTCTCTTCTCCAGACTGAACAACACCAATTCTCACCTCTCCTCACAGCAGAGCTGCGTCATCCCTCTGACCACCTTGATGCCACCTCCCCTGGCTCCAAATCAGTTTAACACAACTTCTGCAGTGCTGCTGGGAGCCCCAGTGGGGGATTTAGCACAAGAATTGAAATTCACCAGGCTGCCAGTTGGCTTTCACTCTCTGAGCTGGGCAACATCCACCCAAACAAGAGAGATAAAGGATATTTATTTTTGAACCCTTCATCCAGTCAGGCACAAATGTGACAGAAACACAGCTGGACATAGGGCACAACCAGCAGTGAAAATCTCCAACCCTGCTGAAAGAAAATTGTCAATTTGTTGTTCAGCCTCCACATGTGTTTGGAGGGGGAGCAGGAATTACATGTTAGGCAAAAAGGGGATTTTTGGCACTGGAGGTGTCTTCTCTGGCTCCACAAGTTCCCCCTCATGGGTGGAGAGAGCACAGGGTTAACTACAGGAAACTAAAGGTTAGTGGGTTTTTTTTCTGGGGGGGTTTTATCATATTTATTTTTCAAAGTTCAACTGACAGCAGAAAATGGTGTGGAAAATCAAGGGCACATACCACAAACAATCCCTTTGAAAAAGGCCACTTGCCTCACTCTTCTCCTGCTTGTTCATTATGTTGTGAGGAGATGCTGAACCTTTTGTTTGTGAAGCCAAACACCATCTCATTGAGAAACTGGGAAGTGGTCATCGTTTTGGGAGTAGTTCTTTTGGAAACAATTACAAATCACGCAAGGGACTGGAATGTGTGATTGCTTAATTCCTTCTGGAGAAAAAACTGACAGTTTATTCCTCAATACTGAAAACAGATAAACAAAAATGCAACCTTAAATCAAAAAATATATACATTTTCAAATGCAGTCAGTGCTCCAGCTGCTAGGCTAGGGTTTACTTCAGCTTCAGAAGGGCAGGAGCTGCCTTAGAATCATCAAGTCCCAGAACGGTTTGTGTTGGGAGGGATGTTAATGATCACCCAGTTCCATGGCAGGGACATATCCCACCATCCCAGGGTGCCCCAAGCCCCATCCAACCTGGCCATGGGCACTGCCAGGGATCCAGGGGCAGCCACAGCTGCTCTGGGCACCCTGTGCTGAAGCCTCACCACCCTCACAGAGAGGAGTTTCTTCCTAACATGCCATCTAAAAATCTCCTATTTTAATTTAAATCCATTCCTCCTTGTTATATCACTGTTTCCTTGTGTGAAAAGTCACTCTCCTTTTTTATAGGTATTTGCTGAGTTCTGGCTTTAATACCCTCCCTTTAATGCCCAAAGGGTGGACAGACTGTTTGCTGGGGACACCCTGGCAAGGCTCAGCTGGGACTGCTGGGAGCAGGGACACTGGGGCTGGGTCACATTGCAGCACATCAGCACAACCCACTGTGTATTTTTAAATCCTTCTTCCTGCTCGAGATTTGCCCAACACTTGATCCAAGCCTACAACAGTAAATAAAACAGCGCCAAGAAATGTTTCCCTGAATTGGAAAGAGCTCATTTATTCTGCTAAATTGTTAACATAGTTCCCAGCAGAGCACTGGCCAACTCACACCATCCAAACAACTTGGGGCCTGGCTGGCAGGCAGCTCAGCCCCTGCTGCTGATTTGGGACTCAGTCCCTGCTATGCAGCTGCTCTGGGGAAGATAATTTCATGCTCTGGCATGTGTCACCCTCTGCCAGTGGCCTCGGTGCCA
This sequence comes from Zonotrichia leucophrys gambelii, assembly GCF_028769735.1. Taxonomy (NCBI): domain Eukaryota; kingdom Metazoa; phylum Chordata; class Aves; order Passeriformes; family Passerellidae; genus Zonotrichia; species Zonotrichia leucophrys. The sequence continues at coordinate 7,084,832 of NC_088195.1, forward strand.
GCAAACAGTGCTGGGAGGGTTCACCCTGCAGGAGCCAGCACAGGTGACAGCCCAGTGCTTCCCACTGCTCCCACCCTGCTCCCAGCCCACCTGGCCATAGCCTCTGAACTGCTGTAGTCCTCACCCTCTGGAAATGATTAAACTCCTCTGCAGCTCCATTCCACACTCACAGCTAGGTCACAGCAGCGCTGGAGGTACTTGGGGCAAGCTGGGTAGGATGGGAAGAGACAAACAGTGCTTTGAAACAAAGCTGAGGCTTTGGTGACACGGAAAGAGGCCCTGAGGTGTCCTGACCTGCCCCTTTCCTGTGTTAAACTTCTTATCAGAGCAAGGGAACTCTTTCAGCAGTTCTTAAAGAGCCAACACAACACCCAGTGGAAATTTCCAGCTTCTCTTTACAAACTGAGAGGAAAACCTGAAGAGCAGAACTTTGTTTTAGCAGGGCATGTTCTCATTCCCAGGTGCTGCTGCTACAGAAGTTCCCCCTCCTGTCTTCTCAACGCAACAGAAAGTGAAAGGGCCCCATCATGAGATCAGGCTGAGCCAACAAATCCCCTGTGCCCATTCTCAACCCCACAAGCACATCTGAGCTGACCCATGGCCACAAACAAGGCAGGTGGAAAGGTCATTTATTCCATTATCTGTCACCAAACCCAGAGCCATAGCAGCACTTTAGAGGGCTTGGATTGCTAGCAGTGACTGTTCCCTGATATCACTGAAACTACATCAGCAGAGAAATGGAGTTTTTTCTTGGCTGGAGGCATCCAAACTTCCAGGGAGTGAAAAGCTCAGAAAAAGGTGTCCTATTGCATTTTTTGAACAGCAACAGGCTTTAGCTTTGCACGTGGAAGTCTGCTCCTGCACAGCCTTTTAAAGGCTTTGGTTCTTCTCCAGTCTCAAGTATAACAAATTATTTGGAGTGGCCTAATCTTAAACCCCTGAGGACTGAGAGCAGGAATCTCCTTGTTTACATGGGTAAGTGAGCACAGAGGTGTTTGGTTAAAGGCTGGACTTGACGAACCAGCAGACTGATTCTGATTCGAGGAAATCACTCACACCCCAGAGAGGGACTTTCCAAGCAACAGTTCTGCACCCACTCTATGCTGATGAAAGGAAACACGTGATTTGTAAAGGGCACGTTCAAACCCTTCCACTCTCTTCCCTTGCAGACTTACCTGCTGCCCTTGGACAGTAGCAGAGGCTGCATTGCCCAGATCAACCCTTTCCTGCTCACTGCTGTTAAAACTCAATGAGTTCTCTGAATTCCACTTATATCTAAAAATGTCATTCTAGAGCTGTCACCTCATGCATGGAGATGCTCCTGGCACCAAGGTACTTGGAGCAGAGCTCCCGGACCCTTGGGAGCTGCCCCAGGTGTACCAGGATGCAGGAATCAAACCCCCTCCCAACACAGCCAGGTCCCTCAAGAACCCTCAGCTGCTCTTGCCATAAAACTGCTGCTCAAAGATTCAAAGTGGGAGGGCAAAGGTGGAGTGGGGAAGCCTTACAGAGTCTCCTCCTCATCCCAAGCACGTTCCTGATTCCCCCAGTGCCCCCCAGGCTGACACACGACCCCACCTCACCTGCTGACACAGTGCCTCTCCATGGGAAGGAACCAAGACTTTCAAGCACAGAAGCCACGAGACTGGGCACTTCCTGTGCCAAGGCTGAGCCAAAGGACTTGGCACCTCTGCTCCACGTGCTAGCACAGCCCAGCAGGGCCAGCCTGGGCTCTCCCCACAAACACTGCAGCCACTAAAGCAGAGCTACCTTCCTTCACGCTCCCTCCAGTCCTGTCCCTGCCAGGACACAAACAAGCTCAATCTCTCAGTCCACAGCAGCCAGACACTGAGCACTGCCCAGGGAGAGGGCATAAGGGTTTCAAACCTCTCCAAGCACTGCAGGAACTGAGTTTTCTCTCCACTTCCTGAGCACATTTTCTAATCTCTGGGGTATCACAGGAAATCCACATCAGCCCTTGCAGGAGCTCAGTGAGATTTTGATTTACTGAGGTGTGAAGTTTTTCGGTTCGGATTTTTTGACCATGAGCTGTGTTTAACTCCTTCAAAGCCATGTCATTGTCCACATGCACTGCCTTGGCTTGAGCTCCCAGTACAGAGGATTTCCTTCCCACCTTCAGAGGGACGCTCCATGGTTAGAGGGCTGGGATTTCAGACATGGGATCCCAGCATTCCAGCTGTCTGCAGCAGCTTCCCCACAGCCAAGGCAGATCCTGCTCAGAGTCACTCCCTGCTTGGTACTTCAGCCCCTTTGCTCAGGGGGGAAGTTCCCCTCAGTGCCAGGGCCTGTGGCACCACGTGAACTTCATTATCATGCAATTAAACCCTCCATTAATCTTAATGTCCCTCATGCAGTTCATGACAGTTAAAATTGTATGAAAACAATGACAGAAAAAAAACCCCCAAACTTACTGCACGATATAGCAAGCAAAGCTCTCAGAAATCCTGGAATGACATGATCCACATAAAAGCACTGGAAAACTACTCTCTAAACCACAGGCAGATTTGTCATTCACAAGTCTAAGCATGACAGAGCAACATATACATCTCAAGACAACTGTTGCTCTCAGAATTCTTATTTATTAAGAGCAGAAAGGAAATTTTGCTTAAGTTTTATACATAAAAAAGTAAACAGTAAATTTTTTTTCTTATAGTCTTTTCCACTGAAGAAAATTGAGAAATAAGTTGTCTTTTTAGATAATGTTTATTTAAAAAAATAAAATTAATTGACAAAGATACCACACTATTTTGCATGCCGGGCACCCCTTGGCTCGCAGGACCCTGTTCAGCATGAAACCGCTTTGTCAGCAATGCACGAGCAAAAACCACCCCAGCCTGGCTCCCACCTGGCAGCTGCTGCAGCCACACAACTTAGTGAGATATCTCTGGGTTTTTACCAGCTCAGGTCTTTAGTAAATAAATTCCAAGTGGACACTAAACAAGTATTTCACTAAGAGATGATGAAATATTAAAATTAAAAGCAAGTCAGATTGCAGCTGTAATTATACTACATTAGAAACTTCAGTTGGTGGGGATCCATTCACCATAGAGAGATTAATTTGTAATCAAGGTAATTACAAAGACAGAGCATTTTCTTCCTGCATGCTTTCCCGGGCTTGGAACCAACAGAGTTGACTACATGGAAAGTTGACTAGGGTGTACTTGGAATTCACTCTCTCAGGCAGGAGACTAGTTAAGGAGTGTTACTGATAACAAAGAAGAAAAGTTATACAACATTGATTATTATAAATTACTTTGTTCTTATCTGCTTTTAGCCTTAGTCTCCTACAAGTCTTCATCCACTCCTGTAGAACCCCAACTCCCCCTCCACTCCCCCGTGGCAGCTCCCATCCCTAGTGGTGGTTCGAGTGCGCGGGGCAGCCCTTGATGCGGAACACGTGGATGTGCAGGTGCGCGGCGATCTGGTTGCACACGCTGACGCAGTATCGCAGCAGGTCGAACAGGGACAGGATCTGCACAGGAAAACATCAGCCACAGTTATCCCACATGATCCTTACGTGTGTACCAGCCCGCACTGCACAACCACAGCACTGTGGTCCATTGAGCTGCATCTCCAACTCCAGGAATAACCACAGAATCCCAGACTGGCCTGGGATGGGAGAGACCTTAGAGCCCATCCAGCTGCACCCCTGCCATGGGCAGAGACACTTTCCACTACACCAGGCTGCTCCAAGCTCTGTCCAACCTGGCCTTGGACACTTCCATGGATGGCGCATCACTCCCTAAAGAATTTCTGGGTATTGTGGGCTTTCTTCCAGCCTAAGACAAGACAGACTCTTAATTCTACAGTCAGAAAGTGGATAAGAGGTACAGCAACTACAGAGATACTGTGAAATGCCCCATTAACTCAGAATGATGAAAGCCACACACAAAATATCTTTTCCCATCACACCAACACAATTTCACCAAAAGGTTGACACTGTTTTTGTACATTAAACTTGTGCATTTAATAAGCCCAGACAAGTTGAATTTAGGATGTTTATCCCGATGGGTGCTGGAGTCATGACAGACATTCCAGACCTTAAGCCACAGCCAGAGCACCCAGGCATTGCCCATCACAAGGACCCTGCTAACGAGGCAGCAACACTCAACTGCAAAATATTCTAATCTAAGCTTTGAATATTTGCTACAATGCTTTGAAATTTTAAACTATCACAGTCATCAAGGCTGGAAGTGACCTTCAAGATCACCGAATCCCACCATCACCCATAATCATCCTTAACCCATGTCACCAGGTGCCACATTCAGACACCTCTTGAACTCTTCTAGGTATGGTGACTCCATCACTGCCCTGGGCAATTTATTCCAATACCTGATTAATTCTTTCAGCATTTTTTTTTCAAATATCCAACCTTAACTTCCCTGGCACAGCTTGAAGCCATTTCCTCTTGACCATGCCCCTGTTGCCTGGCAGCAGAGCCTGACCTCCCTTGGCTGCTCCCTCCTGTCAGGGAGTTGTGCACAGCCAGAACTTTGCTGCAGGCTGAGCCCCTTCCCAGCTCCCTCAGCTGGTCCCAGTGCTCCAGACCCTTCCCCAGCTCAGTTCCCTTCCCTGCACACACCCCAGCCCCTCAGGGTCTCTCCTGTCAGGAGGGGCCCAGAGCTGCCCCAGGGCTGGAGCTGCCCCAGCAGTGCCAGCACAGGGAACCACACTGGGCACACCATGGTTGTGACAGCCCAGACTCCACTGGCCCACCTGGGCTCATGTCCAGCCGTTACCAGCATTCCCAGATCCTTTCCCAGCTTTCCAGCCACTCTTCTCCCAGCCTTGAGCATTCCATGGAGCTGTTGTGACCCAAGGACAGGACCTGGCACTTGGCCTGGCTGACCCTCCCACTGCTGCCCTCAGCCATGGATCCAACCTGTCCAGATTCCTCCAGAAGATCTACATCCCACCCAACCTGGTGTCCTCTGCAAACTGACTGGGAGTGCCTCGATCCCCTCACCCAGACCATCCCTAAAGACTGTCAGATCCCCAGGACTGTCCCAACACCACACCAGGGACACTGTGGTCCTGTTCAGGTCTGCACCAGCTTCAAATCCACTCCAGGGGATTCAGCTGGGCACAGCCAACACGATGAATTAGTGGCAGAGCTAATGAATAAAATTAGCTTGGACTCACCAGGGCAATCCAGAGGACAATATACTCATCAATAAAGCTGTTAAAATACTGGTCAAGGAACAGCAATGCTGGGCCTATGAATGCTGTGTCATACAGATACATCTCACTCTTGGTCATGTGGGCAACCTGCAGTAAAAAAAAAAAAAAAAAAAAAGAAAGAAAAAAGAAAAAAAAAAAAAGAGAAGTTTAAGAAATAAATATATGCCAGCCAAGGCAGAGTGATTTCAGAACACACAAAGCCAAAACCATACAGTTCAAGCCACATTACTGAAAAATACCACATACTCAAGTGGCCACAACAATATTGTTTGAACCATGGTGCTCCACAGCTACAGAGATGCAAGGTTTGCAGAGAGGGATCTTTTATTAGAGCAGAGAATGTAGCACAGGAAAAAACACTAATAAGTTTTCCAGCTCACCTCTTTCTCCTCCCAGAAACCAAACAGTGAAATGGAAGCAGACTGGTAACTTTTAAAGTTGAGCCTGGAAACAAAAACTCACAGCTGCTGGAGCTCAAAAAGTCAAGGACACTTGGTGTTCCTCTCCCTCCACCTCTTTTTCTCCCATTCCATGAGGATCACCACCTCTCTCTGGTTACAATTTGATGGCCATTTTTGGTGTTCATGTGTGCCCTTCTCACTTCCCTAGGTGCAGAGAACCCAGCCCACACTCATCCTCACGGCACAGCACAGCTGGGATGGGACTGAGTACCAAAGCAGGCCTGGTAAGAAAGAAACTTTTCTTCTACTGTGAGCTTAAACTCTTCCTCCACTATGAACTGAAACTCGTTCACTGTGAGCTAAGTCCAGCATTGACCCAGCTCACAACAGCCCAACAGAGGTCTGCAGAACTGGGATGGCCTTTGAGGCAGGAGCTGTTTAACCCTCATTCAATGACACCTCTGCCCTTGTATAAACCTGTTAACTATTTTAACCCCTATTTTCCTCCAATTCTTCAAGTTAAACCCTCAGGAAGTGTTCCAAACCTCAGCAGCTCCATCACCTCCTCTCCTTCTGCCAAACCTTCCTCCCCTTTGCGTCTGAGGGGGATTCCAACCCCCTCTGTTCCAGCCCAACTCTTCACACATGCACAAATACATTGCAAATGTGTGAATTAACAGCTGGAGAAGGGGGAGAAACAACTCTGAGCTGTCTGGCGCTGCCTGTGCAACCACAGCATCAACTCCACATTTACACTGCCCTTTCAAACACAAAAAGACTCTGCTGCACTCCAGGCTACTCAAAGCAAAGCACAAGTATCTCTTTCAGTGCACAAACAAGAGAGCTCCATAATCTACAAAAAGTTCTCCTGCAACAAGACTGGGGAAGGTTCTGGCACACTCACCACCAGTTTATTTGTGATCTTGGCAGACACAAAGCCAAAAGTTAGGATGTAGAGACAGGGGTGCCTCTCAAAGAGCTGCACAGCAGATTTCTTGTAGATCATTGCAGCCAAGGCGATCACTGAGCCAATATGGAGAAAAGGTGAGAGGACACTTGTTCCCTGTGGTGAGATTAAAGCATGAGGTTAATAAAATGTGCACATTGCAAAGAAACCTCAAAGAGCCCCTCATGTGGTGTGCAATGAGGGGTTAAAAATAAAACCACATTAGAAACATCTTTCTGAATGCTGGTGGTAAAAGGAACAAAAAGTAGTGAAACTTGAGCATGCAGCAGCTGAGAAGTGGTGGAAACTTTCTGGTTCTGGGGAAAAAAATAATATTTTAGGCAGCAAGAACACTGCAACAGAGGGTGCTTGTGCAGACACATCCACTCATTCTTTTACATTGGTAATATAAATAATATAGATCTTTCAGAAAGATCAAACCCAGAATCTTCGTGAAAGATTTCTTTCTGAATGGATTTTTGCACAGGATTTTTCTATGAACTCCTCAGTGAGGGGTGTATTTGTATAGCTTCATTTATCTCATTAATTCAAAAACAAAGTACAATGAGTACTTTTAATAAAAAATTTTAAAACTTTGACTCCTAAATCTACTATTCTTACACATGCAATATTAACTTGTTTTTCCCAAGCCAGCAAGGAGCTAATGGGAAAATATTTTCCATGGAGGAGGGATTATGTTAAATAGAAACTGTGGCTGAAGAGCCTCTGTGCTGAGGAGGAACTGGCAGCCCAAGGTACTCACTGCTATAGTGGATCCATTTTTGCCAACTCCACCCGTGAAGATCACACCAAAGTAGTTTGTACAGGAGAATATGGTTCCTGCCACAGTACAAAGAGCTGGGAATATTTTCACCTGAATATTCAGTATTGGAATCTTAATGGAAGAGAGACAAGAAGTTACAACATGTACAAACTCAGATTTGGGTTAGTATTTCATGTGCACTCAAACACTCCACTTTTCAACATATTTGCTCTTCTCTCTCTGCTATACAGAGATTGGCATTTCCAGAGAGAAAAATTTATTTTCCAAAAGCTTCCATGAAGCTTCCCAGAAAGCCAGACTTATGTTCAGTTACCAGAGAAGAGACACCAAAAGCAGAGAAATGGACAGAAATCAAGACCTTGCTCTAAATCACCCCAGGGGAGAGAATCATCACCTTTCCTGAAGCTGCAGTCAAGATCAAACTGGGCAGAAAAACAGCCACTTGGGGATGGTCAGATAAACCCTTTCAAGCACTGGATCCAAACTTTAGTGCAAGGCAAGGCAAGCAAAGAGATCAGACAAGTCAGAACAGAGTGACCTGGAGAGGAAGGATGAGGTTGCTAAAGAAGGAGAGAACGAGCACAGGCAGTTTCGAAAGTTTCCTTCGTTTTTTAACAGTCATGTTTCAAGCAGAACAGGAAAAACTAGAAATGAAGAATAGTCCAAAGTAAACCACAGGAGATATGTTATGGGAGCAAATGTTTAGAGAGAACTACCCAAAACCTCCCAACTGTATATCTATCTGTATCTATGTATATCTATATTCCCAACTAAATGCGCTTCATTCAGGAACTGAAGTCATGGCACTCAACTGAATAAATGCTTGGCTCCCCAATGAGCCCAGCCAGGAACAGAAGACCAAAGGAGGTCAAATTGCTTATCTTTTTCTTTAATTACACTCTCAGAGTAGCTTTCAGCAGGTAAACAATGAAATGCTATGAGTTGGAAGGAACGCATCAGGAGCATCCAGTCCAACCCCTGTTCCTACACAGACAGCCCAACAATCCAACCCTATGCCTGAGAGCGCTGTCCACACCCTGCTGGAGCGTGAAGATTGTTCTTGAAGATCCTAAGTTTTCTATTCCATTCAACAACTCAATGTCTTCATCTTTCCAGGGCATAATGAAGAGACAGAGCAGCTTTAACCCTTCATGCCCTGTTCAGCCCACTCCCCAAACCACGCCCCAATTTCATGACACTCAAATATATTTCTCCCTTGCTAAGGCTACCCTGTCAAGCCAAAAAAAAAAAAAAAAAGCCATTTCCTACAAGATTGGACAGAAAGAATTAAGACAAGTAAAGAGAAGGCCTGAACTGCCAGACTAGAGCACTACTTCTAATCATTCATTAATGTCAGGAGGCTCAGGATTCCTCAAGCTCTTCTAAAAGCAGGTACCCGTGCTGGCCTCTGCCTCAGAACTTTGGTATTTAAAGAACAGGGTGGATTGACTTTTACAAGCAAAAGGAAACAGTAGCAAACTCCATTACAGGAGTCAAAAGACATTAAGGTTGACATTTCCCCAAGACAAAGGGAATTGGCTGGGAAAAACACCCCGTGAATCCCCAGCTACCACTCAAACACTGGAGAAGGATGCTCAGGGAAGGAGAAGATAAGGCCACACTGTTATAAAACCCAGTTTGGCCAATTTTAGGTTCTTAGCATCCTCCCTTTGGCCTCCACAGCAGCTGCATCAGTGCAAAATATGTCAGAAGAAAAAAATATTGAGAAACGGCCACACAGAGAAATTCCGCAGAGGAAAGCCAGGAGTGGATTAAAAAGTCAGCACCTGCTGAATTTCTCTGTGTACAAAATGGGATCATCAAAGCCAAAAGTGGGAAGCAGCAAAACCATGCAAATATCAGATTACTTTAATTTCTTCCCTCTGACTGGAGGGAGAGAGTGAAATGTTCCTACAAAGTGGCACCACAGCCCCTGAATTTTAACTCAGAGGACACTGGAAGACAGCTGCAAGGTTTCCCTCTCTGGTATTCCATGTATTACTATAGTTCCTGCAATTATTCTGCCTTTCCTGGTGATTCCAGGGGCTTCATCCAACACCACGTGCAGGCAGAACTTCCCAAAACCATGTCAGCAATGCAGGGAATCATTACCAATTACATCTTTTACAGGCAAATGTAAAAGAATTTTCTCTTTTAAACCATCTGAGACTGATCACAGACGGAAAGCTGCATTGCCCAGAGAGCTGCAGAATCCAGGTAAACCCTGGGAAAGAAGCATTCCAGGCTGGACAGGGCTTGGAGCAACCTGGTATAGCGGAAGGTGTCTCTGCCCATGACAGGGGGTGGGACTGAATGAGCTTTTAAGTCCAAACCAAACCATTCCATGATTGCAGATTTGGTTTGTAAAGAGCCCAGGCATGGCAGTAACCAAGTGGCAACAGGCAATGGATGGAGTCGGGAGCAGCTGTCAGAGCCAGCATTAAAGGGAGTCTGGAACATTTTGCCGGAAAATTACTCCCAGGATTCCAGAGTATATTTCATCAGTTTTGTGCAGAATGAATTGGGATTTAAAAAATAAAATTATGAGGGAATAAGCCAGAGCAGAGCCCAGCTAAGGGCTCATGGAAGCAGCAGGGAGGGAGCATGGAAGAGTCTCACTTCCTCCAGGAACTCCTCCTGTCACCAATCCCACAATTACCACAGCCAGCTGGGCAACTCAGACCCTGGAGTCCTTCTCACAGGGCTGCATCCCAGCTGGAGTTTGGAGCTGTCGAGATAAACTGCAGTCACATCTGCCCAAAGAACAACTTCCAGAGGCCTGAATTCTATCTTCATATTCCCAAAGTGTTTGTGCTTTTTCATATTCCAGACGCTACGGGAGAAAACTCCAACAATTGTATCACTTTTCTTGCTTCAAGCAGGAAAATCAACTCCAAATATACAATCTATTAAACAAGTTACCCTAAGCTTCCTTGCTTTACTCACATGCCCCAAATGATCCAAGCTGAGCCATACTCAGCATCCCACAGGAATCGCCCAGCTCCAGGAGCATGGGGAGCAGCATTTAACAGGCTTTGAAGAGAATTTACACTGCCAGAAAGGAGGGAGCCAAGACAGGCACACACAGTTTCATGGAATAAAACAAAGGTAACGAAAGCAACAATTTCCAAAATTCACAATTCTGCATTTTGCCTGTTCAGAGTATTTTGCTTTTCCCATGAAAAGTGGAATGTTTGAGTACACAACCACATCTACTCGCCATTTCCCCCAAACAGAAGCAAACAGAAAATACCAAACCATCAACTTTGCAGTCACATCAAGTATTAAAGGATTAGAGAGGGCTGGGTGAGAAGGGGTTGTGTGATTTATTTTGCTCTGCAAGCAGTAAGATTTATCTCTAAATGAACACAAAATCTCACTCATTGAATTAAACAGGATTGTCATGGGAGACCTGATTAATGTTGTTCTCTGGAGAGATGCTCCGTTAAACTAACCAAAATAGTTTAATATTTTTGGGAGCTGCCTTAGGCAAATGCTGCTCCAACCCAGAACTTCTGATAGATTTCAAGATTTTGCTGAAAAGGGTTATTTTAAAGGCCATTTTGGAGTTATTTAAGCTATTTAATAACAAGAGATCCATTTCTAAGCTCACACAAACATTACTGAACCATGACAGAGCTTGCTGTAGCAGCATCCCCTCCCCTCACCACTTTTTTTTTTTTTTAAAGGAAACTAAGAACAGGAATTGATAAATTCTCTTGATAACACAGAATATTAAATTACAGCTGCATCGGGATGTTGGCCACATTAATATTTCTAGATATTAATGTCACCAATAAGGTTACATGTAGCCTTATTTTTATTCTGTAATCAATCCTTCCCACCCTCATTCCCTATAGATAGTATTTGCAGTTTATAGAATTAATTAAGGGCGTTAGGGTTTGAAAGCATAAGCAGCAAAATCAGGACGGCCTCGATTAGCTCATTTGGGATCCTTTCCACATACTGTGGGTTCATTACACAGAGCACATTAGAAATTCATCCATCTGGAGTGAAGCTTTTCAGGGACTTTTGACCATCTCTTGGTGTTACTGAAATCAAGAGTTCTTTCTCCTTAAGAATCGCATTTACCAAATCCAGAGAGAAGATCAATAACCAGGAAGGAAAACTAGGAAAACCTTTCAGGAAATCAATGCTTTGGATTTGATTTCCAGTAAACTTATTTATGTATGCACATACATGCTTTTCTGTGGACAATGTCATTTTGATAGCTCAATATGGCTTCAGCAATACTTACTATTGTATTACTATTATTATAATTATCATTATTATTAAACTGTCAGCTGGCATGGCCTGGCAAGCCTATATCAACATATATATATTATATATAGAAAAATACATAGACATAGTTATAAATAAAAGTTCTGCAGCCAGGCTGTGCCAGCAGCTCATTTAATCAGGATCATCTTAGTTTAAAAGGAAAACCTGACAAGGGGGAGTTGACCCCTTACACAAACCAAGAGTCATCAGCCACATTCAGGCCTAATTATTTACTGATGGCTCCCAAGAGTTCCCCCAAATCCTCATCCCAGTTTAATATTCCTCCACTGTTTATTGCATGAAATTCATTCAGGTTTTGGCCAGGATTTCACCAAAGGTTTACGTTCCTGCAATGTTTGATAGCTTTTCACCAGCACGCACAGGGTATAAAATAACCTTGTTTTAATGACTCTGGTACAGACAGAACTCACAGTTCATTCCATGGGATCTGAATTCAAAAACCTGTTTCCATTTATAAGGAAAAGTGAAACCTTCCTGCAGAAGTGAAACTGTCTCAAGACGTGCAGGAGTGCTTCAGTGATCACTGGATTATTAAAAAGGATAAAATAAGAACACAAGCAAAATTACCAGAGATTGCCAAAAAGGTGGTCCTCCAATCACTGCCAGTAAATGCATGATTATTATGAAGATTTGTACTTCAGTCACATCAATTCTGATTAGGTATAAAAAGCCAAAAAAAAAAGCAAAATTATTCAAAGCAATTTCAAGTCAGTTATTTGCAAGCTCAGCAGCACACCTCTGTCATGCACTGTATAAAGGCTGAGGAAAAGAGGAAAAACTCACCAATAATTTAGAAGGCAAAAATGTATTTAGCTTTTTTGTTCAAACTAAGAGCAATGTTGTACTATAATTTTGTTTTACTTCACAGTGCAATAACAGAAATCCATTTTATCAACCAGAAACATTGGAACTCTTCCCTGCCCAGTGGCAGCTGCAGAAATAAATATTCAGTTTTAACCTTGTCCACCAAAAAAAAAAGAATTTAGTAGAGATGATAAAATTCTAAAAATGTATTTTTAACCCCTATTATATTCCCTAGCCTATCTTAATATGAATATCCTGCGAACAGCATCAAGCTTTGAAAAGAAACAAGAATCCCTAAAGGGTTGATAGAAATGGTGCAGTGGCAGCAAGAAGAGAAACCACTTCTGGTTCCAGCAGAGCCAGGATGTGCTGCAGGGAGAATGGGAGAAAACAGAAAATTTATGGCTTTGTTTTAAGGAGCATGTAAAAATCTTGGAGGTAGAAAGAGGGGAAAATGGGTGTACAAATGAATGCCAGAAATAGGAGTATATAAAAATACAAGTGAAATGAAGAAATGAAGAAATGAAGAGGACAGACTTGCTGGTGTGATACATATATATATATATATATATATATAGATATATATATAGATATAGGGTGTATATACACAATAATGTTATAAATAGGGACACACATTCTATACATCTATATATATGCATATGGATGTATGTTATAAATAACTTACATATTATAGCCCATAACAGTATCTTGCCCTGAAGTGCTGCATCAAAAATAATCCTTCAAGTCAGTTTGAAGCATTTCTGGCTTATCCATATTTCCAATTAGATAGTTCTACCTAAAAAACTCCAAATCCCTTCCTGCACACACAAGCTTTGCTGTGCCAAAACCCTGCTGATATCACCTGCACAGGGAAGAAGCATTATGGGCTGGGCTTTCCTCTGTCTGCCTTAAATGAGCTACAAGACCATGGAATTGATTTTAGTATCAGCTCAGGGTCTCTCCATAGACTTTGTTTCAGTTTGGGAGTGGATCCTCTCATTTGAGGATCTCCAGTCTGGTCAGCAGCAGAGCCACATGCACAAGGAATCATTCCAAGGCTGCACCTAAATCCCATGGTGGATATCTCCATGGCAGGGGTTGGAATGAGATGAGTTTTAAGGTCCTTTCCACCCCACTCCAGTCCATGATTGCTTTGCCAATTTGCTTTCCACTACACAAACCTGGAGATGGAACATCCAGGAAGCAACCTTTGGAGCCCTCCTATATTCAATTTGCTCAATAACAATCCTGCAAGGCAATCACAATTGGCTGGGGAAAAAACTGACTTCCACTGAGGAAAGAATGTTCTAAAATATCTCAGGTTTTAGTCCTGATACAAACAAATAGAGCCATTGAGATACCTTGCAAGAAAAAAATTAAAAATGCTCAGGAGAGATACACAAATCAACTGATTTAATGCAAATTACTTCCTCCCAGCCCTTGGAGTCAGCATGGAAATGTGTTCTCAGTGTGTCCAGCCAAGGAAGGACTGGAGCAACTCCATTCCAGGAGTGCAGGAATGTGTTTTAGCCCGTTTCACTACTTCTGTCAATCTCCTAAAGAACAGAAAGAAACTGAGGAAGTTCACAGAAACAGTGACTAATAAGTCATGGAGGTAACTTACAGCTTTCCTGGGATAGGAAACCAAGTTTCTTTTGGCAGCAGAAATCTTATGCCCACTAAAGTCATGTATGGAAAACCAAGTTATTCTGCCAGACAAACCTCTGCACAAGACGGAGAGCCCAACAGATACACGGGGAGCAGTGCCTGGATTGAGGTAGGGAAACAGTTTTATCTTTACACAGCCATGGCACAACCTTTACTCCCCTGCCCCGGGCTCTGCCCTTCCAACTCAAACAGAAACAGTATCAGGCAGCCAAGGATATTTGTTAAAAACTTGCCCCTGACTTACAGTAAGAATCTCCTACTGAAGAACAAATATGAGTTTTAACTTCAATTCCACCTTAATATACTGTATTTTTAATACCAAATGTCTCCTTAAAACAGAAGACAAAAGCATTAAGACCTACTGAGGAGAAAGTAAACACCAAACTATCACCTAAAGAAAGCATAAATTCTTAATCCCAAGGAGGAAAACGGCCTGCGAACATCCCATGCTCATTAAAACTACTGTTAGATGACTTAAAATGATAAGCTTGATATCAGTAAAGCACATGCCTGATGTTGGAATTATTCAGTGAATCTTTTTTTTGCAGGATGTCAAGTAGCCTCTGGACAGAAATCTAAGAATCCAGACATCCACAGGCAGCTCCTCAAAGCTGGACCACAGAAGGCAACAAACATCTGGAAGCACAAAGTGTGAAAAGGGGCACATTGCTCCTCTCTGGGTTCAACCTGAATTCAAGATAACTGTGCAACCACCGCATAAACCAGATACATCCATGATGCTGCTACATGCAGCAGTCATCCCAAGCTCCTTAAAATCCAACCACTTTCTTCCCCCAAAAACACCTGCTCAGCCCCACCTTCTCTCCTGCCATCAGCAGGGTCAGGACATTGTCTTGGCTAAAACAGTCCAACCAAAAAAGAAGAAATTCCTGTCCCAGTTGCCAGCCCATCAGCTTTCCTGGTGTTTTTGTGACCTTGGGAATGCTGGGAGCCCTGAGGAGGCGGCAGGGAAGGTCTGCTCAGCCCCTGGATCCACACAACCCAGCACTGAGCCAGTGGGACTTGGCAGCTCCAGAGAGGGGAGGAATAAATGGAAATGGCAGACAAGTTGATTGCTACCAGCCTTCATAAAAGTCCTAAACAGCTCCCTAAAATGAAAAAGAAGTGAAAAAATGCCATTTTAAACCAAAGCAACAATAGTTTTGTCAAGAGAAACGTGAGCAAAGCAATATCCACACTGCCTGGAAAACATTAAAACATCAGGTGATCCAGAGGACATTCTTACACCTAAATGATTAACTTCAATTTATGCATTGTATCCAGGTAAAATGAGCTAGCAATCAAAAAAATCCATAAATTGCCAAGGTCACCATAATGCTTTTAAACTCTGGTAGAGCTGGGAACTTACCCAATAAATGGGAAGGCAAAAGCAGGGCTGCAGGAAAGCACTTGCTCCACTTAGAGGGATGTTAGAACCCAGGGCACAGGGAAAATTTCTCTGCCTGTCCTGAGATGTTCTGATCCTCAGGAAAACACTGCTTTTAACCTTTGCCCTTTTGGCTTTGGAGAAAGCTTCCAAGACTTTGGGATTAATTGGAATCTATGAGTGTGTAATAGTGTGAAATAGATAGCAGTAGAGTTTATCACAGGGTGAAAAACTTAAGAGTTTTAGGTTTTTAGTATGGAGGTGGATAAGATACAAGACAGAAGATTTTGGGCATTGTCTGATCTCCTTCTTGCTCTTCATCTACTCCGTTTTCTACAGTGTTGGGAGCACAGAGCAATTGGTCAAAAAAAACCACAACACAGATGTTGCGTAGACAGAGAAATAATTAGTTATTGGTAGAAAGGTTGAAATAAAGTACATTCTAAGAGTTAATTGGACAAAATAGCTTTAAAAGTCCTTGAATCTGTGTGTCTTGTGCCTTTTGGTGCCTTCTCTTTGTATGCTAAGTCTGAGATGTAGACAGCATGCAGAACTTCTGATAAGACAAAAATAAACAACAACCTGAAGACCAAAAAGCCAAGTGTTCCATCTGTGCCTCATTCCTAGCACAGAACTTTTTAGGGGTCTCCCCATCAGGGGGCCCCACAAGGGAGGTTTCTACAGAGGGAATCTGACCAATCCCTTTCTTTTTGAGGGAAAATACATCCAACTTGCTTTAGTGGATGCGGAATTTATTCACAAAGCAGGGTGATAATGTTCCTGCTTAGGTATGACATCATTAGTACTGTATTTTATTCTACATCAAGTTCCATTGCATATTCAAGTGACTCTCCCATGGTAAACATTAGAGAAAACATAATTTTGGAGCAATGGATCATGTATAAAATCATAGTAAAAAAATAAGGGAAAAAAGGCAGAAAATAGAGAAAGGCCACCGTTCCTCCAGACTGCCTCATTTAATTACTATAATCACATTTAATTACACAGAAGCAGATACCACACACAGAGCTGTAAGAAAGTAAAACCATTTCAAAGCAAGAAGAAAATCAGCCAGTTCAAAGATTCTATTTTCAACTTGTGTTTGTATTCATTTACTCATTTAAATACTACAGTGGAAGTCCTAAGAAAAAACAAATGGGAAGAGCAAGCAGCATGAATTCTGCAAGAGGGCCTTAAAGCCTCTGAACTGGGATATTTTTATTATGTGGGTTATTTTCAGGCACCACTGGAGCCACACTTCCCCCCAGCCTGACAGGTTTGCTGCCTGATGTTTCCTGACAACTGAGTCATGTCAGCACTGCCCTGACTCTGTGCACATTGTGTGGAAGATCATTAAGGCCACGAAATGAAGAAAATGAAACAAACCCTTTTCCCAAGACATTCCCACACCACAACAGATGGACGGAAAGTTATTGTACAAGTTCAGAAGACACAAAGAATCAAGTTCCAAAAATCTCTTCTTCAAATAAACCAGGGGCTTTTTCATCTTGTATAAAATAAACAGAAGACCCTGCAAAGATCAGCAGGAACATCCAGGCAAAGAACAAGAACAAAGAGCTGATGCTGAAAACAGAGCAAAGAGCCCAGACTCAATATCTGACAAACTAAAATGCCCAGACAGAACATCCAGTGGCAAGGTTGGGGAGAACACTCACAATAATGCTGAGAAGTACTGATTCTGCAGCAAAGTGATGCTAGGGAAGAATAATAACCAGCAGCACTGTAGAAGGCAGGGACAGGGTCAGGCAATGTCAGCACTGCACTGGGGGTAACCGCAGCCTAAAAACCAGAACACCCAAGGATTTAATTCAAATGAAGCCAGAGAAACACAGAAGTTTGTGAGTTTTTAAATGCACATTTCAAAGTGCACCCTCACTCCCTATCTGCCTAAATTCACAAGACAGGAAAATTCCTGCAGAGTTTCCAGGGGCAGCTGCAATTCCTGTGGTGACACTGCCATCCACGGATTCTCCTGCACACCCTGCAGTGTTCTCCTCTATTGATCCTCCTTTCCCTGTTGTGACAAATTGAAATGCAGATTATTTGCCTGTCTTCAAAGCTGTACAGTCTTCCCAGATAAAGAGAAGATCCAGAGAACCCCCAGCATGGTTTGAGTTAGAAGGAACCTCAAAGCTCATCCCATTCTACCCCTGCCATGGGCAGGGACTCCTTCCACCATCCCAGGGCGCTCCAAGCCCTGTCCAGCCTGGCCTCAGACACTTCCAGGGATGGGGCAGCCACAGCTGCTCTGGGCACCCTGGGCCAGGGCCTCCCCACCTCACAGGGAGGAATTCCTTCCCACTATCCCATCTTTCCTTGCTCTCTGGCAGTTTGAAGCCATTCTGCCTTGTCCTGGCACTCTATCCCTTGTCCAAAGTTCCTTTCCAGCTCTTCAGGCACAAGAAAAGGCTCAAAGGTCTCCCTGGACTCTGCCCTTTTACAGGTTGAACATCCCTAGCTCTCCCATTCTTTCCTCTTAGGAGGTTTCCATCCCTCTAATCACTTCTGTGACCAAATATTGTTAGGAACAGTATTATTTTAACATTTTGTTTTCTATAAAATGATGAGCAGTCTCCAGATTCAATCATCCTCAAGACCTTTATTTGCAATTCCTCTATATTGTTGTGCTAAACTGTATTAAAACAGCCCAATTCTGGTCTTTGAAAAATCACCAAGGCAAAATGTTCCAAACCAAAGTTACATTGCATCAGTACCAGAACTGCTGGGTGACACTGCAGAGCTGCAGGGAGAGGGAGGCAGGGCTGAAACTCTGGCACTTCAAGTGTGAATGTTGGGAATAATGGACTAAACCTATTTTGGTTTCCAAAATATTTTTATTTTCCAGCTTTTTAAGCCTTCAGGTTATTCTAATTAATTTCCCATTGGTTACAGGGATACGTAAACTTCATTACCAATTTAAGATATTTTCCCCTCCTTGGTGAACATAAAATTTTCCTGTCCAGCCAAGTACAAGGTTTAGCTGTGCTGCAAGAATTTGAAGCTACTCGCTTCATACTGTCCCAGCACCTGTATAATTTTCAAGACAAGTTTATATTCTTGTATTTTCTCAGTACGAAAGTTTATCACATGAAACAGCCAGAGTATGAATACACATTTTCTGTAGCTTACCCATCTGAGATGTGCAATATTGACCTTAAAAATCTGTTCTGCCTGACATCTGAGTGTGTAAATAAGTCAGTGAAGCTTGGTGTGTCTGAGTAAACCACTTGGAAGCAGCAGCATTTAGTTAAGACTAAAACTAAAGATGCCAGAAGGCATCTGAAATTACTCATGAAAGAATTTAAATAGATTTAAAAGTCTATCCTGTAACTCAGTGCCTAAAACTGAGTTAAAATAAGTGTTTGAGGAGACCTGTCAAAGGCAACACCTGGGGTTCTGTCTCAGGAGCCAGTGACAGGAGCCTGAGGGACAGGAAAAGGGGGAAGTGCTTTCCCAGTTCCAGAGGGCAGGGACAGATGAGACATTGGGAAGAAGTTTCTCCTTGTGCAGGTGGTGAGGCTCTGGCCCAGGCTCCCAGAGCAGCTGTGGCTGCCCCTGATCCCTGGCAGTGCCCAAGGCCAGGCTGGACGGGGCTTGGAGCAGCCTGGGACAGTGGGAGGTGTCCCTGCCATGGCAGGGTGGGATGGGATGAGCTTTAAGGACCCTCTAAACCAAACCAGTCTGGGATTCTGTGAAAATGCCCTGCCTGGCCCATCCCCTCAGAGCCTACTCCCCAGCTGTCTGTAAACCAGTATCACCAGCATCTCCTGGAATGGCAAAGGCCTCCTTTGAGGGGGGTACAGATGCACATCTTCAGCAGCTCCAGGTCCTCTGCACCTGCCCTTCCTCTCTCTTCCACCCCATGGTAAACTGTCCTACTCCAGTTCAAACTATTTCCTTTCATCACCCAATCTGAGTTATTTCCACCCTACAACCATCACACCAGGGAATGATTTCACACACTCAAATTCTCTGAGTGTTTCACAACTATGTGATTTTATAATTTTTTTCTGCCCTCAGTGACTCCTTGGTCAGTTGATATTACAGGCTAAAATCTTGATTTAACCTCTCCCTCCTTTGCATTACTGTTTGCTAAATTACCATTTCCTGACACTATTTCCAGCCTTTCATAGATTATGAACAAAGTATTTTAAAAATTAAGTTACTGCTGTTACCTGACTCCCTTTAGAGCCACCCAGCTCTCAAGGTCAGCTGGAGACACATCAGGATTTACCAGATTGCTGATGGTGCTGCACCTAAAGCAGAGCCAGTAATTCATCTTCCTAAATAACCTCCTGGAAGCAGAGATTTTGCTGAGCTACTACATGAAAAAAACAAAAGAACTATTAGAAAATAATTAGCATCCACACAGGTTTAACAAAGGCTGTGCAAACCAACCATCAAAAAAATAACCTCACTTTTGTTTAACATCTGATGCAGTTCTAAGAAAGATCAAAAACCTATTCTTATATCCTTAAATATTTCAAGGAAAAGTCCAGATTAAAAATGCATCAACAGTAATCATAATCTATTATATATTTCAAGGAATCCACTTTTAATGATAACATTTTATTGGGAGGGGACTTCACCCACATACAATGTATTAGCAAAAAAAAAAAAAGAGGTGAAATAAGGAAGAGAAAGTCTTTAAGGCTAGCAAACTAGAGGGGAAAAGGACTTATTTAGCACAGACATAAGGAAAAGCATTTTAAAAATAAAGACAAGCTGGAAAGGAAGTTACTTCTTCATGAAGCTACAAGCACAGGGATCAAGCTGCACAGCTTAAACCAGACATTTTTAACCAGACTTTTTAAGTTATTACACAAGACAGTTTCCTGAAAGAGCCAAGAAATTCTCCTTTTTTTGGTGGAAAGGTAATGAAATGGCAGCAACAAAATAAGTTTTAAAAAGCAGTTCCAACAACATTCTACACCCACACTTAGAGCTGCTTCCACAGCCCTGCTTGGCTTTTAGGTGAAGCCAAAACCATGATAAAAAGAAAAGTTTAAATCAAACTTTTGTTGAACAGGCAGGTTTTGCTTTGGTTTTAAACAAAATGAGACCCTTTCAAAACAATTTGCTTCCAGTTAAATCAAATTTTTCCTACTCATTGAAATCTTTTTCCTCCTTGTGTTCAGCACAAAGACGCTGCAGAGGCTGCTTTGCCCAGAGCAGTGCATGACAGAGGTGCTGCCCTGGCCCGAGCAGGCGCTGCCCAGCGAGGGCTTTACCGTGAAATTCCAGAACGAGGGCCCCAGCACGCCTGTGAGGAGCTGGATGGCCACAGTGCAGAGCATGGACTCTGTCACATCAAATCTACAGGTGAGGGAGAGAAACAGTTCAGAGCTCTGTCCTGAGCACTCCTCTGAAGGGGAAAGAACCATTAAACATCTTCAGTCAGGCTAAAGGACAAAATCCAGGATGGGGATGACTCAAAGGGCGATTCAGAGGAGGGATTAACAATCACAAAAACCAGGGGTATTAATGAATTAACAAAACCATTCTAACCCACAGAGTATTTTACACGTTTAAATCTTCATTCAGAACTTCTGCAGTTTACAGTTTTACCGTATCACTCCAACACATGAGAAAAAACAATCATTCTGTGTGTGCATGAGGGAATAAATGAAATTCCTTGCTCTAAGTCATGGTGAATAAAACCCATAACCAAGCACAATCCACAACTCTCATCTCCTGACCTCATGCTCGTGTCTGCAAACAACACTGAATATATGAATTCTTTAGCTGAAGATGCTCCTGCATGTTTCAGAGGAGCAGAAATGCAGATCGTATTTCAGTTGGACACCTCTGAGGAAAAGGAAGAAGTTTCACCTCCCTCCTCATGCAGCTTCTTGTCAAATAATGCTCCAAGAAGTGAGCTCTGGACCCCTGCTCAGGGGTAATGACACTCCATTCTGTATCTATTTATTTCTCGCCCCTGACAGAAAGGGATAAAATTATGCTGGAGCCAACAGAGCCGCGGAAACCACCCTTTCTCCCAGTACAGTGCCATAAATCTGCATTTTATCATAACAAAAAGATTTTTAAATGGGATCAAATTTAAAATTCAAACCATCTAGTTTAAAAAGAAAATAACTCAGCAGCAACAGCAGGGTCAGCCAGAACACAGCTCCTGTTTATGGCTGTGCTTATCAGAGTGTGCTGGAACAGACACCCACGATGCCAAGGGATTTCAAATGGGCAGCACAGAAAGGTCATTGAGGCCCCACTGCAGGGCTCAGGTGCAGTGATGATATGCAGACACCAGGCCTGAGGAGAGGGGCCACTGAAGTTCAGCCTGATAAGCATTTTCAGTGTAATTATCACAGTACATAACACAGTAAATAGCTAGGAGAGGTAATAGTTGGTATTTTAGGGAACGCAGGAAGGGAAAGCCCCATGCCCAAACCCCACAGCTACTTTGGTGCTTCACAACAGCTGCAGTTTCTGTTCCTTTTTTCCTATGTTATTTTAGGTGATATTTGTAATTCAGACATGGATCCATCTTTTAAACATCATCTGGCAAGTTCAAGAAGGGGCATTGACCTTGGCATGTGCTTCACTCCACGGAGATACTGGCACTGACAATCCCTGGGCCTGCCCTGCTGGGAACCCTGTCAGGCTCCTGAGTCTGGAGCCAATTAACACACAGGGGATTAGTGCTGCATCCAGAATATTCCCTTGTCAGTGCTAATTTATTGAGTGTATTCCATGGGCAATTCTTAAAATGCTCTGTTTGACTAAACAAATCATTAGGCAATTCAAGAGCCACCACTGGCTCAGAGCTCAGAGACAGCTGCAGTCAGTCCCCTCCTTGTGCTAACAGGGAACCCAAACTGAATTCAAATAGAGAAATGCCCTGAGAAAATGAGCCAATGACAACAGGAAACAGACACTTACACTGGGGACAGCCCTGAAATCAAGTCAATCTCTAGCAACACAGCTGATCTAATACAGCTTTTTAAGGCTGTATAAAACTACGGTGGAGGTTTATGCATCTCCCAACACACAAAACTCCATGAAAAAGTCCCAAATCACAGCAGACAAGAAAAACACTCCTGCCTCAACAGAAAACAGAAGTTATGGGCCTGGAAAACTTACAGGGATCCATCTACCAGTTAATTCTCTAGTCTGCAAAATGATGATTCTTCCATCTGTCTTGTCCATATCTACTGAGCGTGCAAGTGGGATTACTAAGGCTGAGCAATGAACTGGGAATCTGAGCAGGAGACAAAGGACTGTTTTCTTAGGGGAACCACAGCAGCAAGAAAAGAATGTTCAACATCAGAACACAAGAGAAAGAAAGGCTGAGAGTCACATGCCAGAAGTGCAAACACTTCGTTATAAAGTTATTAGAGTTTTATCCTAACTCATTCCAATCCAGCAGTTTCACTTGGATGCCATGAAATACAACAGCGTGAATAAAGCAAACTGTATAGAAAAAATGAGAACATGAATTAGAATTATTTCCAGCACCAGGAAATTCATGTTAAGGAAAAAATAATATTAAAAATTAAGGGAAAAATAATTTAAAATAAGCTCCCTTCCTTGTTATTATACACATCAGTATGTAAATTTTTCCTTCTGTTGCTCCCAGAGGTACACAGAAGTTGCATGGGTAGGCAATAGCCATATGCTTGTTATGCTGCAGTTCATTATTTCACAGGAAAGTGAGAACTCCAATGATTTATCAGAACAATCAGGAGCAGCATTGCCACACATGACCAATGGGATTGTGGCTGAAAATGCTGTTGAAGGGAGGGAAGAGGAGGAGGATGTGGAAACCACCCCCCCCACCTTTTCTGTGAGCCCTCACCAGCTGCAGTTTCTGTGACGCTGCCAGCGCAACCGAGGGAGCAGGAGGTGCAGGTTACCAACACCAAACTTCACACCCACCACAAAGACACTTCAACACATCCTGCTTGCAAGCACAGAGAACCCAACATCCCCTGACACCAACAGAGGCTCTACTTAGCCTCAGATTCTCCTCTGTAAACAACCTGGGTGTAAAAGTTCTCCAAGAAGCATTGGAAAGTTTTAAGCTCTACAATCATAGCAATGATTGCCTTATCTCAGAGTGGAGATGCTGAGGCTGTTCCCAAGAGCAAGAACTCAACGTGCTAAAGTCTGACTTGGCAGGCTTCCATCCCTGTATGTCAGTATTTGGTGTGTGTTGTCTATGCAAGATAGAACATCAACTCCTCCTCTGCTGAGGCTGAAGAGGAAGGCTGGCTTAGCTTTCTGAAATCCCCCATTTCCTCACCTCTCCTTCAGACCTTAGTGGCAGCAGTGGTGATAAGGACTCAGGTGAACCAACCCATTATCCCACAGGCTCTTGGGCCTGGACAGCTGCTCCAGAGTCACTGAACAGGAATCTTTCCCCAAATTCTCCAGTTCTCATCAAGAAAGGTTGTTTTGTTCAGCAGCCTGAATAATTTTGCTTTCTCTGGGGATTATTATTCAAACAGCAGTGTAACCATGTTTGACTTTTCAGTTATATGAAAGGTGGTAAAAACTGATTCTTCATCTCATATTTATGATATTCCTTTGTGAAACCTCCTTGGAAACTAATTTCCATCTCATTGTGTCTATATTTACCCACATATATTTACAGCTATAATTCCTACCATCACAACTTATGGTATTTTCATTAAAAAAGGTTGTAATAAACCAGAAAATGCAGTAACTTGTAGGAGAAATGCTGGAGACCATGGTACAGCCCTCATATCTCTGGATGGACCCCTGAGTGTTCAATGCCCACTGGGTTATTTCAATATGATTCAGCACCTCCAGCACTTCCATCATGAACAAATGCACTAGGACTTTACCTGAGCAGTTTGTGTCTCATGTCTCTCAAGAGTACATCCAGGCTGGACAAGGGGGAATGGCGTCCCGCTGCCAAAGGGCAGGGTTAGATGGGATATTGAGAAGAAATTCTTCCCTCTGAGGGTGGTGAGGCCCTGGCACAGAATGCCCAGAGAAGCTGCAGCTGCCCCATGCCTGGAAGCATCCAAGGCCAGGTTGGACAGGGCTTAGAGCAACCTGGGATAGTGGAAGGTGTCCCTGCACATGGCAGGGGGCAGAACTGGATGAGTTTAATGTCCCTTCCCAGTCAAAGCAATTCCATGGTTCTGTGATTCTGAGCTGTGCTGCAGAATCCAGCTCTGACAGGGATAGACAGCCCCTGCAATCAGGCTGTGCTCTGACCTTGAGCAGCTGGAACATCCTGAGCCTGCACACACTTGCTTCTCCTCCTGCACTTCCTGCAGGGACCAGGACCACTACTGAATCCAAATGAGATAACCCTGGATTGGGGAAGAACCAGGTGATCACACCTGGGCTCCAGATAACACTGGAAAAATCCCTTCAGGATTTGTACTCCCTAACAATCTGTTTTCGGCAGTGTGTCCCTGAAGCACCTCTCATCTGCTTCCACAAGGACACATGGAAGTCCATTGCAGCTTGGCAGTTTGATTTTTGGGATAGGCAGGAAAAAATTCTCTGTTTGCAAAGCAGAGGAGCCCCTGTGATGGCACAGCTGCCCCAATACATGACTCAGCTCATCCTCTGCTGCAGCACAGCAAATCCACAACCCAGACAAACCAGTTCCTGGGCTGGAAACCAGGTCAGGAGAACAAAGTCATTATTTGGGCTGCTTGAATACTAAGCCTCTCTGCCATTCAAAATCACCTTTCTCTTTTTCAAATGCGCTGAGCACTCCTGTTTTTCCGTAAGATCATTCCCAGATCAGGTGTTTTAAGTAAAACTTCTGCATTTAACTCTATCCCTGCTGTTCCAGCTGCCTTTGCACTGCTGATATTGTTACAGTGACTTTCCTGGAGCCTGCCCTACTTGCCTTGAGACACTTCCTGCTTCCTGCTGGGGAATGCTTAAGCAATACTGACCTCTAGCTATTTGAGCTGTTTAATCAACACCAATTGCTTTTTGAAGAGTGGTGGTTGCTAGGATCATAATTAATGGAATTATGTGATCAATTGAAGATGGAGACAGATCATGGAACTTTATTGACTCAACTGATTATTCCAAAACCTGGAGTAGCACAGGGACATCCCCCACAGCTGTCAGGCAGAAGATGAAGAACCTACACAGCTGATGGATTCAGTAATTGGGCCCAACTGAACAAAGTTTTCCTCCTCCACCTGTAGAATCTGTAGGAACCTCACAGAATGGATCCCATTTCCTCCTCCCTCAGGGGAAATGATCCTGCCCTGCAATATGACAGGCTCTGCTCAGCTTCAGGGACTTGCCAAGGTTGGCGCAGTGACACCAAAGAGAATCATGGAATTGTTAAGGTTGGAAAAGCCCTCCAGGATCAACGAGCCCAGCCTGATGGATCCCCACCTTGTCACCAGCCCTGAGCACCACATCCAGCTGTTCCTTGGGCAGGGATGGGGACTCCAGACCTCCCTGGGCAGCCCCTTCCAATGCCTGACCACCCCTCCCTAGGAAGAAATTCCTCCTGATGTCCAACCTGGCCCTTCCCAGGTGCAGCTTGAGGCCGTTTCCTCTCGTCCTGTCCTTTGCTCCCTGGGAACACAGCCTGACCCTGTCCAGGCTGTCCCCTCCTGTCAAGAGTTGAGCAGAGCCACAAGGTCCCCCCTGAGCCTCCTTTTCTCCAGGCTGAGCCCCTTCCCAGCTCCCTCAGCTGCTCCTGGAGCTGCAATCCCTTCCCCATACACAAACCACACGCTGTTCCACGAGCACACACTTTGTTTGACACTAATTTTCCTGGTTTTTCTTAAGATGGATTTTTCCAGCAAGACAGGCTGATTCTATAACTCAGCACTTTAGGCCTGTGTGGAAGGAGGGAAATACAATCTCTCCCTTTAGCACCCTCTGCTCCTCTGCAAGCCATTTCATTATCAAGCTCTCTCTGCACTGAAATACAATTTCTTCAACATACCACAAATAGAGTAAGTGATAACCAGCTGTCTACTCTTTCCTGCTGCTTCAGAATTCAGTCAAGTCAAAACCACTGTCACATTCCCTAAAACAGCACTACCACACCCTCTCTCTGAGAGTCACAATAGGGGATACAGACAGGAAAAAGCTCCTGTGCACAAGGATTTTTTGGCTCCTTTCAACAGCTGTCTCTGAGCCCACTTATTCAGGATTAAGGATACCTAAGTGTGTGCACTGCAGTGAATCTGAAAGAGTTGATAAAATACCGTTTTTTCAGTTTTAGATTAGTGAAATGAAGGCTTCATAAAAAAAGTGTCAAACAGTGAGAATCTGTTAACTGGATAAATAGTCTCATGGTTTAGGCATTAAAATGAACATCAGCTTATGACAGTCTATTAACCTGGTGACAGAGGGCAAAAGAAGGAACAAATATGTTTACTACACAGTGCTGTGTTATCTAAATTAATGATACACACCTTTAGGTGCTTATTGCCTTATATGAATTAGCCACATATTAATGGCCACCACATTCTTATATTATTATAAGGCCAGGCAGAAAAATCAAATTTGCTGAAAAATGCCTCCAAAATACAGACTCCTCACAAAGGAATGTCCCAGTCAACATCAGCACTGACCCAAACACTTCTCTGCAGCACAGCAGCAGTTTGGGGAGGCTGATACTTCTACCTGTAAAGTCAAGCAGATGCCAAGGTCAGGCTTTTGTGTTCTTTGATCAATATCCAGAAATGTTTGATTATCAGGGCCCTGTAAAGTTTGAAGGGAGCTAAAAGCATTCAGACTTCTGGTACAACATGAAAGTGATACTCCTAAAACAGGAAAGTATTGGAGCCACATGACTTATTTTAAAGATGTAAGTACCAGAAGGGGATAGTTTCAGTCAATATGCTTCAGTGTAGCCAGAGTTGGAACAGAAGCCTAGATATTCTTCTTTTCTTCCTCTAATAGACATTTAAAACTGATCCAACATCTTAAATTTTTGAGCAGAAACACATAAGTTTCTCAAGAGCATATGCATTATTGAAACAGTATCCTGCCAATAAAAACTGTCATATACAAGAGACTCACATTTATACTGTTTTAGCCTATAGACTAGCAATTATAGACCATAAATAACAGTCTAGTAGACATCTGTATGTAGTTGTTCTAGAATTGTTTCAAAATCCCACAAACTAAGGGCAAACTTCAGTTTCCAGATGCAAAAAAAAAAAAATTCTCCAGTACATTTATTTGAAATGTGTTTGTTTACTCTGCAAACACAGAATAAATTCTCACCATAGAATACATTTATTTCCTTATTAAGGTTAGAGAATCCCACAGCTCACCAAGCCCTTGTGTTGCACCTCCCACCCAGCCTCATCCAGCAGGAAACAGGATTTCTGCTCCTGACCTTCTTGGCACTGCAATTTTGGTTCCATTTATTGACAGAACCATGATCTGCACTAACCAAAAGGGATTCTGAACTCTAAATTGGAGGCACAAGGGCAATTAATACAGCATATTTTAAGGGTTATGGTTAATATTAACGAATAACTGCACATCACAATCAAGCAGTATCAAGACAGAGTTTAATGAATGCTAAAATCAGACTGCCACCATCTGACCAAAGCATTCCAGTCTTAGGATAAAACAGCAGGTACTTTCCATTACAACAAAAGCTCTAATTAACTAACAGGCCAAAATTATATTGCTACCACTCCTAACACAAGCTAAGGGACATTCACTATTAATTACAGATCCAACACCTGCCAAAAGCTCTAAGGGTGTCACTATGGATAAAAACAATTTGCTACTGCTCTGGGAAGCTGCACTATGGGCACACAAGGTGCAATTCAGGAGAACAGGGTGACTTTTCCCTTTCTCTCAGCCAGGTACTTACATGCCAAAGCGCAGTGTCCCCGAGACGTACGTCTGCCAGTGCGCGCAGTAAAACATGAACGTCCCAGCAAAACAACAAAAGAACATCCAGTCAGGGTTGGTGCCCAGCTGCACAGCAATACAAGTTCCCAAAACCACAAAGACTGCAGGAGAAAATCAGTCACAGAGTGAAAAGGGTGGATGTGTGTAAGCATCCTCACCAGAAGCAAAGCTAGCAACAGGGCCCACAGGAAGGACAGTGGGAAGGTTTATCCTGGCACGGTTATTTCATAGGAATAAGAGATTAATGCTTCCACTTAAAAATATACAGGTTGCACAACACATTTCAATCCATATCAGTTATTGGAAGTCATCAATATTAAAGGTTTCTAAGTCTCCTACATTTTTATTCCTTGTGATGCCTAATGTCATTAAGGGACTTGAGTAATTTCTGCAGCTGCAGCCTGCAACAAGTTTTGGGGTTTTCTCCTGCATTTGCCAAATATTTTTCTCTGTCTTCTGAATTTCTCTGATGGCATTAAGAAAATCAAAGGTCTGGATACATTCAGGATGAGTAACATATCTAAGCTTTCCCCTCCACCCTTCCCATATACAACTCTGACAAAGAATTCATAAAATTTAAAGCCTAAGACCTTTAAAACTTAAGGAACCCAAAACATCCAATCAGGAGCAGGACCCAGTCTTGTGGGACCCTTCCAACTCAAGATATTCCATGATTTTACAATTTTTTTGCAATGGGGTTAAACTTCAGACTGGTTCGATGAACTCCACCTACCCAGGAAATTACCTACATGATTCAAATCCTAAACTCTGACTTGTAGAGTCCCACTGCTTAGGCTTAGACCTGTCTTGGTATCACTCTGTATCAAGTCAATATGAAATAATATAGCAGAGTATTATGACAATTTCTTACAGAAAATACTTTAGAACCAAGACTCTGCTAAAGCATCATATAGAAGTGCTGTCTCAGGTTGAATTAGTCCCATGCTTAGTTTTGTTTTCAATGTAATACAAGAGAAGACATTCAGCTGATCCAGAGCACTGTTCTATGGAAAGGTGACTTTCTTGGTTGAAATTGCTACATTCAACACTATCAGTTGTCCTTTCTTCAGTAAAGAAGCTTTTTTTATTGTATTGCAGAACTGATCCCTGAAACAGAGCAGTTTAATCCTCCTACTTCAATTAAAAATGACAACAATACCTGTGGACAATGAATCACAGCCATGATCAAAAAGCTCTCCTAATGGAGTGCTGCTGTTTGTCCTTCTTGCTTGTTTTCCATCTATAGCATCCAGGGACTGGTAGATGAAAAGGCCACAAGCACAAGCAATGTATGCCCAGGGAGGTGCCTAAGAGAGAAAGGCAATCACAATAAGGTTTAAAATAGATAAAATTCTCTTTAAGAAAGAGAAAGCCTGCAGCTGTCCCACAGCCTGACAAAACAGTTTTCCCTTTGCACATACATCCTCCTCCTCACCCAGGGACCTTTCAGCATCTGGTCCTTGCAAGGACAGACAGAATGGTTATTACATGTGGAATGTAAATAAACCAGTGACAGATTAATAGCTACAGCCCCTGCTCTGAAGTAGGAAGTTGCACTGTACAGCTGGAAAAATTGTAATACTACATTTGCAAAGCAGTGCATAACAAAGTTACATTAAATATATGCAAGTTGTAACTGGGATTTCAGAAACTTGGGAACTTTTAGCCCCCAACTTTGTCACAAACACTTCAACAGTGTTCATCTTCACCAGTCCACCACCATTTGAGAGCTGTGTCACTACCAGTGCCCAGACTGAGTCCAAGAGCATTTCTGGAGCTCCGCAGCACAGCCCCTCCATCACCAAGTGTCCCCTCCAGTACAAGGCACCAGCAGCTTTGCCAGATCTACAGTAAGAACCTTTAATGGTCACATCCATGAAAACGATTTCTACTCAGACAGAAACACAAACAATGCCAAAGCCCTGCTGGAGAAAGATCACAATCCAGGCTTTTTTATGCTTTCTGAAGCATAAGCCATTAAGAACACAAAAGCCAGGGAGGTGCCATTACTCCATCTGCGTTTACACATCCATAAGTCAGATATTATTGGCTATTTTGCAATCTTCACATTTGACACACTTTACAGAAGTGAGCACTTACAAGCACCTTTATTTTACAGACCACACCAAGAAAAACCAAATACAGCTTAATCTCATAAAGCCCTGAAGTCCAGATGGTTTTGGCCAACACAAACATGACTAATTTGTAGCACATCAACTTAAATGTATTTCCTTCTACAATTTGCATTGCTCCTGCCATTTACCAAAACAGTTTGTTCTGCCCCAAAAGCTGCTGCTGTGATGTGCTTACAGTACTGTCTGTACAAACAGCACAAGGTGAGAAAGGGGAAATGTGTCACCCAAGAGCAGAGCACCACATTTAGCCAAGGTTCTGATGCCACACAACTCCTTCTCATTTTTATCCCTCACGTACAGATTTAATCTGCCACATTTAAGTTAGATGGCATCACCCTGAAGGTTTCTCTATAAACTTAAAAATCAATCTGCTGGCTCTCCTTTCTTAAAAGCTCCTTTCATGAGCAGTGTAGGTGTTTCCACTTAGACCTATTTATATCCAAGTAAAATTTCACAGCTCTCTTCTTATCCAGATAATTTTTCCTTTTTTTTTTTTTTTTTTTTTTTTAACTCAGGTACCATTCCATCAGTCAGCACTTTTCCAGCTGGGTCCTCCCAGCTAAGCAGGAAGTATTTGCATCTCCTTTACTCTCTGGTTGCACGAGGCCCTGAGTGACAGCCATCTGCCCTGGCTGCACCTTTCAGCAACAGGAAGGGAGGAGTCACCCTTGAAAAAAAAGCAGAACTAAAGCTGAGCTACAAGGAGGAGAAAATCTACATCAGAAATCAGTAGTGGTTTGGGGGGAGGAGGAGAAATTCTGCTCCTGGAGTTTCAGAGCCCCATTTTCTTCCCCACACAGCTCCTTGACACTTAAAAAGCACCTCCCTGGTCATGCTGTGCCATGTGGCAAATCAGATCAGGCCAAAGTTGCCTCAGCACTAAGTTATTTTTCAGTTCAAGTGAGGAAAAAAAAATCTCACTCACCTCACACAAAGTACTTCTCAAGTTGTAAAACACCAAACAGTGCTTTCATACAGCAGCCTTCAGCTAACACTGAATTTCTGACGCTCTGAGTGCAGCTTCCTGGGCACTTCAGAAGTTTAGTTACCAACCAAGACACAACTCTTCTCCAAATTCTAAATTCTGCTCTGGTTTAATGACCCACATCAGCTCTGGGGTCCCGAGAGCTGAAGTCTCTCTTTCAGACCAGATTTAAGAGTCTGAGTCCCCACACAACCCTGCTCAGAAGTAAACATAAGTTAAACCAACACACACCACAATGCCACAGCCTGGAAAAGGAGGGGGCTGCTCCAAGTATTCCCTGCTCAAACTGAATAGTCACTGTTTATTTTACACCTGCCAAATTCCACAGATTATTGTGAAACAATCTATTTCAACAGATTTCTAGGAGAGGCAGACATCCCTTTCCCATGTCATACGTGGAGCAGGGATGCAGTGCTGACTGTGCCAACCTACGTGAGATTATGGAGACTGGTGGGGAACAAACTGTGCCCTGCTGGATTCCCAACCTCAGCTGGGAGACTTGGTTAGGAAGGAGTTCAGGTGTTTTAAAAGCTGGAACTCTTGAGACATTCCCAGCCATGTGATATGTAACACATTTCTATACCAAATAATTCCCTTTCTCAGTGCACACACACAAAAGCAGCTTTTAAGATTCAACACTCAAGTGAAAACTCTTCCAGTGCACAAAAATGATTCTTCAAGTGCCTTATGAGGTAAGTGGTGATAGAGGGAAGCTGAAATGCCTCAAAAAGACTTTTGTATCCCTGAAATCAGGTTAAAACAGTTCTGCTCAGGGCATCTGGGGAGTTTTAGAGCATTCAGAACAAAGAATAAAACCACTGACTTTTATCTGGCCTTCTCACAGCACAGCCACAGCTCAGGAACACAACTCCACCACGCTGTGCCAAAGTCCTGACTGAGCTGCCAGGACACCAGTGGGGCCCAGGAAGGTGTCCCTGTAGCTCACTAAGCTGGGTTTGGTCACACCAGCTTTGATATCTTAAGTGGCACCACTCTAGAGCTCAGTGCATTGGCTCTGGTGCAGCCCCAAGCATGTCCAACCCACCCAGCTCGTGTGGCAACTCTGATCCCTGAGCTGAGGGGGAGTTGCCCTGCTCTGGTCACAGAAAGTAAACAGGTGCCGACTCCTCCTGCCACGCAGGCCAGGCAGCTGCAGAGCCACTGCTCCAACTCCTGGCAGGGCTGAGCTTTGTGCAGCAGGTCCCTCATGGCTGCTTCGGTGTCAGATCCTGCTCCACATGGATGAGTTGGCCCCAGGAACTGCTGGCTCACTCCAGCATCCACACATGCTCTCTCTGCATGCCAGCATCACAGAGAGGCACAAACATTTACAGAGAACAGGTTACAAAGACCAGGACTGTGGGCTGAACAGCAAGAACCAGCTCTCCCCAAAGCCACAACCCATCCAAAACCAGTGACAGCAACCAAAACAAAAGAGTGCCAGGAGTCCATAACTCACCTGCTCTGTAGCTGTCGGGCAGTAACATACTAATAGCAGAGTTGTAAATATATTTATTAACAGTCCGATGATGGTGATCAGGTTGGGGGCAATCCAGGCTGGAACTCTTCCCACTAACCATTCCCAGTAGCCCTGCATGAGGGGCTCAAGCAGGGAGCGTCCGGCACTCTGGTACTTGTGCTCCTCTAACCGTTTGAGCTGGTGCTTGGACAGGGGTGGCGTGGGCAGCTGCACCAGCTTGCTGAGCACGCAGGCAGCGCTGGGGCCGTGGCCGCAGCCCGCGGGGCCCTCCAGGTGCGACTCCCCGCATCGCCTCTTGAGGCTCCGGTGCCCACTCATGGGTTGGGTGGCCAAGGAATTGTCTTGGGCAGGCAGCAGCTGGGCTGGAGAACCATAAGATCCTGCAACACAGAGGAGCAAGACACGCCTGAGCACACAAATGAGATTTTAGGACATCAAAAGTTCCCAGCTGCTGCCCTAAAGAGCGTTTCAATTGCCACCAGCAAAGCAAGATGATTTCATAGGACTACTCCTTTGAAAGAGAAAGTTATTTGGAGAATTGCTGACAGAACGACAAGAAACAAGTGCTCCAAATGCAGCAGTAAAACCCTGCAGCCACCAGCTGAAATTCCCAACCCCAGCAGTGAGTTGTGTTACAGACTCCTCACACCTCTCCCAGCAGAGCAGGTGACACCATTCAGCTTATCAACTGAGAGCACCAAAAACTGCACTAAGACTGAAAAGTCTTAAGTTAAATTGGTTTGGAGCAGCTTTGTCTTCCGCAGTGATGCTGGACAACCAATTAAAAACAGTTATGTACATTTTTTTTCAGATTTCTGTTCCTCATTTCAGTTTTGCTATAGCTTTTTTCTTCTCTAAATTTAACCCAGCTCATTGTCTGTTCAACTTTCAAGAGATACAAAAAAACATGCAGGAGCTGGAGAGCTTTAGTTGGCCAGAGACAGCATGAAGCAGCTGTGAAAAGCAAATACAGGGTCAGGAGCAACTTTTTCAGCACAAACAAGAACCCTCACAATGTTCCATCTCCCTTGAAAGCAGATGACCAGGGACATGTAACTCTCCACAAGAAGTAGAGAAGCAGCACAGAAAGGAGACTCAAAATAAGAGTTTGCTGTTTATCTGTAGGAGACAATCATGGAAAAAAAAAAATAGAAAACTCGGTTGAAGGCCAGCAAACAAAGCAGAGAAAGGAATACAGAGCTCTAGAGCCATCTGCACTGCACGGGCAGAGAAAGCTGCGCAAATCAAAGGTCACCACTGGCCTAAGAACAAGTGATCTGAGCTCCACTCTCCACTCCCTCGGCAAGGCAAATTCCAGCAGTGAAAAGCCACCTCAGGCAGCCCCGTCAGAGGGAGGAGAAGAGAAAGTGGCAGGGCCTTCGCTGCGTTCGATAAGCTCGGGAGGAAGCCGAACTGCACCTCTCCAATGGCCAGGAGACCAGAATTGGTCACCGCAGAGGTCCCTGTGGGCGGTGCCCTGGATGACCAGAAAAATTACTCCCAGTGCATTAAACTGGGCTTTTCCCTCATCCTGAGGGGACGAGCCGGGGAAAAACAGCCCAGGAGCGCCTCATTTTCCAAAACAAACGCCCGGCCCGGCTGCCGCGGGGCTCGCCCCGGGCCTGGCACACACCCGGCCGGGGAGGGGCCCGGGGCACCCCCGGCCCCGCCGGCGCTTCGCCCCCGCCCACGGCGCAGCCCCGGCTCCCCCCGGACCCCGGCCCAGCCCCGCCTCGGGGCCCTCCCCGCTCCCCCCCACACGCCCCCACTCCCCGCCCGTCCGGGGCCCCGCGCAGACCCCACTGCCGCCGCCGGGGCACCCCCAGCAGTACCTCCGCTCCCCGCACCGGGCGGCGCTGCTTTTACGCCCCTTTTGCGACGGCCGGAAAGGAGGCGGCGGCAGCGCGCGCCGGGGGCGGGGCCGGGGCAGCGCGAGGACGGCGCGGGAGCGGCTGAGGTGAAGGGGGGGAGCGGGGGGACCCAAACACCGAGCCCCAAACCCGCGTTCCTGTTAGCCCTGCCACCCCCTCAGAGAACCCACAACCTCCCCAGCCACCTTTGTCACCCCCCAGCTACCATCACCCGACCACTTGGCGACCGCCCGGTGTTCCTGTCACTCTCTGTTACCCCCTCCGAGATTCTCTGCCACCCCCTCAGGGACCCCTCTTTATCCCCCTCAGCGACC
The DNA here is from genome assembly GCF_028769735.1 of Zonotrichia leucophrys gambelii. Classification (NCBI taxonomy): domain Eukaryota; kingdom Metazoa; phylum Chordata; class Aves; order Passeriformes; family Passerellidae; genus Zonotrichia; species Zonotrichia leucophrys. The sequence continues at coordinate 7,119,993 of NC_088195.1, forward strand.
TTCCGATGTCGCTGTCACCACGTCAGACACCCCCTTGGAAACCCCTTGTCATCCCCTCAGAGATCCGCCATCCTCAGTGACGCCATGGCCTGTCTGTCAATGACCCCCCGGTGTCCCCTGACCCCCTCCATGTCACCCACCCTACTGCAGCCCCCCCCGGGTGCTCTGCAGTCCCCACTGCCCTTCGGGACCCCCAGAAACCTCAGCTGCCCTCCCTCCCTCTCCTGACAAATCCCCCTCATCCCCTTTGTGCCCCCCTGTCAGCCCCAGTGACCCCCCCAACCCATCCCCAGTGACCCCCCATCACTTCCAGTAACTCCTCTGCCCCGAGGCCCCCAATGAGCCCCTCTTCCCCTTCATCTCTCTGCCTTCAGCCTCCCGTTTCTCCCCTTCATTCCCCTTTCCTCCTTTCCTAAACCTCCCTCCATCCTGGTTCCTTTTCCCTTTGCTCTCTGATTGCCCCCAGCGCCCCCACTGCCGGTGTGACCTTGCAGTGACTCCAGTCCCAGCTGTCCCCTGGGAATCTCCCGGTGCCTCTGCCCCGAGGGCTCGGCTCAGACAAGTGGGATTGGCCAGGGCCGTGACACGGAGCACCAGCCACTGTCACCGTGTGCCGGGTGTCCCAGGCAGGCTTGGGGACACCCTGTGTCACACTGAACTGGCACTGTTTGGGTTGGCTCCGGGCCTTGCTGTATCTTCCCAGTCAGGCAACGGGAGAACATGGAGACCCCCTAGAAGCTGCCCTCCAGGACTGAAAGATTTCATGGCAACTTTTTTGGTGTCTGTACAGAGAAAACACCCAAAATGAGTCACCTGTCATTACCCTGCAGCAGGGACAGCAGAGGTGACACATTTCCTACTTCTGACGTCAGTGCTTTGAGGATCAGTGACCTTTACCCGTGGCTTATCAGTAGGACCTAACCTGTGCAGCTGTTCAGACACCGCCCCATCCAGCCTCTGTTTGTTTAGGAAGGCACAGACAAATTCCTCTGTCCTCCCCTCAGCACTGTCCACTGACAGTTTGCTGGAGACAACAGAAGTGTCCCTAGGTAGTGCTTTATCACTGCCTGGCTGGCAGAGCAGGAAAGAGGCAGGTTGACAACACAGGGATCATCCGTAGTTCAGGAATTTCTCTTTTCCCCACGTAACTCAACCATCTTTGCAACTTTGTCATTCCAGGTAAAGTAAACTTCCTGCCCTTGATGGTCGTGCCCACCTTTCATTTTCCTTTGGAGATTCTATTCCACATGCTCCAGCCTGGGTAGGGTGTGGCTACATTCTTGCATTGGGAGAAACACTTCCAGAGGGTTAAAATCTCCTTTGCTTTTGAAACACTTTCTTCACTTGCCCTTGATATTGTAAACAATCTGTGATACTCAAACTGGAGCTTAAAAAAAAAACAACCTTAGAACCTTAAAGTGCCTGAAGATCAGAATAGATGTTTAAGAAAATCATAGTTATATGGAAAATTGAGGCTGGCCATTGCTGTTGTATAATCTGCTTGCAAAGGAGCTTATGAAAAAACGAGTTTGAGTGTATGTTTTCCTTCTCCCGGTTGAAAACAAGGGGATAGGACAAGGTGTTGATAATCATTTATCTCAGGACCTTGCATCTGGCACATGGCAATTCCTTCTGCCTCCTGGTGTTTGGAGGTGCCTCTTTCTGTGCCCAGACAGAGCCTGGGAGCTGGCAGGGATGCAGGGCACCCTGCCCTGACTGTGCCCAGGGATTTGCAGAGTGAAGCCTGTGTTGGAGATGTGCAGTCTGCACCAGAACAATGGGAAAACTGACTTGATTCCACTGTAAAATATTTAATGAGGTGAGAGATGAAGGGAGAAAAGAACTCAGGGTCGATCTTGACTGACATGAGAGAATTTAAAGGAGGAGAAAATTATAAAACTCCTTTTAGTGTAAGGAGAGTTAGTGAGAGGGTTTCTGCTGGGGAAGGCAAGAGGGGCAGAGCCCAATTGGTGCCTCAGGATGATCCTCCTGAGGGGCTGCAGATTCCTCCTGAGGGACAGCTCTGATTTCTGCTCTCTGTGAGCAGGGACAGGACCCCAAGGGAGCAGCTGGAGCTGTGCCAGGGCAGGGTCAGGCTGGATCTCAGGAAAGGCTCTTCCCCCAGAGGGTGCTGGCACTGCCCAGGCTCCCCAGGGAATGGGCACAGCCCCGAGGCTGCCAGAGCTCCAGGAGTGTTTGGGCAGCGCTGCCAAGGGTGCCCAGGGTGGGATTGTTGGGGGCTCTGTGCAGGGCAGGGGCTGGACTGGTGTGACCGTGTTCACAGGGGTCCCAGGATGAGGGAAGAGACAAGGATCTGACTCCATGTTTCAGAACGCTGATTTATTATTTTATGATATATATTACATTAAAACTATACTAAAAGAATAGAAGAAAGGATTTCATCAGAAGGCTAGCTAAGAACAGAATAGCAAAGAATGGCTCTCTGTCTGAGCCAGCTGACTGTGATTGGCCATTAATTACAAACAACCACATGAGACCAATCACAGATCCACCTGTTGCATTCCACAGCAGCAGATAATCATTGTTTACATTTTGTTCCTGAGGCCTCTTAGCTTCTCAAGAGGAAACATCCTAAGGAAAAGATTTCTCATAAAAGATGTCTGTGACGGACTGGATGATCTTTGTGGGTCCCTTCCAACTCAGGAAATTCCATGATTCCACCAGCCTGCACATACACTCTCAGTAAGAAGCTGTGCCTCAGCAGAGCTCTGTGGTGTGACTGAAGGTGCTCTTTGTGCCAGGCCACATGAAAGTGATGATAAGTCATGTGCAGGGCTCAGCTCTGGGCTCAGTGACAGCTCAGGGTACAGAGATTCCCAGTCCTAACAGAGTGAGGGCTTCTCTGCTGCCCAGCTTGCGTTGGAGCAGACAGTGCTGATGAGCTGCCTTTATTTTGTATGAAGGGCAGTGTGCAGGGAAAAGTTGGGAATAGCTGTTCTGCTTTACTAAGCTTGTCCTAGCCCAGGTAAATCAGTCTGCACAGGCACATAAATACCATCAGCAGGTAGAGAATCGGCATTGTCTGTGAGCTTCATCCCCACAGAGCTTCAGCCCCTCTGCATCCCCAAGGCAGTGCCTCAAACCTGTGGGAGGAGGAGTCAGGAGTTATGGAATGGCTGATTAAATGGACAGGCAGGATCCATGGCTGAGGCCAATGGGGGGAGAGTCAACAAGACCAATGCCATGTTCTGCCCTTGGGTCACAACAGCCCCATGGAATGCTCCAAGGTGGAAAGCTGGGAAAGGATCTGGGAATGCTGGTAACGGTGGCTGGACATGAGCCCAGGTGGGCCAGTGGAGTCTGGGCTGTCACAGCCATGGTGTGCCCAGCGTGGTTCTCTGTGCTGGCACTGCTGGGGCAGCTCCAGCCCTGGGGCAGCTCTGGGCCCCTCCTGACAGGAGAGACCCTGAGGGGCTGGGGTGTGTGCAGGGAAGGGAACTGAGCTGGGGAAGGGTCTGGAGCCCCAGGACCAGCTGAGGGAGCTGGGAAGGGGCTCAGCCTGGAGAAAAGGAGGCTCAGGGGGCCCTTGTGGCTCTGCACAGCTCCTGACAGGAGGGGGCAGCCAGGGGAGGTCGGGCTCTGTTGCCAGGCAACAAGGGCCAGGACAAGACAAGAGGAAGCTGCACCAGGGGAAGTTCAGGTTGGATACTGGGAGAAATTTCTTCCTGGAATATGTTGTCCAACACTGGTACAGGCTGTCCAAGGCAGAGGTGGAGTCACCATCCCTGGAGGAATTTAAAAGCTGTGGATGTGGCACCTGAGGATGTGGTTTAGTGGTGGCCTTGGCAGTGCCAGAGGAATAGTTAGACTTGATGATCTTAGAGGCCTTCTCCAGCTTAAGTGGTCCTATGATACTCAGGTTGCTCCAGGCCCTCTCCAGCCATGTATTTAGCATTGTACCAGCAGGACATTGGGATGTGTGTCCACAATGAAGTGGGAAGTCTCCATGTTCTGTGCCCTTTCTTAGGTGAAAGCCATGGTCTTAGACACTGGTTTTAGTTGCATTCACTTCATCTCTTGAAAGCTCTTCAGTTCAAATTAAATGGTTGTGTAGACAACTCCTAAAATCAAAGAGCCTTAATCACCAATTTTTCTTCATTTCTACCTCCCCACCACACACAGGCTTCACTCCTTAACCTGCTTGGAATGCAGGAAAAACAGTGTGGGGCAAGCCAACAGTCAAACCTGTGTCCAGTCAGCAGCACTGACTAACAGAAGGTGCTAAGAAGAATAAACATGGCAAGAGGTACAGAAGAACCTCACATCTTGCTTTTTTACCTTTATATCTCAGAGTGAGAAAAATGACACGAATGTGGAGTGTCAGCAGAAAAATGATCTTGGATTCCCCTTAAGTGACATGTCCTCTGCTGCCCTTTTTCTCAGGTATGTGGAATGTGGTTGGTTGGGTGGTTGGTTGGTTTGTTTGCAGGGGAAAGTATGTTAGCTCAGAAATAAAATTAAGGCGCTGTGAATATTTAAATGTGAAATGAAAAGTATATTCAGACTGACTGGTTGGAGCTGGGAATTACATATCCAGGAACATAACATTTATAACAGAGAATGTCATGCAAAATCCTCATTTCTCTTTCAAATTCCCAATTTACTCATACTAGAGGTGGGATTGTGAGGTTATAGTCATTACTGCTTGCAGTCTTAAAATCATGATCAGATGGCAAACTTTATATTTAGCTTAAAAATGGGCAAGAGATCAGGCAACTTGAATTCTGTCAATCTGTTCTTATTCACTACATAAGTGAATTAGACACCTTTACCTGTCCCCAACCAGTTTTCTCACAAGCAGCTGAACCTTCACCTTTACAAGGCTGTAGTTGTCTAATCTATGCAAGGGTTGTGAAGGTTGACCAGCTCTGACCTCTTGCAAGATTCACCCACTTTTGTTTCAACTTTTTTCTGGCCATGAGACTTTCTAGTCTTGGTGCTTCCTCTTTCTTCCTTTCTCTTCCTCCTTTCTTTCAGCCTGTCCACCCCAGGCCATGCCCTTCTAAAATCTCTCAATACTTCCTTCTAATTTCTTTCAACATTATTTTGCTTTTCTCACATATAGATCTTTGCCTGGATGCCCCTGGATGTTCATTCTCCATTATTTGGTCTTCACCTTCATCCTTTTTCATCTTCCATTTACAGTCTCCAGTTTTAACAATGTTGAAACACTTTTTCACCTCTTCTCTCAGTGACCATCAGGAAACACTTTTTCCCTGTGAGGGTGACTGGCACTGGTCATCCCAGGCTCCCCAGAAAGGTTGTGATATCTCCATCCTTGGGCTGTCACCCTGCACTGCTGGCTCTGGTGGCCCTGCTTGAGCAGGGGGATGGCCCAGGTGACCCCCAGAGCTCCTTCCCCACCTCAGCCATTCTGGGAGGCTGAAATAGCTCTGGTTGTGTTTGAAGCTAGTAGCAAATTACTTTGCTTTTGCAGCAAGAGTAGGGAGGAGTCACAGCTCTCTCTGTGTGAGCTCACTAGGGTGGCCCTTTGTCTTGGTTTGAAAACACAGGTGTCTGCTAAGGAAGGCAGAAGCCTCCCCTGAATGGAAAATGTAAACCCCCTCCCTCCAAATTATAATTTTGAAATTAAGGAGGCTCTCAGGCAAAGATATGGGAGCAGGAATAACAGTTCTTTATTAGGAAGAAAGTAAAATTAAAATTAACAATGCAGTAATACAAAACAACACGGACAGAGTCAGAGCAGGAGCACCCTGTGGGTCAGGGAGGTGGCAGCAGCCCCATCCAATGGTGGCTCAGCCCTCCTGCAGTGCCAGCTGTGGTTCTGTTGAAGCAGGGATCCTGTAGAAGGGTGTGAGTCTTCCTCTGAAGATCGAGGGGCGGTGTAGATGGGCCTGGTCTTCCTCTGGGAATGCAGGCGAAAAGGCTGCTCCTCTGGGAATGCAGTGGGGAAAAGGCTGCTCCTCTGGGAATGCAGTGGAAGAGGCTGCCTGTGGCCTTCCAGATCTCTGATTCTATCCAGGTAGGAATGCTTGGCTCCTCCCTCCAGGCAGAGCTTCTCCCAATGGGATGATGGAATTTGATCAATCATGCAGTGACACTCAATGGCCTCGTTAACAGCACATACCTCCTGGAGGGAGGATGGGTTGTGGAAGAGATTAAGAAAAACTGCCCAATTAACAGAAGATAACTCCTCCATCAGATAGGAATAGAATACACCCCTCATTTCCAACCTAAGATACCCTTCTTGCTCTTAGAGAAGAGTTGAGACACAGATTTGCTGTCAGGCTGAGATTTAGGGAACTGGACAGTGTGAGTACAGTGTCATAATTTCACTGCACTGCACGTGGATCTTTTCCTCTCACCTGTAAAATAGCAACTGCCGTGAGCAACCCTTGAGTGTGAGGGTTGTGGTTGGTAGCAGTGAACTCAGATAGCTGAGTGGTCCTGAAGCCAGGCTGGTTGGAGCTCAGCAACCTGCTCTAGTGAAAGGTGCCCCCGCCCTGTTAATATTGTTATTATTGATAGTACAATCCATGGAAAAGTTCTGATTCACTCTCCACAAAAGAATTGGGTTTATGTTCTGAAACCTCCGTCAGTGATATCTTCCAAAAGTTAACTTCACAGCATAGAATAAATAGATCTAAACATTACTTCATTTTTTTAAATCTAAACTGTGAAGGGTTTTTATATTTTCACTGATATTTCATCCTAAACATTGATAAATTAAAAAAACAAACTAATCTTGAAAAATTGTTGCTGAATGGCAAAGTAATTTTCTGTCCCACTCTGTGAGATACCTCAGTACAGGTACCTCAGTACAGTCTTCTCCTTGGCAATACCCAAATCTAGATAGCATGGGAGATGTGGAGAAATTGAGCTGTTTGCTCAACATTAACACAGTGAGCCCAGGAAACTCCCCCAGTGCTTTGAGAGAGCCCATCAGCATATTATGGAGGGACAACAAAATGAGACTGTGAGACAAAGAGGACTCAGAGTAGAAAATAAAACAAATGTGTGTGCAACTAATGGCAGGGTTAGTGGGATTTTGGGATTTTCCTCCCTGTGAGGGTGGTGAGGCTCTAGCACACGTTGCCCTGAGAAGCTGGGGCTGCCCCATTCTTGGAAGGGTCCAAGGCCAGGTTGGACAGGGCTTGGAGCAACCTGGGATAGTGGAAGGTGTCCCTGCCATGGCAGAGGGTTGAACAAGATGGAGTTTAAAATCCCGTCCAGCCCTGGGACTCTATAACAGATGTCAAGCCACAGAGTCTGACAGGGAATAATTGAGGGCAGGTATTAAAGTAATTTTGGGTCATTTCCTCCACATCTGCCCAGCTAAGTGTTAATAGAAGCTGGAGGCTCCGCCATCAGTTGCAGTGTCAGTGCAGAGACACATTCTCTGTCAGCTCACTCTACTGACCTGGGGTTGTGACACAAGGCAGAGAAGAAAATGGAGTCACTTATTCTCAGTGACCCACTTGACCCTTTTCTGGCAGCAAAAAATCCAAGCCACATAGTAAAATGACAGTACTGGTTTCTAATGATACTCTAAGAATTTCAGAATTAACATTTCCAGGTTTAATTCTGCATATTTATGATTTCTTCTGTGAAGTCAGTGTTCACTTTGGGTTTGCAGGAGAGAACTGAGATATATCAAACTGCTGTATGGGAAGCAGCCTGCGTCAAGGAAAGCAAAACTTCAGAGTCCTCATAGTAAAATCCTAGATAACCTTTGAGAATCTCAGCAAACCTTTGAGAACTCTCAGTAAACCCTTGAGAACTCAGTATATTTGAGAATCTCAGTAAGTGTTTGAGAACTCTTAGTAAACCTTTGCATTTGGTTCTTGCCAGTGTCTGGAGGCAGAAGTCAGCCCTGAGATGTGGTGGTTCCAGCAAGGCCTCTCGTTCCTGCCCGTGGCGCTGGTTGTGTGGTCAGCAGCATCGTTTGTGTTTTCCTACATTACTGCAATTGTCCTGCACCATGTTGACCCTTTGGTGCCCTACATCAGGTCAGTGATGTCCACCCTGTGAAAGAGCACTGAAATGACCCCACTCCTGTGAATTCTTCCCAACTCCAGACTTAAATAGCAGTTCTTACCCAGCAGCTCCAGTTCTAAAGTTACTCTTTAGAGCCATTAGAGATATAGTTATTGGTGATATAAACTGACAGAGGGGAAATTCAGCCTAAATGTTAGGAAGAAATTCCTTCCCTGTGTGGGTGGTGAATCCTGGCACACTTTGCCCAGAGATACTGTTGCTGTCCCACGCCTGGAAGTGTCCAAGGCCAAGTTGGACAGGGCTTGGAGCAACCTGGGATAGTGGAAGATGTCCCTGGTTGGAACGAGGTGTTTGAGATGAGCTTTAAGGTCCTTCCCAACCCAACCTAACCCATTCTGGGACTTATGTGTTACTCTATTTAAAGCTGTCTGTTTTTGTGCAAAACTCTTAAGCTTTGGCTTTGTGAGCATACCCTTAAAATGATGATGAACTGGGGGTGCCTCACCACGTCCCTGGGGTGCTTCACCACATCCCTGCTCAGAGTGAAGCCACTTGCTGCCACCAGGTTTGTTGCACCAGAAAATCCATACTAAAATCTACATTGCCAACTTTATTCTGTCAAGGCTGATATATATAACTCAAGCTTTGCTCTTTCAGTTTTCCATGTTCTTCATTTTTTCAGTTTTAATCCTTTTTATTCACCTTTATGGCATCAAGACCAATATGAAAGGAACAGTTACTCTGAGCATGATCATTCCCTGTGCCAGGGAGAGCTTGTCTTTACCCTGGTGATTTCTACAGCTCTAAAACCAGCACAGCATAGTTTGAGTAATGAAAAATTCAATGAAAATCATGTGGGAGGCTCTTTTTTACTATCATGTGGGAGTCCTTTGTAGACTGAAATAAGTAAAGTTGTGTTGGAAGTATTTTTAACATAAATAATATAGGATATGTTATCACCACATTTATCTTTTCCAGTGATACAGGGACAATACCACCTGAAAGATGCTTATTTGGGATCATGTTAAATGTTTCAACCTTTTTGGGTGAGTACAGAAAACTGTCCTTGGTGAGCTGCAGGCAGTTCTGGAATGCATCAGCTTAAAAAAAGTTCACTTCCTTAAGATCATTAAACAGCCCAGAATTCTCACTCAAAAACTAAATACTGAGCAATAAATCTCACTCCTCCTAAACAATTCAAAGTGTTTGTCAGGGATGTTATCCATTAATTGCCAGTATGGCAATTGCAGATTCCAGAAGGACAAAACATGCATTCAAAAAAACAAACAGAAAAGTAAAGCAATAAAAATGCAAATTCAAGGCACTCACCTTACCTGTGCTGCAACAATGGAGGCAGGGAAAACAACCTAATATGGCTTTTAAATGAAATAGATCAGAAAAATCTATTAATTTGACTCGTTTGCCATTATATTATTTCAATTTTCATTTCCAGCCTTTCACCTTTCCTATTTCACTGTGCCCTAAAAATTTCCTGTATTTTAAAAGTTGCCTCTGACCCTCAGCATCTTCCCAGGTAAGCAGGGACACTGCAGGATTCCCCTGCAGGAATCTCACTGCCTGTGCCTGTCCTTGGCAGGGATGGCCACCATGTACGTCCGCTACAAACAAGTGTCTGCCCTGAGCCCAGAAAAACCCAAGATCCTCAGGCTGAATAAGCTGGGCCTCACTCTAGGATGGATGAGCTGCTTTGGACTCTGCATTATTGCAAATTTCCAGGTTTGTGCTCTGCCTGCACTGCTCTGCCCCTGCCAGAGCTGTGTCTGTTCTGAGATACCCAATGGCACACCTGATAAACTGCAGTGTTAGCAGTTTCTTTGCAACTTTCCGTGGCAAACTGCTTCTTTGTGAAATTCTCTACAGAGAACAGTTTAAAAATATAAGGTTTGACTTTTAATTTGCTATTTATTCTTATTTGCTTTGGGACTTGTGAGAAGCTGTTCATGACATTTCAAAACATTCATAACCACCAAGCATTGCAGAAGCTGCACTTGGATTTCCTTCCAGGCAGGTTGAAAGCCTGAGATCCAGATTGAAAGCCCACAACTGTGGCTTAGGGAAATCAGATATCAAATAGTATAAAAGGTATCAAAAACTTGTTACTACTAGAAGTAAAGCCAACAAAATGACCCAACTCCACAAGCCCAGCTCTGGAAGAGCTGCCCTCTTGGGTAGATCTTCCTTCAAACCTTCTCAAATTCTTTAAAATTCTGCAACATTAATTTTTCTGATTTTCTCCATCCCAGGCCTCTATTTTTTTTTCTACCCAATACTTTCCACTCCAAAATCTGATAGTCTCACTCATCATACCATGAGCAGCCCCCCTTCGTTGGCTTTATTTGCCAGGTGATTGTATAATTGCCAGCACATTAATTACCTGATGGATTTTGGGGCTCTGTTGTGGTGCCTGTAGCCACCACAGGCTATAGTGTCATCTCAGGCTCCTGCTGGATTAGGGACAGGGAAAACAAAAGAGGAAAAGCTCTTGGGAAGCTCCACCTCTTCCCTAGCACAGCTCCTCAAGTGCTTTAGCACCCCCTGTCTTAGAAACCTCAGCACCCTCATTTAGGCATTTTTTCTTTTGGAGGCCTCAATCTATTTACTATTTTCTAGAGCCCTCAGAGGTCCCAGCCTCCCATTCCACACTTCCACACGAGAAGAATCCTCCAGGGTCTGCTCAACTCCGTTATTTCCCTCCACTGCCCTCAAGAAAGGGATTTTCTACTTTGTTTGTATTTCACAACAGTCAAAACCCAGTAGGTGCATGTTAATCTGGTAACAGTTCGTGCCTCGTTTAATCTTGAGCAAAACAAAAGTTGGAAGTGATGCACTTGCATATTGCCCTGAAATCCACTGGTGATTGAAGACCTCCAAGTGTGAAAATAGAGAATTTCTCTCTGCTGACACCTCCCTGCACAGTACATGATTTTGGAGCACACACCTTTGCAACCTGCTTATTTCTTAAATAGAAATTCTCATCTGTAGATGCAGAACTTAAAATTCCTTTGTGCACAGAAAGTGCACAAGGAAAAGCTTGTTCTTAAGTGTTAAGATACACAGAGAACCTCATGTTTTAGGGAAGGAAACATCTGCATGATTGGGGTGCAGGAGGCTGCCAGGCCTTGCCTTGTGCAACAAGTCAGATGACACTTTTTGTTCCCTGTCTCTGGCTCATGTGCTAAGCTGGGCATGAGAGTAAAGGGGTGAACACACCTGAGTTTTCACACACATATATTTTAATAATAAAATTTTAGTTGGGTTGGATTTTTTGGAATATCTTCTGGTTTTAGTTATTTTTGCTATTTGACACTTGGTCCTCCTGGTGGTGTTTTTAAGTATTGCTGCTTGATTGAACCTTGTTCCTCCAGAGTATTCCAGGGTACTAAATTGACAAACAATCTTTATTCAAACCAGAGTTCATTCAGAGAAATGCAAAACCTCATTATTTTTAATCCAAAATTGGGTGCCAGAATCATGTTGTGCCTGTCCTGTATTACATAATCTTTCATAGATGCACAGGTTCCTGGGGTAGAAACGTTGTCACTCCCACTCCCTGCCCACCTGCAGGGATTCTTTCACCCAATTCCTGTGATATTGTCCATTTATGAGAAGAGCCCTCACAAATTCCTGTATTGAAGGTACAGCTGTGACCTGTAACTTCACCACAAGAACTTAACAAACGCAGGAATTCCAGAGGCTGGCAGGTTCTGGCTTCCAAACATCTTACAATGGTGCTTCCAGAAAAGTCTCCTGAGGACTGGCACAGTCCAGAACTGCTTAGCTCAGAATGGGGGGAGGTCACTGAGGGGTGGATGCCAGAGCTTTACAAAAGAAGATGAAACCAGGTTTTCACAGGCTGCACTTTCTTTCCCCAGAAATGCATCCTGTACTACATCCACGTGCTGGGAGCCTGCCTGACCTTCGGGGTGGGCTCCATTTACATGCTGGTTCAGACCGTCCTCTCCTACCTGATGCAGCCAGAATTTCACAGCAAAGAAATCTTCTGGGCCCGCCTGGCCGTGTTCCTGTGGAGCTGTTCCAGCATCCTGAGCAGTATCCTTTGTCTGGGCACTGGCACCAAAACCCAACAGTCTCCATAGGATTTACACCTACTTGAGCTGAACCACCATGCCACAAGAGTCCTTGATTGTACACCCCATAGTGTGCCCTGTTCTGTATTCCAGCCTGGGAATTTCAGGGAAAATGGTTAATCCCTTTAATACTTTTAATATTCCTCCCTGGATGTTAAAAAAAAAAAAAGGTAAGAGGGTCAGTTACTTCCCTTTCTCCTCCCCTTTCCTACTGCACACCAGAGATTGAAAACAGGAAAAATAGGAGTTTATCCCCAAAAGGTCTGACTAAATTAAGAAATGTGGGGCCAAAGGGAAGTGTGCTTAAAGGATGGGTGGTTTCAATGGGGGGAAAAGAACAGGTAAGAAATAAAAGTGTGTTCCTGAGGACAAAAATGGTGCAGAGTGTTAGAGTTGAATACAACTGAAAAAGAAGCCCAGAATGTAGCACAAGAGGAAAAGAGACCATGTGGAGCAGGGCTGCCTGTGCCAGCTGGCTCTGGAGCAGGGATGATGTGCTGGCACTTGCCAGGGAGACAAGTCTGGAGCACATTTCAAGGGTGACTCGGGGGGGACTTTGACCTCTGATCTCCTCCTTGCCCATCCTGCAGTTCAAAAGACAAGATATTTCTGACTGGCATTCCCTACCACCTTCCCTCAGCATCAGACTCCATCACCCCCTTCAGCTCTGAATTCCAAGTGCTGGAAGCAGCTGTGGGGTTTAGAGAAAGAGAGAAACACAGAATGGTTTGTGTTGAAGGGACCTCTCAGTGGGAATCCATTCCCATTTAGCCATATATTTATATAACAGATGTGAGCAAACTCACTCAGAAATAGAGGCCTTTTCCTCTCCCCAGTCATTGAAACAGTCAGGAAACTCCACCAGAACAGTTCTCCTGCTCACCATAATGGACTTGGAGATTGGATTTAAAAATTAAACTCAGTTTTTGTGTCAAACAGGACAACAACTCCAAACTTCCTGAGTTCCAGAGACACAAGTTGCAAAGCCCATTGCTTAGACACTGTTTCTGCAGCTGTAACTAGGCCACTGATTTAATCCCCACCAGTCCCACGTATTTCCAGGCTGGCAGCCAATACCAACACTAAACTCTATGTCCCATTTCCCAAGGTTGGAGCATCTCACTGGGCTCCCATCCCTGCTGCTGCAGGATTACAGAATCTGTAGGAGTCATAGGAACAGGGACAGTGGGGCACAGGCTTGTTATCCATCATGAAGAACCTTCACCTGCTGAGGGGCCTTGGCAGGCAGCAAGGAAATCATCCAAGAAACTTTGAGAATTGTTGTATTGAACAGAAAATTTTGGTATTAGCAAACTAGATTTTCAGCTTTGAATAGAGAGGGACCAAATGGGTGAAACTAAAATATGTTCTATGAACAATGCGATCTGCTGCAAGTTATGTTCCTCTTACAGATGCCAAAAGCCCACAAACCTCAGATTTATAGAGATTTTTGTGCCAATGTAGTCTAACCAAAATTATAGGGAAGTTATAGAAGTAATGATGTGTACATATATAACAATGAAAGAGGAAGAAAAGGGAAATTATTGTTCTAAATTAACAGCTCATAATGTAATAAAGGAAAGAAAGGGAAAGGGAGAAGTCTGCAGCCTTGGGTTAAATGGTTGCAACAGGTACTGGAAGACAGAAGGAAATGTATTTTGTGTCAGCTCTGGGGTCACAGCAGTGCCCATCCCCTGTGCTGGCACTGCTGGGGCAGCTCCAGCCCTGGGGCAGCTCTGGGCCCCTCCTGACAGGAGAGACCCTGAGGGGCTGGGGTGTGTGCAGGGAAGGGAACTGAGCTGGGGAAGGGTCTGGAGCACCGGGAGCAGTTGAGGGAGCTGGGAAGGGGCTCAGCCTGGAGGAAAGGAGGCTCAGGGGGCCCTTGTGGCTCTGCACAACTCCTGACAGGAGGGGACAGCCAGGATGGGGTCGTGCTCTGCTGCTGGGGAGCAAGGGCCAGGACAAGAGGAAATGGCCTCAAGCTGTGCCAGGGGAGGTTCAGGTTGGATATCAGGGAAAATTTCTTCCTAAAAAGGGTGGTCAGGCACTGGCACAGGCTGCTCAGGGCTGTGGGGGAGTCACCATCCTTGGAGAGATTTAAAAGGCATATGGATGTGGCACTTGAGGACATGGATTTGTGGTGGCCTTGGCCTTGGGGAAAAATTGGACTCAACCTCAGAGGTCTTTTCCAACCTAAACAATTCTCTGAATCTATGAAAATACTCCTGGTCCTGTGGTGGAGTGTAAGAGCAGAAGTGCCAGCCCAGAGCAAGGCAGTTGATGACCCACTGTACTGGGGGGCAGAGGGGAATGGGAACCAGTTATTTTTATATCACAGTGATTAAATTCTTCCCACTGCAGCAGGAACTCAGGCAGATAACAAACAGCTCCTAGAGCTGCCCAGTTCAATTAAGCAGAAAATTGGGGTTCTTTGGTCCAATCAGTAACCAGAGCTCCTAAACCACTCACATCCATTTTTAAATAAGCTTTGGAAGTCTAGGTTCTTAAGGCCGTGTTTGTGCTAGGAAGTCCAGCCTTGTTCACCACCAAAATTAATTTTTAACATCAGGAGGCTCTTCATGTTATTCTCACTAACCACTGAAGAATTTAATGTCTTAATCCTATGAAAATCAGGTTGTCTATAAATTAATGATCTGAGTTTTATTTGTTGTGTAGCAAGAGCACGTTTTTGGGTACCTTCCCCGTCTAAGATGTTGAAGAAGTGACATCAACCACTCCAGAAAGATCCAGGTCTTGGATTAAATGGGGGATCATTGTCACATGGGGTGAAATCCAAAGCTTCTCAAACCTTGACTAAGAGGGAAACAGAAAAGCCAAAAATCCTCTCTGCTGCAGGTAATACAGAATTCCAACCTGTGGCCCACAGCAAGAATGCAAGGTAGTTTAGACATTGACAGGCCATCAGAGGAAGCGATCTAGACTCTTGTTAGGGTGGGAAATACCAGGAAAATGCTTAGTAAGTGTGCACATCTGATCATAGCTTAAACACTTCCATGAGAGTGCTGTGTTTGATCAGAGGAATAATGAGAGGCAGCACACAGAGAACAGAAATAATGGGTTTAGGTTCAAATTAACCTTTTCACATGACAATAACCAGTGGGTTGGGACAAGCTACAGGTTGAAGGGCACAATATGAACATCCTTGGCACCATTACTGCTCCTCAGGATGAGATCTCATAGCCTCAGCTCAACAGAGTCTGCAAGTTCCATGTTCCTAATTCTTGGCCTTGAATCTTCTTTAACCTCTTCCCTCAGTGTTTGTGTCCTCAGTTGTGTTGTACAGTGGCTTGTATGGACAGAACCTGGTGCAGAAGCTGCACTGGAACCCCCAGGAAAGAGTAAGTGATTGGGGGGGAATGGAGACCAAATCCAGCTGGACTTGGAGGGACAGGTGGGAACTTCCTGCAGTTCACAACACAGACTGGGGTGGGAGAGGAGAGAGCTGTGCCAGCAGAACCAGCCAGCAGCTCCTTGGAATTGTGGAGTCCCAGACTGGGGTGGGTTGGGAGGGACCTTTAGGCCCATCCAGTTCCATCCCCTGCCATGGGCAGGGACATCTCCCACTATCCCAGGTTGCTCCAAGCCCTGTCCAACCTAGCCTTGGACTTCCAAGGATGGAGCATCCACAGCTGCTCTGGGCAACCTGTGCCAGCACTTGTTGAAGTTCTGATTGCACAAAACTGTTGGATCTTCAAGTGTAACTCTAAATTAATCCCTCCTGCATCTTGAGGAGGGCCTTGAACCTCCCTGCTCTTTGTTAGTTGAGCTCTGGATTGAGCATTAAAAGTGGGCATCATCCCAGTTAGAGCCGGTGTTTTTCTGGTCATTTTCATTCTTCAGTACTTCATTCTTGGAGATTCCAGATACAATAAGGGATTTTGGTGTCCAGTGGGAATAGTTCTGGATGCAGGATCTCACATGGGATGTCACAAGTCACAAGCCATCCTTGTGCCACTGCAGGTTCCAAACAGAGCAGTTTTCACACAGATTTTTCCCCTCTGTAACACAGGGCTACACCCCCCACATGATCAGCACCGTCTCCGAGTGGTCACTGGCATTCTCCTTCCTCAGCTTCTTCCTCACCTACATCCGTGACTTCCAGGTAAAATGAAGTTAACATTCTTTGTTTCTGAATAACCTAGTGTGGAGCTGCAGGGCAGCATTAGATTTTATGGGATCATGGAATCATTTTAGTTGGAGAAAACCTTTAAGGTGATGGAGTCCAGCCATTAACCTGGCGTGGATCAGTCACCAGGGCTGGAGACCCATGAGCAGCTCTGTGATCCCTACAGAGTCTGTCCCTGCTGTGTTACTGCAGCTCCAGCATCAGGCTGGCTTTAACTGGCCCTGCCTAACCTGTCACAGCCACAGGGGCCTTTTCCTCCAGGACAAGGCAAATGATGGAACCAGTCCAGAGCACAGCTAGGAGCCAGGCACATGGTTCTGAGCTGATCTGTTGGTGTTTCCTCTGGCCACTGAACTTCCCAGTGCCAAGGCAGTGAGGGAGCCACTGACAGGGACCCCCTTTGCTTTTCCTCCACAGAAAATCTCCCTGCGAGCCGTGGTCAGCCTGCAGGGCCAGACCCTGTACGAGAGCCCAGGGAGCTTCAGGGCAGAAGATCAGGCACTGCTCATAGCAGGGAGCATCTGATGGATGGAGAGAACTCAGGAATTTAATAGCAATAACATCTGTTATTTCTAAACATTTATTTTCTATTAAAAAATGTATGAAGCGATTGTCTTGTACTTGACATCAAGGGCTTTGCACAGCTTTGCAAATGTTACCAGTACTGTGAATGAGTCTGTGACATTTCCAAAATTTCCAATGTCATGAAGGATTAAATGAAGGTTATTAATGAGTTGTGTCTCTTCGTCTCTTCCTCCACACCCAGTTTGACTTCCCTCACCCTCCTCTCTCCAGTGCTCCTCAGGCCAGATCCTTTTGGATGCCTCCACCGTCACCTCTGTTCCCCTTGGGCCCAGGGGCTGATCCATGCCCTGTAGTTGGACCCCAAAGCCACCCCATCCTTTGAGCATCCCATAGGGAAAAAACTCTTCACAGCCCAGCCTGCTCTGGAGGTCAAGAGGCAGCTGAGCAGCTCCCTCCTGTGCTGGCTCTGGAGAGCAGTGACAAGGAGCAGCAGGAACCACACAGCCATGGAATCCCAGAAAGGTTTGGTTCAGAAAGGGACTTTAAAGCCCATCCCATTCCATCCCCTGCCACTTGCAAAGACACCTTCCACTGGACGAGCTTGTTCCAGGCCCTGTCCAGCCTGGCCTTCCTTCCCTCCCTCTCCCTGGCAGCTGTTGGAGCTGACAGGCAGGTTGACCCAGGAATTCTCATGCCAAGCATCCCTGTTACACAGGTGGAAGAGTTGGCCAAGGCAGCCCATGTCCTGTTCCCACTGAGCCAAGAGCTGTCCCTAAACACCCCAGAGTGCCACCCCTGTCCTCGTGTTCTCGACATCCCTGGTGCTCCCTGAGAGCCTCCAATCTGAGCCAGCTGCTCCTTCCTCCAGCTGCTTCCAGCAGCTCCCAGGGTGCTGACAGCCCTTATCCCAGCCCTGTGGAGTGTCTGTGTGCTCCAGAGGCCGAGCTCCATGAGCTCCACCAGCTGCTTCTAGGGTCAATCCATAGGCACAACCTCCCACACTCATGCCCAGGGCCAAGTCAGAAGCCTTAAAAACAAATATCTCTAATTCTACCAAAGTACAGCAGATTGAGGGGATATTTGATTGCACACAGACCTACCAAGTACCTCCACAACTGCCTCTGAGCCCTGCTTGGCAGGAATAGCTCAGTTCCCTTCCCAAGTTACTGCTCAAGGCTTGTACATGAGTTCCAGCACATTCCCTCCCGCTCCAGAGTCCCTTACTTTGACATCTTCCCTTCCGGGAGAAGCAGACAAAGCACATGGAGAGAAATCAATCTAAGCTGGAGGCCTCCTGGAAACCCCAGTTTTCCCTGAGTAGCTTCTTTCTTCCAGATTTAAACGGGATGTCTCCATCCCTGTTACTGCACCTCTAGCCTGGTTCAGAAAATCCACAGAGTGGAAACAACATTTGGGGCCAAAAGATGCAATACTAGTGAGGGCAGTGGGGTAAGAGGACAGGGGGATGTGATTCTCATGGAGTCAGAGAGAACCCTGGGCTCAATGGCCTGGGAAGGTTTCTCAAGTATTCTGTTTCACCTGCTGATGAATCCTCAGGGATCCCAGCCACCCTGGAGAGCTGCACACTTGGCCACACACTTCCTAAGCAGGGAATAGGTAAAGCCCAGTTCCTGATTAACTGCTCCAATGTAGAAATGTGATGTTTCAGCTGAGAGAATCCTTTGCCTCCCCCAAGGCTCATTAGACAAACAGTTTAAGCAAGAGATGGTGCCAACAGTGATGGGATCCCTGTAGAGAAGGAGACAGAGAGAGCTCTTTGCCTGATATGATGGGAAGAGAAGAAAAAAACCCAATTGATGCATTCATGTAGCTCTCAAGGAGGCTCTAAAAGGCATCTACCTGCTCACAGGGCTTTCCTCACCTTCCCTTCACTGCTTTCTCCATGGATCCCTGTGAAACACAGAGAGGTTCATTCTGACAACGACATCCCAGAAGAAATTCCTGCCCCAGAGAGCAGGAATTTCTCTGTAACTTAATGTCACTGTGATGAGCCAGCCAGGGCAGACTGAGGTTTAGGTTGGACAGTAGGAAAAATTTCATCCCCCAAAAGGGTTGTCCAGTCCTGGCACAGCTGCCCATGACAGTGGTGGAGTCACCAGTCCTAGAGGAATTTAAAAAAACCATGTGCATGTGGCAATTGGGGGACATGATTAATGGTGGCCTTGGCAGTGCTGGGGAGAATTTGACTCCATGATCTCAGAGGGCTTTTTTAACCTCAAAGATTATGATTTTACTGCCTAAACCACTACATTCCTGGGTTTACAGGTAAAGCCCCCAAACCTCCCTCACTGCTCCCCTATCAGCCCAGCACTACATGCTGGGATTCCTGCTCAGCTGCAGATCCATGGAAATTCAGCCTCAGAGCATCCAACTCTTCTTTGTTTAACAACAACAACATTGAGGGGCCTCCTCAATGCCAGCAAAACCCTTTTCCTGCTGTTTCACCCTTTGCCAAGAGATGAATGCGCAGCAACGAGGAGCAGCTCCCTGCTCCCAGCTGCTCCAGAGTTACACACTCCCTGTGAATCCCTCCCTGCCTTTTTCCCTTTCTCTGCAGTCCCACCAACAGTCATGACCCAGGGTCTAGGTTGGGTCCCACCTCCCATAGAATCATCATGGTTGAAAAAGACCTTCAGGATCATCCATCCAAGTCCATCCCATACTGCCACTGTAGTCCCATAACACCTAAATCACATCACCCTGCGAGACCCAGACACCCTTTAAACAACTCCAGGGATGGCGCCTCCAACTCCCTGGGCAGTCCCTTCCAATGCCTGACCAGCCCAGCACTGAACAGACTGACAGGGTCCATTAAAACACCCGAATTGCCCTGACCAGGCCCCTGGGACCTCCTCACACACTCATGGCCCATGAGCTCCACATGAGCCCAAGCCTGAGCATCCAGCCCTGGCCTGGGCTGTTGTGGGCGGCCCTGGTTCAGCTCTGCCCAGGGATTCATTCTGCGGACAGTCCTCAGATCTTGATTAATAGAATCTCAAGATGGTTTGGGTGGGAAGGGACATTAAAGATCACTTCATTCCACCACTGTGTCATGGGCACGGCACCTTCCACTATTCCAGGTTGCTCCAAGCCCTGTCCAACCCGTCCTTGGACACTTTCAGGCATGGGGCAGCCCCAGCTGCTCTGGGCAGCCTGGGTCAGGGCCTTCCCACCTTCACAGGGAACAATTCCTTCCCAATATCCCATCTAACCCTGCCCTCTGGCAGTGGGAAGCCATTCCCCCTTGTCCCCAGTCCCTCTCCAGCTCTCCTGGAGCCCCTTTACACCCTGGAAGGGGCTCTAAGGTCTCCCTGGAACCTTCTCTTCCCCTGGAGCATCTCTCTCCAGCTGAACACCCCCACCTCTCCCAGCCTGGCTCCAGAGCAGAGGGACTCCAGCCCTCTGAGCATCTCCACGGCCTCCTCTGAACTTGCTCCAGCAGCTCCATATCCTTCTCCTGCTGTTGGGTCCCAGGGCTGGGGCAGCTCTGCAGGTGGGGTCTCGCATGAGTGGGGCAGAGGGGCAGATCCCCTTCCCCTGCTGCCCCCCTGGGGGATCAGCCCAGGGCTTGGGGTATTTCTGGGCTGAGGCACATCCAGGTCTCACCCATCAACACCCCCAAGTCATTCTCCCAGGGCTGCTCCATCTGCTCACCCCCAGCCTGGATCCATCCC
Source organism: Zonotrichia leucophrys gambelii (assembly GCF_028769735.1). NCBI lineage: Eukaryota > Metazoa > Chordata > Aves > Passeriformes > Passerellidae > Zonotrichia > Zonotrichia leucophrys. The sequence continues at coordinate 7,140,449 of NC_088195.1, forward strand.
AGGGTCACCCTGACCCAGCTGCAGCACCTGGAATTTGGCCTTATTAAACCTCTTGAGTTTCCCATGGGCCACTTCTGAGCTCGTCCAGGTCCCTCTCAATGACTCTCCCCCTCAGGGGTGTCCCTGCCCCCTCAGCTCAGTGTCACCTACAAACCTGCTCAGTGTGCCCTAGATCCCTTTATTTGTCATTAATGAAGATATTACATAATGCTGGTCCCAGTATAGACCCCTGAGGAACACTACTGATCCCAGTACAGATCCATGAGGGACACCACTGTCATTCATGTCCACTGGGACTCTGAGCCATTGACCAAAACCGCCTGGATGTGATCATCAACCAGCTCCTTATCCACCTGGCAGTCCACCTGTTAAATCCATCTCTCCAATGTAGAGAAGGATACTGGGGGAGAACCACATCAAATGATTACAGAAGTCAAGATAAATGACATCTGTCAGCTTTCCCTCATCCCTGATGGAGTCACTCCTGTTGAGCTTCTTATCCACCAATACCCCAGGTTCTTCTGTTCAGGGCTGGTCCATTCTTCCCCCAGCCTGGAGTTGTGCTGGGGGTCACCCCAACCCAGGGGCAGGATCTCATCCTTGGCCTTGTTGAACTTCATGAGGTTCACACGCTCCCACCTCTCCAACCCATCCAGCTCCCTCTGGATGCCCCATCCCTTTCCTCCAGTGTGTGTGACCCCACCAAACACCTCACTGTCAGCACCACACTGAGGGTGCCTCATTCCCACTTGTCCATGTCACTGACAAAGATAGCACTGGTCCCAACACGGACCCTTGGGGCACCACTTGCCACTGGTCTCCACTCAGACTTGTCTCCAGCTGCAGACCACAACGCTGTGAGTGCCACCATCCAGCCAATTCCTTATCCAGGGAGTGTTCCACCCATCAGATCCATGTCTCTCCAGTTTTGAGACAAGGCTGTCCTGCAGGACAGTGTCAAATGCTTTGCACACTCCAGGTAGGTGATGTCAGTTGCTCTGCCCTCACCTATCAGCACTGTCACCTTGTCATAGGAGGCCACCAAACTTGTCAGGCACAATTTGTCTTCAGAGAAGCCATGTTGGTTGTCACCAATCACCTTTTATTTTCCATGAGCCTTAGCACAGTTTCCAGATGGATCTTCTCCATGATCTTGCTGGACACCAGTGTGACTGACTGGCCTGTAGCATACTGCATCTGCCTTCTCTTTTGAAGAACAGGGTCCAATTTTCCATGTTCCAGTCACTGAACTGCCACAACTTCTCAAATGTGATGGAGAGTGGCTTAGGAACTTCCTCTGCCAGTTCCCCCAAGATCCACAGACACATCTGATCAGATCCCACAGACCTGTGCACCTTCATATTCCTTAAATACTCCTTTACTGCAGTATTTAAGATACTCCAGTAGAAGATACTTTATCTTCTCAAGCCCAGAGAAAGGAACAGAGCAGGTAAAGAGTATGGAGCATGAGTCCTCTTAGGAAAGGATGAGAGAGCTGGGGGGCTCAGCCTGGAGAAAAGGAGGCTCAGGGGGGACCTTGTGGCTCTGCACAACTCCTGACAGGAGGGGACAGCCAGAGGTCAGGCTCTGCTCCCAGGGAACAAAGGACAGGACAAGAGGAAACTGCTTCAAGTTGTACCAGGAAAGTCTCAGGAGTAATTTCTTCCTGGAAGGGGTGATCAGGCATTGAAGGGTCTTCCCAGGAAGATGATGCAGTTGCCACCCCTGGAGGTGTCCAAGGAATGCCTGAACGTAGCACTCAGTGCTCTGGGCTGAGTGGCAAGGTAGGTGTCAGTCACAGGTTGGACTCGATGACACAAGTTTGACTTGATGACTTTGGAGGGCTTTTCCAACCTTAAAGGTTCTGGAATTCTGTGGTTCTACCAGTGTGGATGGTTCTTCCTTCTCCCAGTCCCTGCCTTTGCCCCTACAACTCTGGCGGTGTGACTGGGTCACTTCCCAGTGAAGACTGGGGCACAAACACTGAGAACCTCAGACTTCTCCATGTCCTAGGAAAGCAGGTGTCCCATTTCCTTCTGGAGAGGGCCCACATTTTCACCAGTCTTCCTTTTATCACCAGTGTACCTATAGAAGCTTTTCTGTTGCCCTTGACGTCCCTGGACAGACTTAACTCTACCAGGGCTTCAGGTTTCCTAACCTGATCCCTGGCTGCTCAGACAATCCCTCTGTATTCCTCCTAGGCTGCCTGTCTTTGCTTCCACACTCTGAGTTTGTCCAGGAGCTCCTTGTTCACCCTCACAGGCCTCCTGGAGTTTTTGTCCAAATTCCTTGTGCTTGGGACGCATCACTCCTGAGCTTGGACATGATCCTTAAATACGAACAAGCTCTCCTGGGCCCCTCTTCCGTCCAGGGCTTTATCCCATGAGACTCCATGAAGGAGGTCCCTGAAGAGCCATCCTGAGTCCCCGGGCACACTGTGCCCTCCTTGTTGCCCTGAGGATCCTGAATCCACCATTCCATGTTCGCTCAGCCCAGGCTGCCCTCGAGCTTCTCATTCCCTGCCAGGTCATCCTTGTTGGTGAGCACAAGGTCCAGCACAGCTCCTCTCCTTGCTGGCTCCTCTCGCACCTGGAGTTTATCCTCAGCATTCCTGAACCTCCTGGATCAATTATGCTCTGCTGTGTTGTGAGTGTGACAATGCTACTGTCTGTCCAGAGCTTCATCTGATGGGTGTTCCTGGTAGAGTCCCCTAAAAGCCACCCCCAGTTGGCCTCCTGGGCTGCACCTGGCAATGCCCACATCTGGGTCAGTGCTGGGCTTGGCTACCTCAGGTTTATGGTCGGACTTGATGATTTTGAGAGCCTTTTCCAATCTAAATGATCCAATGATTCTATGTCTAGGACAGACCTCTGTGAAGGTTTGTGCCTCACATAGAAATTCTGGGTCTGTGGTGGGTCTCCAGTACAGGAGACAGGCACAGGGACAGTTCTGGCGAGGGACTCCAAGGCACCAGGTTTGGCTGATGTTGGCAACTTGCCCAGTACCACCTTCACTTCCTGATCTGTTCTGTCCAGCACTCACTGCCACCTCTGCTCTTTGGACTCTGAAATTCCTAAATGGTCTTCCACTGATTCTTGCCAGGAATTTGCTTGAAGTTGTAATTTATCCTAAATCCATGGATTTCGTACATACTTAGCACAGCAATCCCAGTGTGTAACAGTTTTCTGCCAGGCTGGGCTGCACTCAGGGATGGCCACCAGTCACCTTCACTCCTGGGGTGAGAGTCAGCATTTCCAGAACTCTTGTTCTTGTCACAGACTCTTCATAAATTGCAGGAGTGCATGCATTAACAGGGCAGCAAAACCCAATCCATGCTGCAGATGCTGAGTCTGGATGAGGAGCAGCTCCAACAGCCTCACGGTCCTTGGCTGTCAGAAGCCCCTTTGCTCCTCTTGGCACAACTTTCCCCCGTTGGCACATCAAGAGGCTTCTCTTGGCTCTCAGTGATCCCTGCAAACTTGCACTGGTGCTGTTCCAAGGAAGATCTCTCTCTTCCATACTCGGTTTCTGAACTGCACCAGGTGTTTTCCATCATTCATCTTCTTCCATCAAATCCTGCTTACATTTCTTCAAAATTTTGCAGTGAGGATTCTTCTCCAAATTTTGAGTACTTTATCATCTCTACAAAAAAACTCAGGCAAATGGACTACTTTGTTAGGGTAAAAGAGGTTCTGAGAGAAAGATGGTGCAATTGTAGAATGTCAGTGCTGGAATCCTCAAGTGAAATGAGAGGATAAGAGAACGCAGCTTCATTAATTTTTTTTTGAGATCATTGGAAAATAAAGGAAAGACATTTATTAGAGGACAGTGAGCAAAACCTGTTGGAAGAGTACCTACCAGGTGACTGCAGCACCAGAGACACAACACAGGGCTGCCTCCACCTCCTTCCCGAGTCCCATTTCATCCTTTCAGGTGAGATGGAGTCAATGTCCTTTGCAGTAGCCCCACATCATGCCATGTCTGGGATTTTGAGGAGACTGTTGATCACATACCCGTGTTTTGAGGAGAGCTCCCATGACATCCAAATTTTTTCCTTCTCTTGCTGTGCACCCCCTAGCAGGCTTAGCATGGATGGGAATTTGGGGATGGACAAGAAACTGGACAGTATTCCCAGAATGATCAAAGGGATATTCCATACCACAGGAGGCCATGCTCAGCAAATAAAAGCTTTATGAAAGCAGGAGGATGGAAGGACATTTCTGGTCACAGTATTTGTCTTCCAAGTGAATACTGTGCACACGGAGACCCCAGAAATGGCTGATCTTCTGCCTGCTGACAGGATGTGGTGACTGAATTCCTGATTTTACTTTTTGTGCAAGCAGCTTTTGCTTGACCTGTTAAACTCCTTTATCTCCACCCACAAGTCCATTCTTCCATTTTCCCACATCCCGCAGGAAGGAAGTGAGTGGAGCAGGTGAATGTCTGGGGGTGGCCAAAGTCAATTGTGTCCCAAAACACCCATTCCATACACAGTGAGCCCATGGATACCACACTACCATGCTGACTTGCTTGTTCCACCACACTTCCCTCCTATCAAGTAATCTCAATCACTGCAGTTTATTTCCATTATTCACCTTCCTTCTTCACCCACCACTGTGTATCTGGGCCATCACCTTGGTCTAGCTTAAGATCTCCCCATTCCTGGGAATGTCCAGGGCCAGGCTGGCCGGGGCTTGGAGCAACCTGGGATAGTGGCCCATGGCAGGGGGGAGACTGAGATGAGCTTTAAGAACCCTTACACACCAAACCTTTCTCTGATTCTGTGATTCTTCAGAGCAGGAACTTCATTTTTCTTCCCTTCTAAAAACCTCTCCTGCCTCTCCAATCCATTGGAATTTTTCCCACTGCGAAAACTTATATAAAGAAGGAATACAGGACTAAGCTCTTCAAGAAACATCCATCCTCCACCAAAACCCTATACATAAACTGGGCATCCATGGGATAATAAATGAAAACTCTGCAGATGAGAATTTGATAAAAATTAAACAAAATAAGAATAAAAACAAAAGTAAAGACAGCAAAAAAAAAGCCTTCCATGAACACAAATCTGCAGCAGAGCTTTGCCAGGATTGGTGATGTTTAACATAAATATAATTAGACAGGAACAAAGCAATAATACACTCTGTTGGCAAAAAAAGTTATTATTTGGTGAAAGGGAAACTGAAAAACTGCAGAAGGAACCTGCAATGATCAGACACGGACAACAGAGGACAAGGAACGGTGTCCCTACACATACAACAGAGCATGGTGGGGAAATACACACAAAGTTCTCCAAAAATTAGGATGTAAAGACAGTCTGAGGGCACATCCCCTCCTACAAGGCAAACTAAGGTACCACAACTGAAGGTGGTAAGAGACATGTTCAAACAACAATTTCAAACAACAACAAATTAAAAGACACTCATTGAGGATTGTTAAAGATACCATCCAGGGATAAAGTCTTTTAGCTTGAAGAAATTATTATTAACATAATTCTTCTTAAAAAAAAATACATCCCACTCTTCCAAAACAACCCCACAAACTAATTTCCACATTGCACAGCTGGCCATGGCCTTATAAAGGCTCACAATAATGACAGAGAAACCATGAATCCAAACAACTGTCACAGGGTTCCTCCTGCCTCGGTCTTCACATCTGCAAGAGGTTTTGTACAAATATCTGCACTGTTACTGTCTAAAGTCCAATAACCACTGACTGTTGACCTCTTCTGAAAATTAACAGTTCTCAGGAGTTATGAAAGTTCTCATGCACATAAGAAAAACAAACAAAAAGGTATCTACAACGAGGGTTTGCAATTTTCATTGGGGTTCTAAAAGCCAGGCCATGGAATTCAAAAGGGGAAAGTTTATTTGCTAATACAGGACCCCCTCTATTCAAAATATGGGGAATATGCTGCTAAAAATGCCCTTTGTCTGTGCTCTTGGATCACGTCCTAGAAGTAGAATGTGATGGTCAACTCTCTTATTTCTGGCATTTAACAAAAACCTACAGTTCTCTAAATACACACATACTTAAAATCCATCTAGTTCTTCCATCTACCAGAAATACTCATTTAGGCAAGGGATTTCCTCTTGAAGTCACTGCAGAGGTGAAGCATGAGGCTGGGACCCCCAGGGCAGGGGGCTCAGCTCTGCTGCCTCTCCCGGCGCAGCTCCTCCAGCGCCGCGTTCTGCTGCCGCAGGGTCTGCTTCAGCCGCTTGATTCTCTCCTCCCGTATCGTCTCCTCCAGGTCTGGGGGAGCCATAGGGAAGGCATCATCTCGGAAAGAACCTTCCAGAATGGAAGTATCCTCTTCGGAAGTGACTAAAACTGAAATCCCTGGGTGGGTAGTGTCACTGTACCGGGGGAACGTGTCCTGCTCCAAGTCCCTCTCCTGGGACACTCCGCTGAAGCCAGCGGGAACGCTTGGCTGTGCTGGGGCTGGTGCAGGTGAAACACTCCTATTAGATACACTGGAACCTGAGCTGGTCACTTCTAAACTGGGACTTGTGGCTGATTTGATTGAAGTTCTCCTCCTCTTGCCACTGTCTGACAAAGGTGAGGATTTTGTTTTCCTTTTCCTAATCAAATCTTCTTCCAGATCCACAATTATCTGCAGTTAGAAACAGGCAAAATGCAGTTCTGTTAAAGTTGGTATCAGTTACATTATAACACCAAGTTCTCTAAGCACAAATTATAAGTTATTTGTTGCAAGCATTTTAAAATTACTGCCTGGAAGAAGTTTCTTTCAGCAAAGGAACAAACATATTTTTGTGTTTGATGTTTTTCTAGCAAAGATTCCCCGTTAACAATTCCAGACACTGAATTCCTTCTTTAGTCAACGCTGCATGTCTGCCTTTCCTGGCCTCATCCATCATCTCCTGTGGCTGTTTAAGTTAACAGTGCTGCAAGACAAAAACTTTCTAATTTGATGGGAAAGTTCAGTGTAGAAAAACTCTTCATGTCTACACTTCCAAAACCTCAATCTGAGGAGTAATGTCCATTATCACACTAAATGCCTCATAGATGCTTTATTATTTGAATCGTGGAATCACATCCTGGTTTGAGTGGGAAGAGACCTTAAATCCCATTCCATTCCACCCCTGGCCATGGGCAAGGACACCTTCCACGAGACCAGGCCCTCCAAGCTCCATCCAACCTGGTCTTGCACAGTTCTAAGGGATGGGTTAATGATAATGTTAAGAGCAGCCATGGATCTGCTCAATTATTAGCACAAAATTAGTAAACCTGAGAAAGTCTTTGAGTTGAGTACAATCATACAGAAGAAAATGTAGCTGAACAGAAATACTTAGATGGATAAAGTCCTTTCCATGCATTAACAGGGAAGTTCTTCCATCCAGAAGTACCCAAACAAGGACAAAGTTTGTAATAACATTTGTAATTCTAAAGATTGGACAGATCCACAAGTAAATTTCTTTTAATTTCAAGTAAACCCATTCCTCTGACCGTACCCACTGCACTGCTAGACAAACACAACCATCTGCAGAGGCTTAAATATAAATCAGGATCCCAAGGTCAGGTACCTATTCCAACAAGGACCATTACCATAGTAGTAGAGACAGTCTTCTCAAAAGCATTTGTTGCTCAAGTTTCCTCCAGCAGAACCCAAAACTGAGAATAAAAATTCCTAGAGGGTGCTTGAGTCAAACAAGTTCTAGGAACAATTCTCATAAAGATCCCAAAGGCTCCAAACACCCCCATCTCTGTACTGACTAAACATACACTGTTTTCTGAGTGTGTTTAGCACTGAAAAATCTCAGGTACCTTTTCTTTAACACATTCCTGATGATGACTCATTACTTCCACATCCAATGAGGATGAACTGCAAGACTCATTTTTCCTTTCCAAGCTGTCACTGGAACACACCCCTCCTTCTGGATTCTCACAGAAGGCCCTTGATGGTACTCTAGTAAGGTAAACTCTCTCCTCCTTAAAGAGACCAAACTTTTTCCTTAATTCCAAATATTGTCTCCAGTGTGAGCGGTCTTGGTGATTGATTGGAATAACCTTTCCTGGTGAATCCATCTTTACACATTGCATCTGAAATACAGAAATGGTGAGAGAGCCATCAATCACTCTCTCACTATATACATCTATAAATAGGTAACATAAATTAATATACAAAAAGTAAGTACTAGAAAGACAGGTGAACATTTATTTTCTCTGTCATTCTCCAAGAGCTACATTTAACACAGGTAACATTTGACACAGATAAACTGATTTTGATAAATTATATGCAAATGATTATAGGTCTAACACTTGTTATTTAACATCTTAAGTACATTATGGAACATCCCAAAAATGTCCAGGCCAACCAAAACCCACAGAAATAAAAGAAGCAACAAGAGAATCACTTGTTCTACCCTTGCAAAGTACCAAAGAAAGAGGAGGGAAGAGCAAGTAGTGTCTACTCTGCAATCCAGAGCTTTCCAAATTTAGGGACAAGAACATCAAATTTGCTGAGCTATTTCTCACCAAGGTTAAAGCAAATGCTGAGACTCAGCATCACACAGCACTGAAGAAAATAAATGGTATGGATAGTTGACAAACAATCAAAAAACTAGGTATTACAGTCTGTTGCAACAATTAAATATCTACAATTTGCAAAAATACACTCAGCTGACATTTCTGTTCTTCCTGGACAACATAAACAAATTTTGGATTTTTTTCTTTCAAGACAAATTCATTCTGGCCTCTGGAGCTACTAAAAACATGATCCCCTATCCTGTGTGGGGAGTTTGAGGAATTGAGGCTTACAATTTTTAACATATTTTCAACATTATGACCTTAAAAGAATATGTCAATTCAGCCATTAAGGATCTGAAGAGTTCCTTCTGCCTGGCATGGACCCAGGAGCGAAGGAGGTGGACACAGCTCCTGCCCATGGCTGTCAGAGCCTGGAGCTGACAGTGCCACACCAGAGCTGTCTCTGGAGGACAAACTCTGCTCTTCCAACTTATCTTCCTCTTGTGAAGACACAAACCTGTCCTTCTCTACCCTACATCACCCCTACAGCCCTAAGGTTGTGCTGTAAGCATGTGGCATCAACATCTAAGAGTTCTAACAATGAAAGGCCTCCCTGGAGTCCAGTTATTGCTGACCATTTATCTTGGGAGGAAATCAAAAGCCATCTTTCCTCTGCCCCTTTCTTTTCTATGCATTTCTCACTCGCACAATGCAAAAGTATTGGGGAAAAGGCCATTTACTGACTAGAACCAATCTTAGAGCAGCATTTCCAGGACACCTGGTTATAAAAATGTGTGAACTCATCAAGAGTAATTTTATCCACCTAAAACCAGGACCACAGAACCACTGAGCAGCATGTTTATGATTTATTACCTTTGGCCAGTCTTCACTGACAGCACATTCCTGCTTAGCCTGAGGTAACACAGCCCCTGCTGCTCTCGGGGAATGACTCATGTCTTTGCCATTTTGCCTCACACTCTCCTGCATCCCTACTGCTGGAACTGGGATCACTTCACTGCAAGAAACGCTCTTGGTGGAGGGCAAACTCTGTCTCTGGATTACAGTGGGATCCTGCTGATTAGCACTTGGTGTCAGCAGAGCTGCAGATGTGGATTTTAAGTCATTTCTTAAGCTAATTGGTGATGAATTTTTGGAAACTGTACATGGTTTTGGGTCTTTCTGAGACAGCACCACTCCTTTGCTTTTTGTCAACACCAGATTCACCACTTTACTGGTTATTTTATTGACTTCAGTAGAATCAATTTGCTCGGGTGTCTCCTTTTTAAGTAAAGCATCAGAAGAAGGAGATGCCTGTTTGTCAGCCTGGGCTGACAGAACATCAGAGCCTCTTTTGGTCAATAAATAGACTTTCCCATTGTACATGACCAGAGCATTATCTTTTAAACGTGTGATTTTAGTTTGGCTTCCACCAGGACCATTAGAACAGAGTGGTAAAATATTTGCAGGGTTGACTTCTATATTCTTCGTGTCTGACAAAGTTTTCAGGATCTTGGAAGCCACATTACTTGAAGACTTTACAGGGATACGACAAGCTGCTGAGAGCGAGGCAGTTTCTTGCACAATCCATTTCATGGGAGTTTGCTGGCACTGCTGCCCCTTGGATGTGACTGGCTCAGGAGAAGAACCAGATCCCTTCTGGGCAGCTGTCACTATCACTGTCTTTGAAACTTCCGTGGCAGGTTGAGGGCAAAAGCTCTGCAAGTGCTTGGGCAGGACTTGGGAGGTTTTCACTGTGTTTACGGGTGACACGTAAATCACTGTTGGTGCTTTTGTACTGTCAGCCCCTCCAGACACATTGGTGGCTGCAGCTGCCAGGATTTTTTGCTGTATTGCAGGTGGCAAAAGAGATGCTGGGACAGATTTCACTTCTGCATCAGCTGGAATCTGGAGGTGGTGTCCGGAGGGCAGCACTGGAGACTTAACAGTCACTGGGAGGGGTTTGGTGTTCACCACTGTGCGGGCTGGGCTGCTCTGGTGAGAGGAGCTCGTGATGGCCACATTCTGCAAGGACACTCCATCCATGGGCACACAGCTGCTCTGGGCATTGGCAGCTGCGTTTGGAATTAAGCTTTCCTTTTCAGAACCTGCCCTAGCACTTTCCTGCTTGTCTAATGTCCTCGTAAGAATAATCTTTCCAGGATTAGGAGACTGAAAAATCGGTATCTTAACAGATGGAGGTGCAGCAGTATTGCCAATCTGTGTCGTAATAGTAAGATGGACTGGGCTAGAAACATTTGCATTAGAATTATTTGGCATGGCTGGAGACTGAACTATTGGTACAAAGCTTCCAGAAGTTTTAGAAATGGGAAGCAATTTCAGAAGGTTTTTTCCATCTGGTCCCGTTGTCTGAATGACTCGGTACATACAGCCTGCAATGCTTAACAAAGAAAAGGGAAAAGAGAGAAAAATGAAAGGCAGTGTAAGTGAATAAGCATAGGTACTATAACTCATGAGCATCAGTGAACTCTACACCCAGGGCTGAAGCATATTAACTCCTGGAAAATGACTTAGGTAATCTTCAGGAGCTTCCTACTGACGTACCCAGATTTTCATTTGAGACCACCTCAGACGGTCTGAAAATAGTGTCCAACTTCAACACCCCAGAGTAACAAGAAATGGCATCTTTTTCAGGTTAAAAATAAGTTAAAAGACCCCAGAAAACACCTCACATTATCTCTGCTTCCCCTCACGGGGCCTTTCATCTTGAAAATGAAACCACTACCTCCCGATTTCCCAGAGAAAACATATTCTTCCCTTTCCCACCTCCCTGTTACTACTTATATCCTTCTTGAGTGCTTCAGGAACACTTCAGGAAAACACAGGCAGAGTAGTTGCAAGGCAAGATGGAAGCAGGAATTACTTCAGACACAACAAAGGAACTTGGAAGCAGGATGTGTTTATCTTGTGGAACAGGTGGCTCCTGTCCCTCCATCGCACCTGCCTGGCCATTCTTGAGGCAGATACAGACCACAGAGGTGGTTTGTCCTCAAAGAGATGGAAAACCCTCAAATACTACTGAGTTATAAACATTTTTGAGAACAGAAGTCTAAGTCTGGGAAGGAAAAGGCTCCAAAACCAAGGAAGAACACATGGAAACACTAGGGACATCTCAAAGAGAAAACAAAGATTTCTTGCAGGTGAAGGTAAGAACTCACCAAGAGACCAACAGATCTTGTCAAAACACAAGTTAGTTGTGCCAATTCCAAATGCCAAGATTTTCTGAGTCTGTGGCAAGACAAAGAACCTTTTCCACTCCGGCTGAGTTTGCCCAAAGCAAGCTCTTCTGCAAAGAGCTCCTGGACTCTGAGCAGAACAATCTACTGCCCAAAGCACTGCAAAGACATGTGGGTAAATAGAGCTGCCCTCACTGGAATGAAGAGACCAAATCACTGGAAATTGTTTCCTGACAGCAGATCCAGAGTGATTAACAGGCAGAGCTGCCAACTCCACCTGGAGTCACCCAAGAGCACCAGCTCCATCCCATCAACCTCCTACATCAGTAAATGCCTTGGGAACACAAACATGGAAATGTTCCCAGTCCCATCCCAATGACATCAGTGCTGTGTTCCGCTTTCTGTCAGGCAGTTTTGAAACCAGCATTTTTTCTGTCTTTTTGGGCTTCTGACTCAGCTTGGAGCAGTGTCTGGGAGAGCTCAGTCCTGCCTCCCACCACTGTGCCTGCTCAGGAGTCAACCAACCTTTGCCTTTTTGCCTTTTTTCATCAAGAGAGAAGTCACAGGAATGCTCTTCACTCCCAAAGCTGGGCAATTGCTGCTGTGGGTCCCATTCCCCTGGGGACTGACACAAACACCCCACTACTGACTGCCCAACACACAAAGGCATCAGGGGCACAGAGCTTTCCTTGCTGTGACCTTGGAATTAACTCCCACACCTAGTATTTTGGTACAATGCCTCATTTCTGGTCACAATGTGTGAAAACTGAGATTTTACATAAGGTAACAGTGCAGTGGGCAGGAAATTCTGCAGTACTTTTGTTTTTAAGGTACTGAAAATTAAAATATGGGCAATTTATCACACAGTTCCTAATGGAAGCTGTCATTGAAGGGCTTAGGAGCAAAATGGCATTGGATGCTTTGGAATCAGAAATAGAGTTGAGATGGACTAGCACTGACAGGCAACAATCTGACAGAATACAGTTGTACTAAAATGAAGAGGAAGTAGAAATATTTGTGTGTTTGAACAGCAGAAAAAAAAGACTTTTGAAGAACTTTAAACCTTCTAGCACTACTGACAATGCAAATGAGGAACAGCAGCAGCTCCTGGACAGCACTTTGTCTGTTCTGTGCTTTGAATCTCTCAACACTTCTTTCATAACTTTATGATCTACAACCTCAACTGTGCTTCCACATATAAGAAGTAAAGGCAAATTCAGAAGGATTTTTTCAGCAAGTCACACAAACGTGGAAGTGCTGAACAGAGAAACAGGCACTTACCTGTGCCCTCAACTAACTAGGGCTGCAAACTGGCACCAAGAAGAAACCTCCAAAGAGGCTTGTTCCTCCACCTGTCAAAGCAAGGGGACATTTCTAACTTTTGGGCAAGAGGAGGGGGAAGAGATCAGAGGGAAAGAAAGCAATGAAAACAGGGAGAGATGAGCTGATGATATATTTGCATCAATATGTTCCTCTGCCAGTTTGCAGTGCTCACCTCATTCCACCTGGAATCACCACTCACCTCCAGCTCAAAGGACTTAAAAATTGGTTTTGACTTGCTACAAACAGGAACTTTAAAAGTAGGCTGGGGGAAAAAGCATCAGTAAAAAAATCTCATTTGTCTGAATTTCAGATCATTCTACTTTTAATGGTTACAGAACGCAAGTGTAGCTTTTTATCTCCATGAAGAAGAGCAAGATGCCCCAAAACCATAATTGTCTGGGAAATAGCATTCTTTAACTTGAAACAAATATCAGGTATTTTCATGTTTGGAGAATGACAAAAAACTCAAGGATAGGCAGGAGAGAATGAAAAGTCCAACAAGATACCGAGAAGTGGAATTCACACATATTTACGCCAACAACAGAGGAAAGAATCACGGCAAATCTTTTTAGCTCTCTTAAGTTGAAAAGGCTTCATTGCAATAATTTCACATCATAAAGCTTTTCCCAGGTGATACAAAAAAACCACCACGAGGAAGTTTCATGTTACCAGAATAAAATAAAGCACTGTCGCATTGTCTCCATACATTTATGAGTGATGAAGAGTTAGAAATTGTTTTGCTTCAGTCTTCAAGGTTACTGCTTCCTTGAATTAATGAATCTTTAAAAATATCTTAAGCAGAATGAAAAAAAATCCCTCAGTATTCCCTTTATAGGGTGTCAGATTAATTTGGTTAAAGAACAGGTTAATTTCTTTTCCTAACCAAAAAGAGAAAAAAAAAAAAAAAGAAAAGGAAATCTGTATCATGCCAGGTTGTCCAAGTGGACTTCTCCCATAGTTACTGAAGTAGAGTTTTCTTTCTCCTCTTCATCCTCCTTCACTTCCAACCCCGTAAGAATAAACCTCCTCAAGTCTCATATACAAACACTAAGAAATAATTGTGTTGTTATGAATGCCTTTAGAAAGGCCTAAGGCAGATCCATAAACAAACCTTGAGAGAAACAGGCTCATGGAAGACCCAAAAAATGGTGGAGGACTGGAAGAAATCTTATTTAACATCACCAAAGAAATTATCAAATTCAATAAAAATAATAGAATAAAATTCTGTGACATTCACAGAGGGATGTGTCAACCAGATTATTTTTTTTTTGATCCAAAAAGGAGATTTCTTTTGGTGAACAGTCTGTGTGTGGCAACACTGACACCTCCCTATGGATGTGGCATTAAGGAAGGCAGGAAAGCCAAGAGAACAGAAAGAAACTGGGATACTTATTTCTTTACTTATTTCAAAACAGAAAAATTTAAAAAAATAATCTACATTTCCTTCAGTTCACCAGAATTCCTGTTTTCTTGACCAGACACACCAGTTTTACTGTCCAAATTTCTCTTTCTGTTCATTACTCTCAGTAAGCAGTGCAAAACACAAAATACTGAGTATTCAAACATTCACCTTCTGGCCTTTATGCTTCCATTAACAAAAACACCCACGGAATATTTTCAAGAAATAGGAGTATTTATTTCTGTTAAACAAATTCATTCACCAAATCCAGTGCAAACACCAGCACATGATTCCCACAGAAATCCTGACAGTGCCACTAAAAAACGCATCAGCAGAGACCAGAGACTGGCTCAATTTTCCTGCAAAGTCCTCAGAAGGAACAATGAGCTACTTTCCCATCTGCCTTCACTCCCAACAGTTCCTTTAGGCACAATTTTCACCTACAAATGTGAATAAATAACCAGGGACTATGGGCCACTCCAGAGAACCAAGAGAATTTATTTTAATGGGTTCAGTTGGATCCAGGAAGTGGCAAAGTAACTATTTATTGTCAATTGGAAATGTGCACCCAGGGACAAAGTAAAATTAATTGACTGTAGTTGATACAAATTTATTTTATACAGTTGCATTCATTCCATGGATTGCTTTAAAATTGTAATAAAATAATAATTGTAACAATAATAATAAATACATAGTAACATATAATCTAGATAATATACAATAACCATCATTATTATCATCATCTAAAGGAAATCAAGAAATTGATGTTGAATTTGGAGGAATCCTGACCAGAATTTCAGTTCAAGCTATCTCATGATCTGAGTTTTTATCCTAAACCAGAAGCTTTCCATAATGGCAGAGAAAACACTTTCTGTTTGACAGTAATTGTTTCTGGGAACTCTTTTCATCCACTGTGTAATATTCCCTGGAATAGAGACAATCGTGGATGTGCAAACTGCCAGGAAACAGCCCCTGAGCTCTGCTACCAACCACAGCTCTCCTGATCCACGACCGAATCCTCCTCCACCACAAAAGCCTGGGAAGAACCTGTGACCACCACAAACACCCAACGTGGATCCCACAGCAGCCCCAGGACCCAGACACCACCCAGAGCTCATCCCAGAACACACAAAGCACCCTGAGAACCCTGAGAGACCAGGGAAGGCAGCAGAGCCCCAGCAGGAACGGAGGCACAGAGAGCCGGGCAGCCCGAGGCTCCCTGGGCACAGCTGCAGCCAGGACAGCCCAGCCCGGCCCAGCACGGCCACCTCTCGTGGTGTGATCTAATGAGGGATCAGGGAAACCGACACACAGAGCCCAGGGAAGAGAACAGGGCTGGAGCACCAGGAGTGCTGAAGGAGCTGGGAAAGGGCTCAGCCTGGAGAAAAGGAGGCTCAGGGGGCCCTTGTGGCTCTGCACAGCTCCTGACAGGAGGGGACAGCCGGGGGGGGTCAGGCTCTGCTCCCGGGAACAGGGACAGGAGGAGAGGGAACAGCCTCAGGCTGTGCCAGGGAAGGTTCAGGGTGGATACTGGAGAAAATTTCTTCAATGAAAGGGTGGCCAAGCATCATAAAAGGCTTCTCAAGGCACAGGTGGAGTCACCATCCGTGGAAATGTTTAAAAAATTGAGTGGATGAGGCGCTTGGGGACATGGGTTTGTGGTGAATGCGGCAGAGCTAGGGTAATGGCTGCACTCATTGATCTTTAAGAGCTTTTCCAACGGAAATAATTCCGTGACCGTGAAATGTTCAATTCCTCTCCCATCCCCACTGCCCCTCTCCCGCTACCTCCAGCACACCCCGCCCTCACCGCGATGTGGCAGTGGTGACAACAAACACCGAGAGCCGCCGAGAGCAAAACGCAACCAAAACTCAACACAACCAAATCTCAACCAAAATACATCCAAAACACAACCAAAACTCAACACAACCAAAACTCAACTAAAACACATCCAAAGCACAACCAAATCTCAACCAAAACACATTCCAAAACACAACCAAAACTCAACCAAAACACATCCAAAACACAACCAAAACTCAAGTGGCGTCAAGCTGGACACGACACCGCACGCGGGAGGAGCTGGAACTGCCCCCGGCCGCTCCGCCCCGCCTAGAACGGGAACGGGAAAAGGAAAGGAGAGGGGAAGGGAAGAGGGAAAAGGACAAGAAAAGGAGGGGACAGACCAGGATAAGAAAGAGATGGGAGAAGAAGGATAATAAAGGAACGGAGGGGAAAGGAATGAACAGGACGCGCTCCCCGCCGCCTCCCGCCAGTCCCGCCGGGGCCGCCGCCGGGGCCGCCCTCCCGTCTCCGCCCACGGGTCGCGACCGGTTGGGAGAGGCGGGACCGTACCTGGCGGGGCGTCCCTGCGAGGCGGAGCCCCGGGCCCGCCCGTACTCACAACTGCGGCCGCCGCCCCGGGCTCCGCGACATGGCGGGGCGGCCCCGCCGCGGCTCCGCATGCGCGTCACTTCCGCCCGCCCTGCCCCTGCCGCCGCCACTTCCGGGACGCCGCTTCCGGGAAGTGGCGCCACCCGGCGGCCGCGAGCGGCAGCGCGGGGCTGGCGCTTCCGGTGCTGGCGGAAACGGGCGGGGCGGGGTCGGGTCGGGGGGCGGAGCCATGGGCTGGCCACGGGGCGGCGCCACTGAGCGCGGGCGGGCGGCTACAGGGCAATTTGCATATGCAAATGTTGCTATAATGTATGCAACACCCGGCGTCTGTCATAGACAGTGGGGTGAATACATGCACACGTGAGAAGCATTGCGTGCTGTCAGTGAGCTCTATATGTAACGTAATATATAACATGAATAACATGAATAATAGCTCATCTAATATTATCATGATATAATTGTATAATAAATCGTGGTAAAATAATAAATTTAAATTAAAGTAATAAATAACGACATTTATAATCAAATAGAATGAAAATTTATCATTATTCTCTTACATTTTATATAATCGGTACTATAGATTACTCAAAGTAAAAATATTATTATATTAAATATAATATAATATATGATATGATATGATATGATATATATCTATCAATCATATCATATCATATATATATATACATACATATTAATCATTATATCATATATGATACTATTAATTATATATATATAATTATAATTTATATTATATTATATTATATTATATTATATTACACTCTATTATATTTATGATTCAGAGATTCTGTGATCCAGAATCACTTAGGTTGAAAAAGATTTCCAAGACGACCAAATCCAACCTCTGCCAAATCACTAGCTGGACAAGACCACTGAGTGCCACAAGCAGCCGCTCCTTGACAATGTCCAAGGACAATTACTCTACCAACAACGGAGCCCCCATTTCCCTCCTCCACCCCAAGCAAGAGAATGAGTCAAAACTCTCTGGATTTGTGAATGTCCAGACTGTGGTAACAGCAGAGTGTTGGGGTAATACAGCAGAAGGTGGGTGTGCCCTGAAGAAACCACCCCCATGCCATGAAGTACCCACCCTGCAGAAGGAGAAAGGCAAGGAAGGATGAGCAGCAGAGGGGAGTTTTTATACACTGACCACATTCCCCTTTCCCCATCCCCACTGCACCACCCAGGCTAGAGGGAAAGGGAGGAGTTGGGGATGTGAAGCTGAGCCTGCGAAAAAAAGTGGTTTAAATCTTGTCTTGGTTTCTCAGTATCCAAACATATTTTAATTTGCAATAAACTAAATATTTTTTTCCAGCATCAAGTGTTTGCCCATGACAGTTATTGGTTGTCATGTGAAGATTATAGGAATTTGGCAGAAAATAATCCCCCTTTGTCCCAGCAGGTTCTCAGAGGGGCTGGGAGCAGCTGGGTTAAACTTCCAATCATGACCAGTTGGGCACCACAAGTCTGGTCTTGTGCAAAAAGGACTTTCATAATCACAGATCCACAAACAGCAGGAATTATTGAAACAACAGAAATACAGGTTTGGAGTTGCCATTGATAAATGCACCAGCACCAATAGAATGATGATTGATGATGACGATGATGATGATGAGGATGATGTGATGAACAACAACCATACTAATAATGATGTGCTAACTTGGGTAATTATAATTGTATGCAAAATGTTACCAAGAAGGCGTCCTCAGCTGGGAGGGGCGAGAGCAGAGTCACCCACTGATTCTCTCTAAGGTCCTCCTCCTCTCCAGGGTAGTTTATATCCAACCCAATCACCCCCCTCCTATTTAATGTACAGCATGATCCAGACAAAGAGTGGAGTTATAAAGTCATCCACAGAATCCTGGAATCACTCAGGTTGGAAAAGACCCCCAAGATCATTGACTCCAACCTGAATGGTCTCCACCTTATCAGCCAGATCAGAGCACTGAATGCCATGTCCAGGTACTCCTGGGACACCTCCAGGGATGGAGACCCCAAACCTCCCTGGGCAGCCCCTTCTAATGCCTGACCAGCCTTTCCATGAAGAAATTCCTCCTCATGTCCAACTTGAACCTCCATTGGCACATCTTGAGGCTCAAGACACAGAGGTTTAGACCATCTTCTGATCTTTGTGGTTCCTGAAACACCTAAAAAATTATAATCTTTAGAGTCACTATTCCTTTATAAAGTAAGACTGAGTTTGGAACCTTCCATGAAATCAGTGGTGGGCAGAGAGGTGTGTCATGGGGACACTTGGGAACAGTGCCTGGCATGTGACACAGGCAAAGGCACCATGACCAGTCACAGTCTGTCCATGTCACTGCTCTGAGATGATCCTGCACTGATCTAACCCTTGGGCTGCATCAAGAGGTTACCTGGAGAAACACCCCACCATTTCAGCCAGGGAGGGAGCCTTTACAAGCCCCTGTGGGTACTTCTTGGCCAGCAACTTGTCCGTGGGATTTGCTTATGCCCAAACTCATGTTTGTAAACCTCTTTCCATTTTTCTACAACACCTGTAATCCGAGTCACAACCCAGAATCACTGAACCATGAAACCATTTTGGTTGGAGAAGCCCTCTAAGATCATTAAGACCAATTGTTGACCCAGCACTGCCAAAGCCACCACTAAACTATATCCCCTGAACACCTCCAGGGACAGTGATTCTACCTGTGCCTTGGGCAGCCTGAGCCAGAGCCTGGCCACTCTTTCCATGAAGAAATTTTTCCCAATATCCAAATTACACCTGCCTGACACAGCTGGAGGCTGTTTCCTTTTGTCCTGTCCCTGTTCCCTGGGAGCAGAGCCTGACTCCACCTGGCTGTCCCCTCCTGTCAGGAGTTGTGCAGAGCCCCAAGGTCCCCCCTAAGCCTCCTTTTCTCCAGGCTGAGCCCCCCAGCTTTCATCCATTCCTAAGAGGACTCATGCTCCATACTCTTCACCAGCTCTGTTCCTTTCTCTGAGCTTGAGAAGATAAAGTATCTTCTACTGGTATATCTTAAACACTCCAGTAAAGGAGTATTTAAGGAATATGAAGGTGCACAGGTCTGTGGGATCTGATGAGATGTGTCTATGGATCTGGGGGAACTGGCAGAGGAAGTTCCTAAGCCACTCTCAATCACATTTGAGAAGTTGTGGCAGTTCAGTGAAGTTCCTCCTGAGAACACCAGGCACAGGCAGGATTTGTCTAAGACACTGTGACTGTCACAACAGGAAAGGTGTGATCAGAGCAGGTCCTGTGGACCTGAGCCAACTCTCAGAGACTCATGCTCAGCTTCCCCTCTCGAGGAGGACTGTGCATTTGTGAATAAAACAGAACGAAAAATCTAATTTACAAAAGAGGCTGCACCCCCATAAGAGGGTTAACTATGAAGGGAAGTCGATTGGGACCCCTGGTTCTCTTTTTCCTCTCTCTCTCTTCGTCTCACAAGCCCAGCTCCAGGAATAAAGTGGGATCTAAGGACTAGTGAGACTCTGCTCTTGTTCTCTTCCTCCCTCTTTTCTGACTTTATTTCACAGAACCACAGAATGTCCCACGTTGGAAAGGACCCACAAGAAGAGTCCAACCCCTGTACTGCACAGACCCCCCAACAATCCCACCCTGGGCATCCCTGGCAGCACTGCCCAAACACTCCTGGAGCTCTGGCAGGAGTTGTGCCCATTCCCTGGGGAGCCTGGGCAGTGCCAGCACCCTCTGGGGGAAGAACCTTGCCTGATACACAATCTAAACCCCTGCTGACACTCCAGGATCCAGCCATTCCCTCTGGTCCTGTCCCTGGTCACCACAGAGACGAGATCAGTGTTTGCCTCTTCCCGTCACATGGAAATTGTAACTGTGATTAGTCTCCTGTCAGTCTCCTCCAGCTGGACAGAGCAGTTGCCCTCAGCTGCTCCTCACATGTCTTCCCCTCAAGGCTGTTTACCATCTTTGTTTCCCTCCTTTGGATGCTCTCCAACAGCTTAATGTCTTTTTTATCTTGTGGTGGCCAACACTGCCCCCAGCACTCGAGGTGAGGACAGAGCAGAGCGGGACAATCCCCTCCGTGCCCAGCCAGCCATGCTGGGCCTGATGTCCCTCCTGCTGCCAGGGCACTGCTGGCTCAGACCCAGCTGGCCACTGACCAGGACCCCTGGGTCCCTTTCCAGGCGCTGCTTTCCAGCCTCTCACTCCCCATTCTGTCCATACATCCGGGTTTGCCCCATCCCAGCTGCAGAATCCAGCACTTTCCCTTGTTTAACTTCATACATTTGGTGATTGCCCATCTCTGATTTGTTGAGGTCTCTCTGCAGGGCCTCCCTGCCTTCGAGGGAGTCAACAGCTCCTTCCCAGATTTGTATAATCTGTGAACTTGCTCAGTATCCCTTCCAGTCCTGCATCCAAGTCATTTCTGAAGGTGTTGAAGAGCACAGAGCTCAGGCCCTGTAGAATCCCAATAGTGACAGGTCCCCAGTTTGATGTCACCTCAGTTATTGTTACCCTTTGTGCCTGACCCGTGAGCCAGTTGCTCACCCATTCCATGATGTTTTTATCCAGCTGTGGGCTGGACATTTTGTCTAGAAGGATCCTGGAGAGAGGCAGTGTTGAAAGCTTTATTGAAATCCAAAAATACTCCATCAACTGGCTTTCCTGGCTTTCCTGGGTCAGCTAGGTGGGTCACCTTGTCATGAAAGGAAATCACATTTGATAAGCAGGATCTTCATTTCATGAAGGAATGAATGACCAATTTTCCACACACAGTAACCTTCTCCATAACTTTACCAGGCACTGAAGTGACACTGCAGGTCTGTAGTTTTCAGGGTGCTCTGGAGTTGCTCCCTTGCTTTGCCTGGGCACAGCATGCTTTTCACATTCCATCCTGTGCTCTGTGTGGAAGTTTGATGTGGGAGTTGGGAGATTGAGTAGTGGTACCATGGCTTGTGAGCCAGCTCCTCTGAGGAGTTTGTTGTGGGAGTTGACAACTCACTGAAGAGAAGGGCACAAAATTAAGGGCTTGTAGCCACCACTCCTGTAGAAATGCATTGTAAATATTCAAGAGCTTGTTGGTCAACACCTTTGGAGTTTAGACTCAGCTGGCTGATTGCTGGAACTGAGACAACACTACAATAAAAGCACAAGAGCTCCTTGACCTCTGTTCAGCCTGATGAGGATTTACAATGAGCCAGCCAATGGGTCATGGTATCCCACGGCTCCCTCAGCTGCCCCTGGTGCTCCAGATCCTTCCCCAGCTCCATCCCCTCCCCTGGACATTCTCCAGACCTTTGATGCTTCTCCTTTCAGGAGGGGCCCAGAACTGGACACAGCTTTACAGCTGCCTCACCAGGGCACCATGTTCCACCCAAGCAAAAGTTTTTTCTCCTATTTCCTTATTTTCCCACCTGGTTCCTAATCCTAGAAAATGAATGAGGTTAGGTGTCTGACTGAACTGGAAATACAGCATCCAGCATGTTCTGTACGTCACCTGTCCAGCAAAGACAGGTAAAGGCTTTGAGAATAAGTTTTTGCTATTTCCCAGGATCACTGTCTGCCAGCAGTATTTACTGCTGGTCCTTTTAGCTGAAGGATGCTAGCTGGTCTCTTGGAAAATTCAAATTCATTCAGATTTGGGTAATTTTTGCTAAGTCTTTCAACTCTCCTGAATTGGCAAAGTCCTCCAGCCTCTGAAGGTCGATCTTTGCCTTCCTCATTTATGAGATGCCAGGCTTAACAACTTCTCTTGGGTTTTTTTCATGGTCAGAAATTTTCCTCATGTTGAATCCCAACATGTTGAGTGAGGTCTAACTCAGCTTCCTCTAAATTCCTAACCACAGGCTTTAAACAAACATTTTTGGGAAAAAATATTTCAGCTGAGTGTCTCCTCTCCTGCCTGTTCATTTGGCATCATTTGGGTTTGACTTTGAGGTCTGGTGTCAGCAGAGACTTGTGTGCAGAGATGATTAGCTATTTATTTGTCAGATGTTGGTCCAGTCTGCTCTCAAGAGGGTTGCTTCGCTCCTTGGTCTGCAATTTCAGTTGGAAAAGCAGCCAGACAGATGTAACCACTGCCTGTCAATAGGGATGCTGTGGATACTTGCTCTTGTCAAACTTGGTGCTGTCACAGCTGGCCATTTGTCTCGGTGCAGGGAAGGCTTGAGACCCTCAATATGAGTGTTCAGCAAGCTTCGTTTATTGCAAAGAGCATCAAACATTTTATACACAACAAGTAATAAGCTCATGTATATTCTGTAAGTTAGCAGTCTATTGGTTATATACAGATATCAGCTTCTTCATTCCAAAGGAGTTACATCTGCTTTTTCTCATGTCTCTAGTCTCTCAACTACAGCACTTGTTATGGTAACACAGCTATGCTCAAGGACAGTGTCCTTACAGGTGCAGAACTTAGATTACCTGGGTTCTTGTCATGTAGCTATTTCTCTACATTGTGCAACTGAGATATCATGAGATGGAAAATTGAGCTGTAACAGAACTAGTGCCAAAATTCATCTGGAGCCTTGAAAGCACCAAATGATGCTGAGCTGAGTTACCATGTGCTCCCTATTCAATATGTGCTACGTCAATTATAAACTATTACAGTTCTCAGTGCAATATTTAGGACTGAGTCAACAAAGCCATACCTGTCCTATAAGAGGAGGGCTTCACCTCTTTGAGGACACATCTGAATTCACATTTTCCACCATGTAAAGCAAATTTGTATATATAAGGTTGTAAGACTGGCTAAATTCACTGCCAGTTTTGCAGCTTGGAAAGGTAGAGTTGGCATAAGACACATAAAAACCTCAATTAGGGTCTTTAAACCATAAAAACTGGCTGAGGGCAGGGTTACATGGGATATTGGGAAGACATTCTTCCTTGTGATGGTGCTGAGGCTCTGGCACAGGTTGTCCAGAGCAGCTGTGGCTGCCCCTGCACCCCTGGAAGTGTCTATGGCCAGGTAGGACAGGGCTTGGAGCAACTTGGGCTGGTGGAAGGTTCCCTGCCATGGCAGGGGTGGGACTGGATGGGCTTTAATGTCCCTTCCCACGCTAACCAGGCTGAGATTAGTTGATCCCATTATTTTAATTAAAATTGGACTTTACGGGAGTTCACATAAATGTTACGTTCCACATTTGATTTCTACACATTAAGCAAATGAATGCTTGAAATTCTACTCAAGGCCCACCAAATCCTGGGTCATAGTGCTTATTTTGTTCAAGATATTTCTTTGTCCAGTTCCACTCAACCACAAAGAATTAAAATTCAAAACTCATCCCAAGTCTGAAATGCCAACGGGCTGTTTGAGGATCCATCACCATCATGCTTAAAGTTTCAGGATTAAGGAAAACCAGTTGAGCAAAAAAGGAAAGTTACAATTTTGACAGGACAAATTGGACCATGAAAAAACTTAATTGTGGGGAAAAGTCCCATTTGGGCAAAAGGCCCAATTGTGGGCCTTGGCTCCACTGCCTCCCACTGGTATTTACTGCACAGAGGAGGGTAATTATTGTTCCTGTTAATGAACTGAATAAGATAAGGAGTAAATTACTTGGAATTCAAGATCTCATTTTTAAAGTGATATCTCACTTAACCATGTAATGTAATGAAAAACATTAAGATACAGATTCCTGTGGTCTTGGAATTTAGATATGGGAAATGATTTAGATTTAGCTCAGACAGAACATTTCTTAGACACAAAAACTCAGAGAATTTTATAAAAAAACTATAATAAACTTATATGAAAGATTAACACCCAGAACTTCTCCCATCAGCAGAAACCTGAGAAAACATAGTTTAGTTATCCAGAAAAACACAATCAGTCTAAAACTCAGCCATTTCTCCCATAAACATCCATCCTAAACAAGGCATTGCTGACTGGAGGACAGGCAGGTTGTCCTTCCCTCCCTCTCTGCAGCTGCTGAAGGCTCAAGGGCAGCACAGGGGCACCAGCCCTGCTCAGCTGGAGCTGTGGCTCAGTGCATTGGGCTCACAGGGAACAGGTTTGTTCTGAAAAGTGCTTCGCCAGCAGTTTATATACAGCTGTTATAGGTAAAAGTTAAGTTAAAATAGGATATAGTTCAATTATATTGTATTAATTATGTTATATTATTTGTATTATGTTAAAGGGGGGGGGTTATTAGAATGTGCTAGAAGGGTCCAGGGTTTGGTGAAACAGGGGTCTGCCGGGGCAAGGCAAGGTCGAAGAGAGATTGGATGAAAGATCTGATCAATCATTCAAAGCCCTGCAGAAACGATTGGTCCAGAATGAGCGGCGGTAAAGACCAATGAGAAGCCTGGAAATGGACCAATCATCATGAAGATCCAAAATGCACCAATCCTGGACTCGAGGGGGACTACAAATGTGAGGAGTTCGGTTGGGTCGAGGTTCTTCTTCTTTTGGGATACTTTTTGTTTGGGAGAATCCAGTGCCCTTGGGATCAGTGCACTGTTTCGTTTTTGGCTCGCTGTGTGGGTGCCTGGGCTTATCCTGGGCACTCCGTTCCTTGTAGCTATTTTAATAAATGAGAACCTCTTTCTTTGGAGAAAGTTTGGCCTCGTTCGTATCCATAACCCAGCCACAAACAGGACGGGACACCTGAAATCAGCGTCTAGAACTTTTATTTTCCCAGCATCATGCTAATTACATTGTTATGATAATGGAGAAGAAAGATGCTAACAGCTTACTGATCAAACAGAATGCTAAAGAAACGTACTGTTGCAACACAGCATAAGACAATCTCAGTCCAAGTTTCAGCCAATCACACATAGAGCAAAAGCACATTGACAGTAGTTCTATCCAACCATATGAAGCACATGTAACTGTGGTTAAAACAACAGCAGCCTATTTTCTCATACAGTGGCTCGTTTATAAGAGACAAAGCACAGAGCCCTTTTGACATTTAACCTTCTAAATGAATACTTAGATACGCTTTTTGCAACTTAGAAAAGCAAATCACATAGGCCTATTGCTCTATTTCTCACGTTTGCACTACAGCTTAGAAAACTTTTTCTACTGCCTTGGCATTTCACTGTCCTTGCTGTCTTTGGGGCCTGTCTTTTTCACAGCTTTCTCAAAACCCTCTAATTTTATTGATTCCAACAAAGAGGATCATCCATGGGAGGCCTGGAGAGGTGGTTCTGGTTCGAGGAGCAGCCATGGTCTCGCATCAAACAACTCCTGGCCAGGGAGGGCTGTGTGAGGCCCCGCTCTGCAGAAGGGAAGGTGCTGGGACACAAATGCTCCAGCACTGGAAGCACAGCCCCACCAGGGTTGGTCAGAGCACAGCAGACACTGTGACTGGGGGAACCATATCGAGGTGAGGGGTGGGATTTCCTTCTGCTGTCACTGCTGGCAAAGTTCCAGCTGTCACCATCCAGGAGCAAGCCCTCAGGGATAAGGTTACATAATTGTTCCTATTTTCAGCCTGTGATTTCAGTCCTTCAACACAGGCAGTAGAATTGGTTGAGCTGGTGAATGTTTTTAATCACAGAATCAAAATATTTTGAGTTGGAAGGGACCTGTCAAGTCCAATTGCTATTTCTGCACAGGACACCCCTAAGAATCCCACCATGTTCCTGAGAGAAAAGGGACTTCCAGCAAGGGAAGAACAAGTCAGGTGGAGATGCAGCTGTGGCAGAGGGAGCAGGGCCATCATGGCATATCCCATCCTCAGGGACACCAAAGTGGAATACAGAGGTGCTGTGGAGCCAGTGCCACCCCAAAAGCTCTGCTGTCACCATCATGTGTGACATGGCAGGATGCAGAGAGAGCCTGGCTGCAGCTGCTCAAGGAGAAGCTGTTTGGTCACCTTCCTGTGCCAAAGGAATTGGGGGAATAGAATCACAGAATGCCTTGAGCTGGAGGGACCCACAGGGACCATCCAGTGCCACCCCTGCCCTGCACAGACGCCCCAACAATCCCACCCTGGGCATCCCTGGCAGCGCTGCCCAAACACTCCTGGAGCTCTGGCAGCCTCGGGGCTGTGCCCATTCCCTGGGGAGCCTGGGCAGTGCCAGCACCCTCTGGGGGAAGAACCTTTCCTGATACCCAGCCTGACCCTGCCCTGGCACAGCTCCAGCTGCTCCCTGAGGTCCTGTCCCTGCTCACAGAGAGCAGAAATCAGAGCTGTCCCTCAGGAGGAAGCTGAAGTCCCCCAGGAGCTCTGCCCTGTTATGGGAAGTCAAAATTTCCTCAATAGCCAGGAAGGCAGATAGCTCATCAACTCCCCTGTTGGCAAAATACTAAATCAACTCTGAAAATGCTGAATTGGACAGGGCTTGGAGCAACCTGTCTAGTGGGAGGTGTCCTTAACCATGGCAAGGGGTGGAATGGGGTGAGTTTTAAAGTTCCTTCCAACCCAAACCAGTCTGGGATTCCATTAAAGGCTCCCTAGAGCACAAGTGACCCAAAAAGGTGACTTAATTCTTGTCTTGTTCTCATTTCTGCCAACGGTGACTCAGGAAAGACACTTAAAGCCCTAATTCACAACCCCCAAATGAAAACTTTACAAGATAAATCTCATAAGGATGCAAAAATGAGAAAGAATATAACCCAGGCACAAAGAGAAGCTTTGGGCATGTGGGTGAAGAGGTGAAGAAGCCAAAGAAGGGGGACAGGAGTGGTTGAAAAAAAAAAGAAAAATCAAACAAAATCAACACCATCAGACACATTTCCCTCTGTAAGTCTTTGTCTGAAGTTTTCTCTCATCTGCCTCACGATTGGCATGAAAGGACAGAAACTGTGATCACCGAAAAACACCCTGGTTGGAATCCTGGTCTTGCTTGAGATGGTTGCTTGCCAGGATCCTGAGGCCTGAGCAGAGCTTCTGGCCTGCCAAGCTTCTGTTTGCAGATGTGTTTGCTGTATTGGAACACTGAACCTAGTGAAAGGAGAAGGGGCACCTTGCTCTTCTTCGCCTGCACTCGCTTTCCCAACAATAGCCCTGGAATTTCCCCATCTCTCAGCTTGGCTGGACTTTTCTGGGGTAACCTTTGGTGGTCCCCACAGAAGATCCTTCATCTGTTCTACAACCACAGTGACATACAGACTGAGATGGGACAAGTCTCCCCCTCAAGGACTGAGACATGAAACCCCTCTATGGAGGAGCTCCTCCTCCTCCCAAGGACTGGGACTGAAACCCCCAACCCAGAGGAGGTGTGTGGGGTAGCCGACCTGACCAAAGCAAGATATTTGCCTGCAGATGGTCATGACCATTGGACCAAGAAGACAATGGCTCTCGCTTACTGCTGAGAGCATGGACTGTGTGTACCCTTCTTCAGTGCCTTCTCTCCCCTCAGAAATTTCAATAGACTATTCTTCATTGTACTTGATTCCCCCCAGTGATTCGAAGACCTGTTTTCCCCCTACCAAAAAAAGGACTGTAAAGAACCTCGACTTGACCAGTGTCTTCGAGACCTCCCTGACATGACCAGGCGAACTCTGCTGACTGGACTTCAAAAGATTTTGTTATTCTACGTTTGGTAGCTATATACCTTCCTTTCTCTTCCTCCCTCTCTTTTCCCCATTCTTTCCCTTTTCCCCAATCGCCCCCCAACACAATTTGCTGTGGTTGCTCAATAAAGGTGCATTTGTTCTTGATTATTACTGCAAATCCCCTTTCCATGTCAATTTTTTGTACTCTGAGATCAATGAACAAACCATCATGAATCCTTTTTGTAAGAATGGATTGTGACACCCTCTTATAATAAAAGCACTTAAGGTGACCCAAATCCAGCTGGAGTGGCTTTGAATCATGGCAGGAATGCCCAGCAAAGATGCCATTACTTGTCTCCACACCCCAGAATTCAGAGAGTTGCATCAGGTGCATTTTTGTGGGTCAGTATCTGAACAATTCCACATCAAATCCTGCTGCCATCAAAGTCAGATCCCTTCAGCAGAGAAAAATGTGCAGAGACAGAAACACTCTGCTATTGCAGTCAAGAAAAATTATAAAAGAAAGGCCTCATAAAATCAGACTTGGTTGGATGGATGGCTGGCCTGTCGTTGCTTATAAGTGCAGCTAGCACTTTGCAGGTTTTTATGTGAAAACAATCCTGGTGTGAACAGTTTGTTAACATAATCTATTACTGGGAGAAAAACAACTAGCACCTTCATAAACATTAAATCTATCACATGAGAACCAGTGAAGAAAATATGTTAACAATTTAAGAATAGAGAGATTTGATAGACAAATAAAGTTCCTTTTACTAACCAATAGAGCAATTGGCAAGAAAGCCATTAACGAATTAGCTATTAACCAGTTAAAGTTGCACACGAGGTCAGTAAAAACTGTATAAAAATGAGTTGTGTGAAAAAAGAATTGGCTTTTTCCTGCATGAAGAAATGGAGTCTCGCCTGATTCATTCTGATACTCAGCCAGCAATTCATTTTTACAGAGCAAGTCTCTTGGCCATGAGATCACGAGCCAGCTCAGTCCTTCCAAGTGGCTGCTGGAGAAAAGGACCTGGGGATGCTTGTCTGGCCATGGTGTGTCCAACAGGACCATCCAGTGACCGCACCCCTTCATTGGTGAGGCCCCACCTTGAATCCTGGGGTCAGTTCCTGGGGTCAGTTTTGAGCCCCTCACCCCCAAAAAACCCCTGAGGGACTGGAGCATGTCCTAGGGAATGGAAATGGAGCTGTGGAAGGGTCTGGAGCACCAGGAGCAGCTGAGGGAGCTGGGGGAGGGCTGGAGGAAAGGAGGCCTGGGGGGACCTTCTGGCTCTGCACAATTCCCTGAGAGGAGGGGACAGCCAGCAGGGTCAGGCTCTGCTCCCAGGGAACAGGTACAAGACAAGAAGGTTCAGCACTGAAAATAAAGACTTTACAAGTTGCCCCAAGGGAGATTTAGGTTGGATATTATGAAAAATTTCTTTCTGGAAAGGGTGGTCAGGCCATGGCAAGGCACCCCCTCACCTGGGGCAGTGGTGGAGTCACCACTCATTAAAGTGTTCAAAAAGTGTGTGGATGTGGCACCTGGGAACATGGGTTACGGCTTAGATGGCAGTGCTTGGGAAACATTTGGACTTGGTGATCCTAGAGGGCTTTTCAAACCTCAAGGACTCTGTGATTCCATTATTCTATTTCATTCAGAAACTTCTCCAATGCTACTTTGTCAGCCAGAAGCAGAGGTCAGACTCCAACTGCACTTGCCGTTTTTTGCTCAAACACAGCTCCTGCTCTCACAGCAGCTCCTTTGCAGGCCAAGTTCTGCTCCTTCCAACCACAGACCAGACCATGAAACTGCTTTGCAACAACAGAAGTTCCAAAGAGGCCTTGAAAGATTGGTGAGGCCCTGGCACAGGATGCAGAGCAGCTGTGGCTGCCCCACCCCTG
Source organism: Zonotrichia leucophrys gambelii (assembly GCF_028769735.1). Classification (NCBI taxonomy): domain Eukaryota; kingdom Metazoa; phylum Chordata; class Aves; order Passeriformes; family Passerellidae; genus Zonotrichia; species Zonotrichia leucophrys. Next base: position 7,170,568 of record NC_088195.1, read on the forward strand.
GAAGTGTCCAAGGCCGTGTTGGACGGGGCTTGGAGTAACCTGGGATAGTGGAAGGTGTCCCTGCCCACGGCAGGGGGTGGGACCGGATGGGCCTTAATGTCTCTTCCCACTCAAATCAGTCTGGGATTTCACAATTCTGCTATATTACACAGCCCCAGAATTCACTGAAGCTCAGGTAGAGCCTGCTACTTCGAGGTAGAAACATTCAGGAAAAAAGACCAGCTCCTTTAGGGTTTGAAGGCAAAGACTGTGCCTTGAAACATGAGGCAGGAATCAGATCTGCATTCCTAGAGCCCCTGCACTGGGGCCAGACTGCAGACACAGCATCACAGAATAAGCCAGGTTGGAAAAGACCTTTGAGATCATTGAGTCCAACCTGTGACCTATTATCTTACCAACTAAGCCATGGCACTGAGTGCCTCATCCAGTGTTTTTTTAAACACCTCCAGGGACAGTGAATACACCACTTGCCTGGGCAGCCCATTCCAATGCTGAACCACTCTTTCTGTGAATATTTTTTTTCCTAATATCTAACCTAAATTTCCCATGGTGGAGCTTCAGGCTGTGACGTCTCATCCTGTCATTGGTCACCAAGAAGAAGAGACCAACCCCCATCTGGCTACAACCATCTTTCAGGGTGGTCACTAGAGAGTGATAAGGTCACCCCTGAGCCTCCTCTTCTCCAGGCTAAACAACCCCAGCTCCCTCAGTTGTTCCTCACAGGGTTTGTGTTCCAAGCCCCTCACCAACCTCATTCTCCTCCTCTGGACATGCTTGAGTGTCTCAACATCCTTCCCAAACTGAGGGGCCAGCACTGGACACAACACTCAGGGTGTGCCCTCACCAGTGCCAAGTACAGGGGTAGAATGACTCCCTGCTCCTGCTGGCCACACCATTCCTGATCCAGGCCAGGAGCCATGTGCCTTCTTGGCCACCAGGGCACTCTGCTGGCTCATGTCCAGCCTGCTGTCACCAGCACCCCCAGGGCCCTTTCTGCCTGGGCCCTGTCCAGCCACACAGTCCCCAGCCTATAATGCTGCAGGGGATTATTGTGGCCAAAATACAGGACTGGGCACTTGGATTTATTAAACTTCATCCTGTTAGACTAAATCCGTCCATCCAGTCGTTCCAGGTCTCTCTGTAGAGCCCTCCTACCTTCAAGCAGATCAACACATGCTCCCAGCTTGGTCTCATGTGCAAATTTACTGACAGTGGACTCAATTCCGTCATCCATGTAATCAATAAAGACATTAAACAGAACTGGCCCCAGCACAGACCCCTGAGAGACACCACTGGTGCCTGGCTGCCAGCTGGATGCAGCACCACTCACCACCACTCTCTGGGCCAGCCATCCAGCCAGTTCCTAACCCAGCACAGAGTGCTCCTGTCCCAGCCATGGGCTGCAGCTTTTCCAGGAGTGTGCTGTGGGAGACAGTGAAAAAGGCCTTGCTGGAGTCCAGGCACACAACATCCACAGCCTTTCCTGCATCCCGCAGGAGGGTCACCAGGTCATAGAAGATCAGGTTGGTCAGGCAGGACCTGCCCCTCCTAAACCCTTGCTGGCTGGGTCTGATCCCCCAGGCATCCTGTAGGTGCCAGGTTATAGCACCCAAGATGACCTGTTCCATTATCCTCCTGGGCACTGATGTCAGGCTGACAGGCCTGGAGTTTCCCAGATGCTCCTTCCAGCCTTTCAGGGATGCTGTAAATCCCTTCAGGCACAGGAAGGAGCCCAATGACAGGGGGAAGGAATGCCAGGAGGCTTTGGAGCAACAGATCTCTCCAAAGAAACCAGCTTGGAATTCTACCTTCCATAAAGGGGGAGGCAGAAGGCCTTTTCTTCTGGCCATCCCTGCAAGTTATTAGGTTTGCTGGAGGGCTGAAGTATCAGGGAATATGGGTATCTCCAGCAGCTTGATGCAGGCTTGGAGCAGCAGGAAGTTCCTTGCAGCTTTTTATTTACACCTCACTGTCCTGCTGCCAGCATGGTCTGTCCTGACAGGTCCTGCATGTCTGTAGCAGCATTGAAAGATCCTGCAGTTCACAGCCTCCTCCTGGTGCTCATTGCTCCTGTGCTGCTCCTGCACTAGATCCTGGGATGCTTCCAAGGAGTTTGGATTGCTGCTGGAGCTGCTATGCCACCAGGTTTCCCGAGAGGACTGATGGATATCAATTGTGATAACAGATTGCTTCAGAGCCCTTGCATTGTTCATGTCAGAAAAAAGTTTTATTTCTTTCCAAACCCAGAATACTACCTGCAGCCATGAAAACCCCACTGCACTTCCCTACCCCCAAACCCCCAATCATAATTGACTCACCCAGCTTTGTCAAACTTCACAACAATACATTTCAGTGAAAGGAGAAATCTTTCCATGTGGTACATGACAGAATTAATCTCTGCCCTGCAGTTCTAGTTAGCCAAGGAAGAGAATTATGGTGACAAAGTTATATATTAGCCCTAATTTAGTGAGATATTTTCAACCTTGTCCTCAAAATGCATAATAATTCCTACTTATGACTTAAAACGTATACACAAAGTACAAGGGGCTGCACTCTGCTCTGTCTCCCCAAACTGGGGACTACAGTCATAAACTGGGAACTTAGAACAAATAATCTGAACATCCCTAAGTCTGTCTCTACAAGGCAAGCAAATCAAGGTCCTAATGCTAATGTGCAACCACATTAATGTGCACATGGTCTTCTGACATTAAGTTATTTTTCACAAAATCTATTTATACATGTGCATGAAAAACATGGATTTGAAGGATGCTGCAGCAGCAGGACCTGCCACAACCACGCACCTCTTGCATTTACCCAACAGCTTCAACAGATGCTCCAGAAGCCACTCAAAGACAAACAATTCCATCCAAAATAACTGCACTAAAACTACTCAAGATCCAACACGTGTCCTGAGGTCAGGTCGCAAGCAAGAGGCACATCAGCAGGGCAAAGTATGGAGGACAGTGGCTGGCCAGCTCAACTGGCCCCTGGCTCTCCTCTCTTGCCTCTTTTGGTACCCAGCAGGTGACCCCTGAGGGAATTTTGGTTTATTCTGCTGTTCGGGCCACTTTTCCTTTTGCAATGTTTTCTTCTGAATGGTCACGTTTTACCTTTATTTCCATGGGGTCATCTGCATCATCTACAGCAAGAAATAAAGAAGGATTAAAGTTTGAAAAGTCTTCTCTGATTTCAGTCAGGTTAAGATACAAAGTATCACGAAATGCTTCTGTTCATAGGCAACAAGAATCATGAAATCCCATGATGGTTTGGGTGGGAAGGGACCTTAAAGCTCATTTCATTCCACTCCACACTTTCCAGACTGTTCCAAGTCCCATCCTACTCCTTAGCCCTTACTCTATTCCAATATCTGTTCCCCTGTATGACCTGGTTTTCATACTGAGATGGGCGTTGGGATAACGCTTGGAGTCAGGGACTCTCAAAATTTTGGCATTTCCAACATTCCCAACGTTTAGTCCCTGGTACCACAGGGCTGCTGGAAGAAGTGCCAGCATACAGTGGTTATATCTGTACAATTCCAGTGTGCAACATCATGAACACATTAATAGGTATCCATTCCAGGGTTTGGAACAATTCATTCCCTCAAGTTAGAGGGGCGAAGGAAAGAACAGTTAAGGTTCCCCTCAGCTGCTGCATGTTGGGTTTCTATAATATAGAGAGGCTGCTGTGGCTCACTCTTAAATAGAAAGGTATTTTGTCACTTAAATTCCATTATGGAGCCACGTTGGGAGAGCTGGGAATGTTCAGCCTGGAGAAGAGAAGGCTTCCAGGGAGACCTGACAGACCCTTCCTAAAAGGGCTCCAAGAGAGCTGGAGAGAGGCATGGGACAAGGGCCTGGAGGGACAGGACAAATGGGAATGGCTTCCCATTGCCAGAGGGCAGGGTTCCATGGGATACTGGAACAAAATTCTTCCCTGTGAGGGTGGTGAGGCCCTGGCACAGCCTGCCCTGGAAGTGTCCAAGGCCAGGTTGGACAGGGTTTGGAAAAACCTGGGCTAGTGGAACGCGTTCCTGCCCATGGCAGGGCGTGGAAACTGGATGAGCTTCAAAGTCCTTTTCCACCCAAACCAGGCTGAGATTCCATGTTTTACTGTGAAGGATTCCTCTGAGCTCAGCACAGGCCCTGGGATTTCAATTTTAAGACCACAGGTGCCATAAGTGACACATCTGTGTGACTGGAAATACCTAATTAATTAAGTACCTCAGGCTCGGCACAGTTTGAGTGTTCTAGTCTTACCTGATAACTACCTTAATTGTTATCCACAGGGTTAAGCAATGCAGAAAACCATGCCAAAGAGTAAATTTCTTGGAACAACTCAGCTCCTCAGAGCTTTATGCTCAGTGGGAATCTCAATTTCTGCTATCGCATAGGGCAGATCATGGTAACAAAGACAAGTAAGGATGTAAGTAAGGATGGTTTACAAGAGGCATGGGCAGAGCTGCAGAGATTTCTGCACCTTGGAGACACATGCAGCCAGCCTGGGGCTGAGGGGTCAGCAGGGGGAGCAGGGGGAGAAGACCTTGTTTTGGGAAAGCATTTCTGCAGCAGGCAGGAGGATGCTCCAAGGGGAGAGGGAAGGAAGAAAAGGGTCACACTCTTGTTCTCGAACTTGGGACAGCATTTTAACAGTAACCAGAAGAGCTGCTCATGATGTTCGTATCCAACATGGAAAAGCATCCTGGAAAAGCACCCAAAGCCCAGCCCCAGAGCCCAGGTTCCTGAGGACCGTCTGTGTGCCACAGCACAGGGAATGTGGGTGCTGCAGCATCTCTCACCTCTCGTGAGCTGGACTGTTCTGTGCTGCTCCTCTCTGACCTGTTTCATCAACTGCAGGTTGTGGTCACTGGCTTCCTTGTGGTTCACCATGGGGAAGGGATAATCCTGGCCTGGTAATGTGGAGACAGAGCATTTACCACACTCAGCAAAGACATTTTCCATGGATTTGGAATACTTCCAGTTTTTCTTAAATGGAAGTGCCTAATCCTTTCCATCAAAGAGAAGAGCTCTCACTTTCACCTAAGAGCCTTCAAAGATGTGTTAGAGCAGGAGTAAAAGCACAAGATGTTCTGATATTATTTAAAGCAGCCAAGCATCCAAGATGAATAAATTCAAAAGCAAAAGTGTGGAGTGATCCAAGAGTTTTAGGACATAAAGTTGAAGCAAAAATATGTACTGTGAAATGAGACTCCTATAAAAAATGTTAATGGAGAATGAACAGAAGGAAGGCTGTTGGATTCATCCATTTTCAGAAGATAAATGGCTTATGTTGGAAGTGTTATGCTTCCATCTCATTCACATTTATTTTGGATAGTTAGCAGCAGAAAAATCCTTAGCAAGGAATATGAATTAATTACCTATGATACATCCTGCTTGCTTCTGCTCCTCTTCAGATGCTGTCCAGGGCTCGTAGATGTACTTGGAGGGAAAGTTCTTTAGTATGGGCAAGTACTTCCTACAAAACAAGGATAATAGGGGGGTTTATAATCCTGCAGGCAAATATTCATATATTCAGAGAAGTGTAAACCAATCTGTGTCATGTTAATATTGAGATTACTATCTGTGGGAAAGTTCTGATTCATTCTCCACAAAAAAAAGATCGGGTTTATGTTCTCGAACCTCCATAGGTGTAATATCTTCCAAAAGTTAACTTCACAGTGTAGAATAAATGGGGTGATTTAAACAGTACTTCAGTTTTGATTTCCTCCAAAATAAGTCTTTAAAATTTTCACTGACATTTCACCCTAAACATTAATAAATTTTAAAAACAAACTAATTTTAAAAAATTATTGCAGAATGGCAAAGTAATTTTTTGTTCCACTCTGTGAGGTACCTCAGCACAAGCTTCTCCTTGGCAATACCCAAATCTAGACAGGATGGGAGGAAGAGATGTGGAGAAATTGAGCTGTGCTGGGGGTTGGCTTTTCTTTCCTTTTCTTTCCTCTACTCGAAGAATTTTTTCCCATTGAGTTGCTAAGAAACACTGACGGTTGTGTGCTTGAGACTTCGGGGAGGGGAAACTCCTCTGGTTTTTGGGAGCTTCTCTGGGAGGGACAGAGACACCCCGAGATTAGAAGCAGGTAAAGGATGGGAGCTGGGGCAGTTGCAATCTCTCGCTCAATCTGGGCTTCAGAGGACGGTGGGACCCGCAGTCTGGGAAAAGGAATTCGCTGACACAGCCACAACCCAGCTGGGAGCTGCTTTTCTTCTGCCACTGGGCCCCGCACCCCTGTGCACTATGGGACATCCCGCAGTTCCAGCTCCTGCCGCAGATCTTGACACATCTCGCCCACCACGTGGGGACTTTTTGCTCATTCCTGCTGTTCCAGCCTAGTGTTTCTCAGAGTCCTGTGGGGGCACCGGGACTGACTGCCCAGGGCTTTGTGGAGCAAAGCCTCTCCTCCATCCCTCCCGGTCTGGGCCCAGCCGCCATTGCCCCACAGCGCCCCCTGCAGCCCCGCGGGGATCGCTGCACCTGCCCCGCCCGCCGGGAGCCAGCAGCGCCCCTGCTGGCCGTGCTCGGAACTGCAGCAGAGGGAAAGCGCCGCAGCCCCAAGGCTGGGACGGGGCTCCTGCTCTGTGATCGGTGATGCTGCAGTCGTTGAGGTTTGTTTGCCTTGTTATACATACTAGTAAAGAACTGTTACTCCTAATTTCATATATTTTTGCCTGAGAGCCCCTTAATTTCAAAATTATAATAATTTGGAGGGAGTGGGTTCACATTCTCCATTCCAAGGGAGGCTCCCACCTTCCTTAGCAGGCACCTGCCTTTCAAACCAAGACAAGCTGTTTGCTCAACACTAACACAGTGAGCCCAGTGCTTTGAGAAAGTCCATCAGCACATTATGGAGAGACAACAAAATGAGAGTCTCCACCTAAGAGTGGAAAGTAAAACCTATGTGGGTGCAAATAAAGAATGGCAGCGTTAGATGGGATATTGGGATATTCCTCTCTGTGAGGGTGGTAAGGCCCTGGCACAGGTTGCTCAGAGAAGCTATGCCTGTCCCATCCTTGAAATTGTCCAAGGCCAGGCTTGGAGAAACCTTAGGATAGTGGAAAGTGTCCCTGCCCATGGCAGGGAGCGGAACTGGATGAGGTTTAAGCTCCCTTCCAAGCACATCCCAGAATTCTGTGAAAAGCAAGAAAATAAGTGCAGACTGGAACAGGGAAGCTGTGGGATGTTCTTCTCAAATCCTTTGGAAAGAGGAGCCAGCCTAGTGATCAAACATGGTGCTGGACACAACAAGTGCTCACAAATGAACACAAGCCCTGCTCAGCCATCACTTGGAATAACAGATATCTCTCTGCTTCTCCACGCCTCAGTTTCCCCAAGTTTTCAATAAAACCATTGCTATGAGTCCTGTTTAACAGGCATGTGTTTGAAACTGATCCAGTTCATCAGCTCCTGCTGTTCCTTCTCAAGAGGAGCTTGAGAAGCTCTCAGGGAGGTGCTGGGGTGGGTGTCCCCTGACCTGATGTAGTCGCCCTGGGGGTCTGTGCGCTTCCCGAAGCGGACGGGGCAGAAGATCCGTGTGTACTGGTGGAAGAAGGCACTGGCTGACAGCCACATCCAGTTCCCAGCGTTGATGCTGTAGTCAGCATCTAAAAGCAGCTCTTCAAACACCTGCACATCAGGAATGGGAAGAGAAATAGTCCTGAAATGGCTATATTGCAAAAACTAGACAAAAGCAGACTGGGAGGTTGCTACTGGAAGCACAGCACTGTGGGGCCAGGGCTGACTCCTCACAGGCACACTAGGAATGCTCTCCATGGACAGAAGACAGAGCAACCCAAAAACTCTGGGTTTGGAACCTGCTAGAGACTGAGCAGTATCCTCGTTATCCAAAAATCATGAGCATTTGGGGAAGGGAATGAACTCTCACCACTGCACTGAGTGACAAATAAAGATATTCCATAAAGCCTGAGATCCACAGGAAGGGGCAGAACCAAACCCTGCTCTGTAGAACTGTCCAATGCTAGACTCAGGCTGTGCAGGGTTTCTCAGGGCTAGGCAGAACAGAGGAAAATAAAAGGCAGCAGAGAACCTTCATTCCCTCTTCCCAGCTGATCCAAAGGTCCCCACGTGTCAGGAAGCAGGCGACAGCGTGCCGAGCCAGGTGATGGATCCAGCCTTCCTGGCGCAGCTGGGTCATAATGGCATCGATCCATGGGAACCCTGTCTGTGCCTGCAGCAGAACAGGACATCAGCTCTCCCCCATACACTGCTTTCACAGAATTACAGACTGGTTTGGGTGGGAAGGGACATTAAAGCCCCCTGCCATGGGCAGGGACGCCTTCCACCAGCTCAGGTTGCTCCAAGCCCCATCCAGCCTGGCCTTGGATGCTTCCAGGGATCCATAGGCAGCCACAGCTTCTCTGGGAAACCTAGGCCAGGTCCTCACCACCCTCACAGGGAAGAGCTTTGTCCCAATATCCCATCTAACACTGCCCTCTGTCAGCTGGAAGCCATTCCCCTTGTCCTGTCACTCCATCCCTTGTCTCAAGTCCCTCTCCAGCTCCCCTGGAGCCCCTTTAGGCACTGGAAGAGTCTCTAAGGTCTCCCTAGAGCCTTCTTTTCTCCAGGCTGAACATTCCCAGCTCTCACAGCCTGTCACACCACTGCAAGATGCATTCAAACTGCCAGCAGGGACAGATCAAGGGAAGAGGAAAGCTCCAAGCTCCAATGCAGCTGCTGTGGCCATGCACCTCATTACCGTTTTCCATTTGTGGAGCCTCTCTGCATCCTTGTACCAGCAGATCTGGAGGCAGATGGGGTTCCCAGCCATCTGGGTGAAGTTGGGCGTTGCTGATGCTACTGTATAGAAGAACTCCCTCCACAACAGCTGCCCTTGGAGCGACACTGGGGGCAGAGAGTGATGCTTTGCCTGCAAAAGACACAAGGTGACAGCTTCAGTTCATACATATCATTGCAGCTTCACTCATTTTGTGAGTGTCAGGCCTATAAAATAAAGATTAATCTGACTAAAATACAAGTTTCAAGGCACTTTAGTGTTCAAGTCAAGGAAATCAAATATCTGAGGCAATGCTGTCTGGGCCAAAGCAAAGCCAAACTGCCAGACTTCAGTGTTAGCTCAAACATACTCCACCTACCTTCCAAAACTGTGTCACACTGGGATTTCTTACATCAAGCATGTGTTTATTAATGTGCTAACTGAATTCAGGTGGCTCAGCCATGTCTCAAATGATAATCTTAAGATGGAGGTAAAGGAGGTTGGTTTTCTTGGGCTGGTTTCAAGCTCACTTTTTCTTAAGAATCAAACAAGATTTCAGAAAGTGGTTTTCATTTATGCAACAATTAAAACTTGTCTAAGATAAAATCAGTTGATTTCCAGAAACAAAACTGTACAAACCAATCAGAAACTTCCCTTAACCACCAGACAGACAAACTAAATCCTTGAAATTTAGGAAGGTTTTCCTGGACTTCTCTGCTGATCCCAGGTCTGCTGGCTCCCTATTCATAGAACCATGATTTGGGTTGGAAGGGACATTAAAGCCCATTTCACTCCACCCTCTGCCACAGGCAGGGACACCTTCCACTAGCCCAGGTTGCTCCAAGCCCCATCCAACCTGGCCTTGGACACTTCCAGGGATGGGACAGCCACAGCTCCTCTTGGGACCGTGTGCCAGGACCTCACCACCCTCACAGGAAAGAATTTCTTCCCAACATCTAATCCAAATCTGCTCTCTTTCAGTTTGAAGCCATTCCCTATTACCCTGTCACTACAATTCATGATGAAAACATGAATTTAGAATTTCAATATCCTGTTTCTAAAACTTAATTGGGAAGTGCTGCAGACATTCTGTGGCTGTTTCACAGAACATGAAGCCACTCCACAGATTTCACGGGACACTGTGAGAAGACACTAACAAAGCAGCATTTTTTGATACACCAAGTCTCTACCAAGATGATCCAAGTGTTAAATCCTGCCTCCCATGCCAGACTTGTCACAGTTTTAGATTTGCTTACTTAGGACCAATTATTGGCTTACCTGAGCATAAATGTTTGACAACCTATAAAAAAATGTCCGAACTGACAGACAGCCCATACTGAAATATGGGCTCAGGCCTGTGGTGCTTGGAAGCAGCGAGTTTGGGATTGTCCTTGGTTTAGTAAAACTTGTTACCCAGCCCTGAAATGAAAATGAAATTTGGGTTCAGGCAGCACGAGATGACACATGGCCAGTAATAAACAGAGGAAAGCTCTTGGAACTGGATTAACTATCAGAGGGACTTGTTTGATGTCATGCCTGGAAAACACTCCCACTTCCCAGAAATCAAAGAGAACAAAACCCAAGCCTAAGCTGCCACCCTCCTCCAAGCCAAGCTGGGCACTGATCTCAGCCCACCTGGAGTCACCACCATCCCCTGGGTTCCATCAGGGCTGACCTGGTCAGTCAAGTGTTGCTCCAGGCGCTGCAGCCCTTCAGTCTCCCCTCCTCTCCAAGGGGAAAGGCTCTCTGGGGAAATCTTCAAATCCATAGGGAGAGGCACCCTGTAACACTCAGCCAGGCCCGGGTCAGGGGCTCTACATCTCCTGAGGTGAGAGAGAAAACTCTTTGAAAGGAACAACAGAAGCCAGAAGATAGAGGCAGTCCCTGTCAATGCCATACGAAGTATCATCTATCACAGTCCAACCAGAGCGCAGAGAATGAAAGCACAGTGAGAAATCCCAGGCTGTACTTTCCTGGGGGAGAGGAGTTTATCCTGCAAGTGCTCCAGAGAATTCTAGCCAGAACTGGGGAAGAACAGTCCCACCAAGTTATAGTGCTCAGAGCAGTCAGCTGCACCCCCAGCTCAGACCCCTTTCAGTTCCCATGCCCTACACAAAGTTCAGAGGCAGCTCCCTCCAGTTCCTCCCAGCTGTCACATCCATCCCTAGGGGGGAATCAAGAGCCTCCTCAGACCATAAACACAATTATGGTGCTGCCTCCAAATGCCACTCCAGCTCCCCTGAGTGCCTCTGAGGAGAGGTCACTCTGGAGCCACAGAATCCCAGACTGATTTGGGTTGGAAGGGACATTAAAGCCCATCCAGTTCCCCCTCCTGCCATGGGCAGGGTCACCTTCCCCCAGGTTGCCCCAAGCCCTGGCCAACCTGGCCTCAGACACTTCCAGGCATGGGGCAGCCACAGCTTCTCTGGACAATCTGTGCCAGGGCCTCACTACCGCACAATTTCTTCCCAACATGTAATCTAAACCTTCTCTCTTTCAGTTTCAAAGGGAAGGAGGCAGGAGAGCTGGGTCACCCCAGCTACTCATTCCTAACCAAGCTGGGGCCCCTGAGCCCACACCCCTCAGCAGCCCCCGAACATATCCTCAGCCTTAGTTGCTGAAGCTTCCCAAGACCTCTGCTCCCCATATGGCTGGAAGAGCTGGAAGTTTGGTTCTTCTTCCACCCCATGAAACACAGATGAAGAGGCCCAAGGAAGTGCTGGTGACACAGAGACTTCTCACAACCTGTGAATTAACTCAGACATCAACAGATCTTTGTAGTTCCCTGGACAAACCTGAGCTCGGCCCTGCTGCAGGCACCTACAGAGGTGGGGCCAGTGCAGCTCTCAGAGCACTGACATAGCTCAAGCCTTCTGGGAAGCATGTGAACCACTTATCTCTCATCAGCATTAATTTTAAAAGTCCAAACAAACAAATCAGGCAAGAAAGGAAAAAAAAAAAAAAAAAACGTGCTAGAAAAAAAATACAGGAACTTATATATTCCAGTACTTACATAAGTCTTGTTATCAGACTGTCTCAGGACAACATTCGGGAAGTAACAGGACTCCCCCAAAATGGGAAGATCCAAGCCTGGGTTGGTGGCACTGAGCTGAGGCCATGCAGGAGGCACCTGATGTTGAATCCCAAACACCTGCAGTCCCATTCCAGCTCTCTCCTGCTCCAGTCTTACCTCCCTTTGAATCACTAACCACATGGAGAGCTAAACACAAGACATCCTTGACTCCGAGCTACTTCTCAAGTCCTGGGAGACAAGGGCTCAGTCTCTCTTTCCCATAGAGCAGAGGGGAGCAGAGATTTAAAGTCAGGAGGGAACAGCAGGATCATTCCATCAAACTTCCTGCATAAAACAAACTATTGTGGTTCATCTAGTTCCTGTCCAAAATCTTGAGAGGAATGCAGAGCATGCCTTTGAGTAAATTCCCCAGGCTTTCCTCTGCAAGAGTTTGACATCTCTTAAAAGCTTTTCTCAAGCTTTTTGTCTTAGGTTACAAGATATGGCTGGGGCTGTGTATCCTATTGCCATCTGTTAGAGGTGGGGCAGTTATCCTCTGTTCATTGGGCCACCTGTTAAAAGCAGATGGGGCAGTTTTCTTTATATCTTCACACTCTCCCTCTGGGGAGATCTCTTCTGTCCATGGCCAGTGAATGTCCCTGCATGGCTGATGAAATTACATCATCCCATGGGGAGATGTTCCACCCAGGGGGAGGAGCCAAGAATTCCTACCTGGATAGAATCTGGCTTTTGGAACACCACAGCAGCCTTTGCCCACTGCATTCCCAGAGGAGCAGCTTTCTGCTGCCCTGCATGGCCAGAGGGAGCCCAGGCCCATCTCCAGCAGCCCTGGAGCTGCAGAGGAAAACTACCCCCTTGTGCAGGATCCCTGCTGCAGCAGAGCCACAGCTGGCACTGCAGGAGGGCTGAGCCCCCATGGGAGGGGGCTGGGACACCACCCTGGCACACAGGGGGGCAGGGACTGCTCTGACTCTGGCAGTGTATTGGTTGTTTTTTGGTTTTGTTTTACTATTGCATTTGTATTTTTAATTTTCCTAGTAAAAAACTGCTATTCCTATTCCCATATCTTTGCCTGAGAGCCTCATAATTTCAAAATTATTATAATTTGGAGGGAGGGGCTTTATATTTTCCCTTTCAAGGGAGGCTCCTGCCTTCTTTAGCAGACACCTGTCTTTTCAAACCAAGACAAAGTGCTTTGCAAAAGCTTAAGACTTTTATGGGATCATAGAATCATTAAGGTTGGAAAAAACCTTTAAGTCATTGAATCCAACCATTACTTTGTGAGGTGTCCCACATGGTGAGAAATCTGCACAAATACCAAAAGAGATGAGTATCAGCCCATTCTGCCATCTGCTCTCCCCTCCCAACAACAGTTACATCCCCTGTATAGAATCAGTAACTCTCCATGCACAGAAATAAAAAAAGAAAACATCTAAAATGCCTTATTATCATTTGGGCCTGGCTCTTCTTTTGGGCAGAGAAAGAGGACCAGCAATTCCCACTCACAGGCTGGTACTTACTGGAAGTCTTCAGCTGTGAGGTTTCGGACAGGCACCTCAGGGTCACCAAGCAAAGACAGAATGTGAAGGAATCTCTTGTAAGTTAATGGGGGACTCCCACCATTTAGGTCCAAAATCCTTAAAAAAAAACCAAAACAACAAGATCTCTTCTCACATAACAGAAACCAAGGAAGAAGGTGGAACTGCCAGTGGACAGGAAGGTGACATCACAGGCTGTAACAACTCCATTAGTGCAACTGAATGTAGAAATTACAGATTTTACAAGTTAAACTCCCCTGGGTGAGTGTGCATCTATCCCAAGAGCAATTTCTCAGGACCTAAGACAACAAAACTGGGATCAGGATTCCAGTCATGGCTTCACCTGCACAGCCACGCACAGCCACACACAGCCAGGACACACAGGGCAGGGCGTGGGACACCTCTGGAGTCACAAAAAATAGGTTCGGGGCAGTAAATAACTGTCCTCTCTGAGCAATGACCTGTGCAAACAGCTTGAATTCAAGACAGCAAATTACAGACATCCATTCATTTACATAATTTAGGGGTTTTGCAAAATTGGAGTGTTAGGGCTATTAGAAGTGTTAGTTATTACTGCTTTCCTTCTTAATAATTTCAATATCTTCAGTCATTCAACACTGAGTAACAGCTTGGATCCAAGTGTATTCAAACACCAGTGAAAGCTGACTTGAAAGATTTTGAAAATATCTGACACCAAAAACTCTTTACCATATTTAACAGAACTTTTACAAGTTCTACTAAAGGTGTTAGAGAATTTCTTCCACTCTGTTTAAAAGAGTAAGTTTTTAGGTGAGTTAAACTGCCCAAAAGGAAAAAGTTAAGCAGCTGTTCGGGCTGAAATTCTAAAACCTGTGCACAATCTCTTCTATTTCTTCCAAGGGAGCAACAAAGTTCACCCACCAAACAGCACCACGTTCACCTCAGACAGTTCAATTTCCTCCAAAGGAAAAACCAAGACACTTGGCTTTTCCTCTTCTAAAATGAACTGCCTGGAGACACTTGTGGGTTTGGGGCAGTCACGTACCGCTGGGTGTTGTACAGGCTGTGGCTCACCAGGGAGAGCACCTTAAAGCCCAGCTCTGCCCCCAGGCGCTGGATGTTGGCCTCCATCTCCTTGTAGAACGGCTCCATCTCTGCATCCAGTGTCACTTGAGTGATATTCCACTTCTGAATGTGATCCCTAAGAACAAGCTCATACTGCCCTTGAATAACCAGCAAGCAGGAGCCCAGCTTGCCCAAGTTTTTGTGGAGATCCTCAAGGGACTGGAGCAGGAAATTCCAGCGCAGGGCCCCGATGTGCATGGAGGAGGTCAGGAATGCTGTGTCCAGGATGTACACGGGGTACAGGGCCTCTGAGGACTCCAGGGCAGCCAGCAGCACTGGGTTGTCGTGGAGCCGGAGCTCCTTTCGGAAAAGGTGAATGGTGCGATGCAGCATCCTGGCTACAAGAGGAAGGGAACCCTTGGCTTTCAGGATATCAAATCCCTATAAAGAACAAGGTCAATTAACAATTAGAAATAGAGCTCCAAAAAATCCTCTGCAGTTTTTACCACAAACTTCTTGCTTTGATAAGTTTTCATGAGAGAAACACAGGAACGAGACCAAACCTCTCCTCTGACCGCATCATTCAGCAGCAGAATCACCATCCAGCTCCACAGAGAACTGCCTCTGCCCCAAATGAGTCAATCAAATCCTCTAAATTAAATCCCTTAATGAAATCACATCCCAATAACACTCACCAGAAGGAAGGAATCAAAACAAATGGAGCTGCCAGAGTTCCATTTAGTGCACAAACACTTTTTAACCCCACAGATGTGGCTGTCAGCAAATCTTCTGGAAATCATCAGCTGATTTCAAGGAGGTCCACAGGAGCAATCAGCTCATCAGAGACCTGGTGCAATACTCCGTCTGTCAGGCAATTTTAGGAGACATCTGAACTTAAGGATTTCACAGAATCCCAGACTGGTTTGGGTTGGAAGGGACATTAAAGCCCATCCAGTTCTACCTCCTGCCACAGGCAGGGACACCTTCTTCTGTCCCAGGGTGCTCCAAGCCCTGTCCAACCTGGCTTTGGACACTTCCAGGCATGGGGCAGCCACAGCTTCTCTGGGCAACCTGGGCCAGAGCCTCATCACTCCCACAGGGAAGAATTTCTTCCAATATCCCATCTCACCCTGCCCTCCAGCAGTGGGAAACCATTCCCCCTTGTCTTGTTCCTCCAGATCCTTGTCCCAAGTCCCTCTCTAGTTCTCTTGAAGCCCCTTTAGGCACTGGAAGGGGCTCTGAAATCTCCCCTTTTCTTTTCTAGGCTGGGCATCCCCAGCTCTCCCAGCCTGCCTCCAGAGCAGAGCTGGGTGTAATAATGATACAAAACTACTTTTGATTTATACATTTATTGATTTATACATTTATTCCCCTTTGAGCCACTTCAGCTGAGTTCAGAGGGTTAGCAGGAGTGCTGACCTTGCATCTGAGGCCAAAGCCTCTCAGGGTACAGTTTGGGAAGCAGCTCCCAAGCTCTGGCTGCCCTGTTCAGGACAATGGACACAGCAGATGCCAGGAAGCAAAGGAGGAGCCCAGCTGACACCTTGCCTGCACCAAGCCCAGCAGCACCTCCTAAACTCACTTTCCCATGTAAAATTGGAAAAGTTCAACATCCACCTCCCAGGTGGGCCCCCTACCTGATGCTAGTTTCCAGCCTTACCCCCAGAGGAGCTTAGAGATTAGCAAAGCACCAAATGACAATCCCTAATCCAGCTCAGCACCTCCAGCCAAACAGCTCCACTCACCCCCTCACAATGGCTGCACCAGGCAACTCAGCCCTTGTCCCTGCTCAACCCACATCCAGCAGCTTTTCCATAAATCTGATTTGCTCCATTCCAAAACACATGCACCAGCAGCACCCAGACAGGCCCATTTTGTTCCAACCCCCCAGTAAGGCCCCAAACTCACAAGCACTGGGGTGCAGCCCAGGGCAGGGCTGGGCTGTGTGGCACACTCTGCCCTGCACCCACTTCCTGGGAGAACCGGAAAAACAAGGCGGCTCTTGCAGCTCAGGGGAGCACCCAGATGGCACTTCTGGGTAGTAAACCATGCAAAGCGTGCTGGAAGAGTCCCCTGATTCTATGCACCAGCTAGGGTCACTGAGGGACTGCCCCAGCCAGGGGCTCCAAGGCCCCCACAGCCTTACAGCTTTTGGGGCTGTCCCAAACCCTGTGGCCCCACATGGTCTGCAAGGTCGCCCCAAATCCAGGGCCCTGCAGCCCCCTGATATCTGTGGGATCACACTGACCTCCACACCCCTTTGTCTCACACACCTGGGACTGTTCTGAGCCCAGTGCCCCACACAGCGCATGGGATGGCCCCAAGATACGTCCCCAGGCAGGACCCATCCCTTCAGTGATGGCATCCTTGCAGGACCACACAACAACACCGACTGGGCACAGGGCAGGCAGGCCCCAGGCCAGGGCCTGGGTGGGCTGTAGGGTCTGGGTTAACAGCAGTTCTGGGGATGCCACTAAAGGGGACTGGGGGAATCAGAGCTGGGGGGACAAGGATTTCATTAAAACAGGCTGGGAGGAGCAGAGGCTCCATTAAAATGGGCTGAAGCCCACTTGGGAGGGTGGGAGCCCAGAGCCAAAGAGGTGTCAAAGCTGGGTGAGGAGCTGGGATCCCCTACTGGATGGGAAAGAATGGGGAGGGGGATCACTTGTGCAAGTGGTGTCAGAAAGAAACTGAGCTCTTGGACACTCCTGTCGTGGCACAAGGAAAGGAAAGATGCTCTGGAATGTTGGAGAAGGCAGAGCAGGTGCTGTCTGTCATTGACATCATGTTGAGATTTATCCACTGTTACTCTTCCACCTCTCCATGAACGAGCAGCTCAAGTCTGTTCACTCCCTGTCATATCCAGATCACATCTGTTCCCCAAAAATCAACCAGGCAGGTAGAAAATACACCTCGCACAGGATTCATCCCTGTACTTCAGGACAGGTACACCACGACAAGCACAGAAATCTATGCCTTACCTTGAGGGTTGCACAGCTGATGCTCCAGGGTCTTTACAACATGTCACCCCAAAAAGAGGAGGTCACACAGTCACTGATCCCAGCTCTCCTGCTGCTGAGCATTTCTCTCCACAGGCAAGAATGTGCTGGAGGGATGCAAAAGCTGTCAGTGGCACTATCCAAAACCCACTGGGCTGCCCCTGTTCCTACAGGCATCCACAAATGAGTTGCTCAGTTTTAAACACCACTAAATACCATAAATATGTGCACTGATGGGGATTCTGCTTCAAAGATGGTCTAAGCCATGCAAGCCTTTGTGTAATTCCCAAGAGTGAAGGAGGAGGCTTGCAGGCAGCTCCTCTCTGGTCCCACTGGCCCTTGGAGCTGGCAGAACCAGATGGGGCAGGGACAGACCAAGGCCTAAGGAACTGGGAAGAGAAATTTTTAACAGTTTAATTTCCTCTGTGGGACTCTCTCCATTGTCAAGTGCTCCTTAACTATATTTTGGCTGCTTCAGAAGCAATAGTGAAACAGATAAACAACGGTTTATCTGGAGAGAGCAGCCTTACACCTGCCCTCTCAAACCACAGTCTGGGCTTGGGAAGTGGAATAATGATCACCATTAACTTGTTTAATGTTATTCTGTTTCGATAGGCTTAAGAACAATTCTAAATTGGGATCTAAGAATTAATTTTTTGCATCAATCTGGGTCCATAATCCCACTCTACACACTGAGCCAGACCTGAGGCTACTGCTGATTCCAACCTCTAGGTTCTTTCCCCTGTTTGAATACTTTACGTGATACATACGGTGCTGGATACAGCTTTGATGCAAGAAAATGGCATATTGAGTCAGAGGAGGAAGTCCCAAACTCATCGAAGTGTAGGGGCTTGACTGGGGCTTCTCCGGGAACGGGTCGAAAACCACACCCGACAGTCTCTGCCTATGGGGGATGGAGCGGAGGGAGGCCGGGCTGAGGCCCCAGGACCCGCTGCCCGGGCCCCTCACACGGACGGGGAAGTGGCGAGGAGGCAACGGGGGAGGACGGCCCCTGCGCCAGCCCCGCAGCAGCTGGGGGCGAACGGGCCAGCCGTTCCCGCCGCCTCCCGGGGGGCTCCCTGAGCCCGCCTTTACCTCCTTCCCCACGGCCTGTAGTGGCGGCGGGTGCGGCAGCGGTTCCTCGCCCCACGGGGCCGGTTACACAACGCTGGCTGGGACAGGGGGTTATGTAAGTACCGCTCCCAGCAGGGCCCTGCCCGCTGTCCGCGGAGGTTTAACGCGGTTCAAGGTGGGAGGGTCCCAGGGCTGGACCATGCTAGAGCCGGGGATCGGGGGGGGGATCCCAGTGGGTCCCGGTTGGTCCCGGAGCTCCTACGGCCCCGCTCCCGCCTCCCTACCACAACCTCAGGCCACACCCCGCGCGCGCGCTCTAATGAGGGCGGGGCTTGGGTTCCCGCCCGCAGCGCTCACCCAATGGCAGCGCCCCAGTTCAATGAAGGGGGCGGGGACAGGGGGCCAGGACAGCTCAATCAGCGCCCGAGCGGCGGCCTGGGGGTTTGGGCTGTTTGCCTTGAGCCCGCCCGTTGCCAGGCGACAGCGGAAGTGCCGCCCCCGCCGCGCGCCGCCTCACGGTCTGTGCGGCGGGAGCCGGGGATTGGTCATTGCGGGGGGAACGTTAATTAGTTAGAGTGAGGCGGTAATTGGTAAATAGAGAGGGCGGAGATCGTTCCGAAGGGATTTTGTGGGGGATCTTGGAAGGGTGAGGCTGTGGCTGGCCGTTCCCATCCTTGGGGAGTGGGAAGGGGGGCGCGCCTCTTGTCCGTGTGCGGGGGTAATTAGGGGGGTATTTAGTTAGGCTGATGGAGGAGGGTAGAACGCTCCTTCAGTGGGATAGTCAGGCTAGAGGTGCAGTGAAATTGAGGGGTGCTCGGGTGAGCGAGTCTGTGGGGTGTTAATGGTGCCTGAGGGAAAGGATAATCCCTGGAGGGGGCACTTAGGCCTCAGGGGGTGTCCCCCATCCTCAGGGAGAGTGGTTCAGGCTGTGGTGGGTAATCGAGCGAGGTTCCTCTCAGGGTGTGCCTATGTCCCTGTCTGTGGGGACTGAGGGGCAGACCAGTCCTTTGGGAGTGTCAGGAGCATTGCTGCGGTAGGGGGAGGCCCATGCCTGAAGCAGCTTTCAGGTCTCCCCCTGCCCAGGAAGGGGAGATGGAGCCTTTGGGTAGAAAGGGGCCCTGATGGATGGCCCCAGCAGGGCAGTGGGTACCTTAACCATGAAAGGACAGGGGTCCCAGGGCAGATGTTCCAGTCCCATAAGGGCTTTGGAGCCTGGTTATGGCCTCCCAGTTTATTAGGGTTTGTTAAACCCCAGGGTTTATTAGACTCAGCTGGGGACTGGGGGGGATGGGATGGATTATAAGGAGTCTCATGCCTCTGCCCCAGCTGGGTGCAAGAGCAGCTCTAGGAACTGCCTCAGCCTCTCTGTGATTCTGATATCACATCAGGCTAACAGCTCAAAACCCAGGTCCTTAGCCAAAAAAAAATCTCAATTTAAAGTGCTGTTTTTAAAAAATCCAGATTTGTCAGGAATAGAATTTGGTCTCAGAGCTCCAGCACCATGCAGAGAGCTTCACGGCTGGCAAGGGAGCTCTCACTCCTGGCTACAGAGCCACCTCCGGGCATCACTTGCTGGCAGAACGGGCAGCTGGATGACCTGCGGGCACGTACGTACTCTGGGGTTCCCAAAGGCAGGGCTGGGCTGCAGTTTGCTGCCAGGTGTGTGATGCTTTGGGCTTTACAGGCTATGTGGAAATGTGGGATTGTAGTTTCCTTTAAACATAGCTTGGCCTGTGCCTTGGCTGGTCTACCCTTAGTTTTGATTGCTGGGGGGATGGAACTGGTCTTACATAAGAAGACATTTGATGACATTTTTTATTCCTGGATTCTCCCTAGTGAGGGAAGTGAGGCCCTGGCACAGGTTGCCCAGAGAAGCTGTGGCTGTCCCATCCCTGGGAGTATCCAGGTTAGATGAGGCTTGGAGCAACCTGGAATAATGGAAGGGGTTCCTGGAATTGGGTTGTCTTTAAGGTCCCTCCCAACGCTTAACATTCTGTGATTCTGTCATCTGAACAGCTCTGTAATTGAGGGAGGTACATGGGGACTGCTGGACAAGATGATCTTGAAGGCCCCTTCCAACCCAAACCATTCTGTAATTCTGATTTTAAATGTAATTCTTGTATTTTCATCTTGCTCTTAAAGAAATTTTAGGAGGTGTGGACACACCATATGAGAAAGGAATATTCAACCTGGAAATCATAGTTCCTGAAAGGTAGGTGGGCAATAGACTCTAGCTAGCTCAATTAAGGAGTCTCCCCTGTGAGGGTGGAGAGAACCTGGCACAGGTTGCCCAGAGAAGCTGTGGCTGCCCCATCCCTGGAAGTGTCCAAGTCCATGGGGCTTGGAGCATCTTGGGCTAGTGGAAGGTTCCTGCCCATGGCAGGAGGTAGAGTGAGATGTGCTTTAAGGTCCCTTCTAATGTAAACCAGGCTGATTCTCTGATTAAGTAGTTGGTGTAGTCCTGCTTTAAGTATTAGTAAACTGATGTAAGGGTATTTGCTGTAAATACTGACGTGAGTCTTCATCCTCTCAACAAGGAATTGAGATCCTCTTTTTAAGGAATGCAATTTTTCTAAGCTGATACTTATTTTGCATTGAACATCAAAGATGTGTGATTAAAAACCTAAAAGTGCAATGATAAGACTTTTGCTTCATCGTACTGTCTGAAAGCTTTCTGGAAGGAGTTTGTTCATCAGTGCAAAGTTTGTTCTTCCCCTTGTGGAAGGCTACCCAGCGAAGAGTTAGGCTGACACAGCTGGAAGCAGCAAAGGCAGAGCACTGCCTCTGAAGATTTTTGGGGAAGGGTGTCATGTAGGCTGGGAGAAGAAAATTATGGCATTGCTTGGGTGACAAAACAACAGGTCCTATAAATATAACAGTAACTTTTGTTTCTTAATGCTTGTCCCTTCAGGTACCCATTTGAGCCGCCAAAGATTCGCTTCCTGACCCCCATCTACCATCCCAACATCGACTCTGCTGGAAGGATTTGCCTGGATGTTCTTAAGTTACCACCGAAGGTAAAACAGTGCTTGGGTGTGGGTAAGTGAGCCTGAGCAGGATAATGAGCTCCTTATCTGCTTCTTGTAAAAGCCTGATTGAATGTCTCTTTGCTCCTGACTTATTTACAGGGAGCAGGGAATGAAGTTTTGAGTGGCATCTTCTTTGTTTAGAGCCAGAACATGATGTTTTTGTTCCATATAAGTTTCCAAGGCTTTAAAGATTGGCATTATGTCTGAAAATGAGTTGCCCCAACACAGCAGAGATGTGCAGGGTACAGCCCGTAGAATTATGGAATCTCTTGAATTGGAAGGATCATCGGGGCCACGAGCTGGATTTGCACAGGACAAGCCCAAAGTCCCACTGTGTGCCTGGGAGCTTTATCCAAATGCTCCTTGAGCTCTGGCAGCCTTGGAGCCTTAACCACTGCCCTGGTTGTCAGTTGGGCTTCCTTGGAGCCTTGTGTTGAGAGTGGGTCTGGTGTGTTCCATGGGGCATTAGGTGCTGGAAGTCCCAAGGCAACTGTGGGCAGGTTGTGCTGAAATGCTGTGGGTTCTGAGGTGTTTCTGGGCTGTCGTGTGCTGGTTTCTTTGCCCGAGCTGCTGCTCTTCTCCTGTTTCCTTACAGGGTGCATGGAGGCCTTCCCTGAACATCTCCACCCTGCTGACCTCCATCCAGCTGCTGATGGCAGAGCCCAACCCTGATGATCCTCTCATGGCCAATATTGTACGTGAGCTCCCTCTCTCCTGGCCATGGACATGGGTGGGGAGGGAGGAGGGGGCTGGATTAGGCTCAACTTCTGCTTCACTCACTCTGGATTGACACATTTGGAGCGTGGCCTGACCTGGGTCAGCTGGGGCATCCCTGGGCTTCCCTGAGGCAGCTGAGGCCAGAAGAGGTGGTCATGGTCTTGTCTTCAAGCCGCTATCTTCAGTGCAAATGGCAGCACAAGTTCTTCAAGCAAGCTAAATGAATTTTACACTTCATGTTGTTGCAGTTTTAGTCTGGTTTACGAGTCCTAAAGCCAGACTTGGTCCCAGCTTCTCAGTGACATGTATTCAATCAAATCTCTGTCTTTGTCTTGCTCTTCCCATTTAGTCCTCGGAGTACAAGTACAACAAGCAGCTCTTCCTGCTCAATGCCAGGGAGTGGACCCAGAAATATGCAGGGCAGCTGAAGGTAAGGACCATGCTCTGCTCACTTGGTATGGCTCCCTCTTGGTCTACAGTCCTTTTGTCTGTTTCCCTTTCACAGTTGCTTTGTTCTTCCCTTCCTCACCTTCTGCTCTGTATTTTGGATCTGTATTTAATTTCATGATATTTTTTTAAGCTCATTACATTCTCTCCTTCCAGTTAAATGTGCTCATTCACTAATAACTGCCAGGCTGCTCAAGGTGGAGGAGGGAGAGATGGATAAACCTTTCCCAGGGATGCTGTAGTCCCATTCTCCCTCAGCTCTGTTCCCTGCCCACCTGTGCCTGATGCCCCCCTGTGCCTGTTCTCCACCTGCTCATCCATTCACTGACTGGTCTCCCTATTCCCTG
Organism: Zonotrichia leucophrys gambelii; assembly: GCF_028769735.1. NCBI lineage: Eukaryota > Metazoa > Chordata > Aves > Passeriformes > Passerellidae > Zonotrichia > Zonotrichia leucophrys. The sequence continues at coordinate 7,193,546 of NC_088195.1, forward strand.
ATGGAGTTCAGCCTTCCTCCCATCATCCTTCCTCTCTTCCTGCTGCCTTTCCTCTCTGTCACCTCACCAATGAGTCTCATTAAAATAACATCACCCTTATGCAGATCAAAGCCTCTGCCCAAAACTCAGTTACTTTTGGGTCTTCTCCCTTCCCCAGGTGCCTTTCCTCCCTTGCACCTGATTTGGGTAACACCCTTTCTGGGATGGGGATATCTTCCCTGCAGGAGCCATGCTCACTGCTCCAGCTCTGAATGCATTTCCAAGTTAACTGTGGCTGTCGGGAGGGCACAGAGCGAAGCCATACCTGCAACAACACAGAGCCCTGGAGCAACCTGGCTCATCTATGTGTGTTCTACTGCCCTGCTCAGCCATTATCTTGCTCTCCTGTCATCCCCCTTCCTAAAAATCCCAGATGTGGGTACAGAATAACAAAGGCTCACTGCGTAAGAGCCAGAGTACACTCGGCTCTGACCTTAGGGGAGCACAGGGCATTCCAATGGCTGTAAAATTAAATTATTCACAACTCTTGTATTTCTTGGGTTATCACAGGCTTCCAAGCCTTTAGAAGAGAAAATCAGCCAAAGTGAAACAAGCAGCAGCAGTGAATCGACCATGCAGAAAAGAAAAGGGGTTGACATCAGTAGGAAGGAGAAGAAATCCCGCCCAGATTCCTGAGGGGTTTTTGTTCTTTTTGGGCTGTCACTGTCCCCTTCCCCTCACACATTTACAAGGAAAGAGTCTGCCTCTTAGGGGCTGCACCAGTTTTGGGTTTCTGTTTCTTTGGGGTGTTATTTTTTTGTGAAAAGTTCCATTATATTAATAAAATATAAAGCTTTTATTTATATCTACTTTTCCATTTTGTTGAGTGGCGGTTTTGGAATATTCAAAAGAAAAGGTGAGTTGATGTGGTGCAGCATGTTTTGTGGTAGTGGGAGAGGGCCACAGGAGTAGCTTCTGTGAAAAGCTGCTAGAACCTTCCACCATTTCTGACAGAGCCAGCCTCTGATGGCTCTGAAGATGGACATGCAGGGCCCAGTTAGAGAGGTTGCTAATGCCTCTGTGATGACATTTAAGAAGAAAGTCAAAGCAGCACACGGGGGCAGTTTTTCTCCAGTGGTGGGGAGGCACTGCCTTGCTGGTGTGGCCTGTGGTGAGCCTTGCCTGCCTGGGCACCCCTAACCAACCAGTGGAGACAGAAGTGCAGGGACAGTGTCTTCCCCTTCCTGATGCCCTGCATGAGGAGAGGTGTTAAATGGTGCCAATGCTGTGGTGGCTGCTGCCCACACAATGACAGCCAGGCCAACTGGCCACCAAGGGAAACAGGGCATGCAATTCCCTGATGTGGAACCTAGATGAGACCAGCTTCTCTGCACTGCAGGATCTTGCAAGAATTAGAGGGACTTCTTGGCAAGAGTACCTACAAGTAGCAGGTTTTTTATTCTAGTCAGAGAAGAGGAGGAAGTGAGAACATGTGAGAGAAAGCCACATGTCAGCACCAAGGTCAGTGGGGAAGGAAGTGCTGCAAGTGTCGGAGCCAAGGTTCCTCTGCAAGCTATGGTGAGGACCATGGTGAAACAAACTGTCCCCTTGTAATGCGGGAAGTCCACAGGGGATGCAGAAGTTCACTCACAGTCCATGAGAAAAGGGATCTAGCTGGAGCAGGTGGATTTCTGCCAGAGAAAACTGCAGTCTAGTGGGAGACCCGAATAGAGAGAGAGGCCTTTGCTTCCAAACTAGAGCAGCCTATCATTAAAAGATTACATTGCCATGGATAAGTGACCCACACCACAGCAGTTTTGGGAAAACTGTTTGCCTGTGGGAGGGACCACACAGCATAGCAGAGAAAAAACTGCTCCCTGAGCGAACAGAAGATCTCAAGTGACAAACTGACTAAAACCCCCACACCCTGTCTCCCCACACTGTCAGTGGGAAAGAGGGAGGGGCTGGAGGAGGAAAAATGTGGTTTAAAGGCTTCTTTTACTTCTCATTCTCATCTTCCGACTTTGGTAATAATAAATATACTTTGTACCTTTAAATTTAAACCATGACAAAAGGAAAACTGGAACCACTGCTTCAGCTTCCAGTTTCCAACTTTCAGAGGCATGGGAATAGCACCAAGTAGTTCAGTTTCTATTTTCACAACCAACTAAGAGCAGGAGCTGAGCAGCAGACAGGTCAGAAACAGCTGGTGGGAATCCTTTCCCAGGAAAGGCTTAGTTTTCCATGTAATCTCAAGGGCTAAGTCATTAAAGTCTTACAACTCTGGCTCTCCAGAGCAGTCTGTTGGGTTCCAGTTGGACCGTTTAGGATAACCTGGATGGTGTCTTGGCTCTGTTGTGACTCCAAGAGGTAGCCAGTGACAAGAACCAGCTCACAGTAGGTGAGGAAGAGCCCAAAGGATTCCCAGGGATCTGGGAGGATGGATGTGGATGAGCAGGATGTCAGCGATGTGATGTGCAAGGTGAAGAGCACAAGAGGATTGGGCTAAGGAGGACAATTCTTGGTGCTTCCACAGACCCAAAGAAGAGGGCTGGCAGCAGATTGCAGTAGGAGCAAGTCAGGTGCTTGGCCTCTTGCTCTGCAGGTTCTCTGCTGGGATTTTAACCCATGTCCTGTCCCTGCTCCCAGAAAAGTGAGTCAGGCCCATCTCTGGAGCAAAGAGAGGACTCAGTGAGGTTCCCGATGCCTGGGAAGCAATGAAGCTCAGTGATGTTATGAATAAGGTGTAGTAATTGGCTCATGCAAATAAGGAGGAGTTATTAAGTATGGTGGGAAGAAGTTCTGTTAAGGTTTACAGTTCTTTTGACACGTACTTTTGTTGTTCCAGTTTGGTTTTGAACCATTTTCTGTTCACACCATCACACCAGAAGCTGTTTTAACTCTAGTTACGATATCTTTTATAAATTTCTTATCCAGTCAGCTATTTCCACCAAGCTCACTAGCATCTTCATAAAAGAATCATTCATTGCTCTTTTATATGATTTTGCTGCAATGTGTATCTTTTTATCCAATCATAGAACTCTACAGAAACTTATTGCTCTATCTTCTACTTTTTACTAACTCTATAACAGGTTCCATTACTAGACTTTAAAAATTTTTACTGTCTTGCATAACATATTTTTTTGTTTACATGAGGCATATTTCTCCTTGCATAAAACATTTTTCTGCTAAACTACAAATGTTTATTCTTACTCTGTGTCTGTTTCAATTTTGTGTTCTAAATCTTCAAACCTTCTCCAGGGTCTTAGGTTTAACACTGTATCTATCCATCTATCTCCAAGCTTGTATGTTCAAGGCTTTGGGAGCTCTGTGCTTGCGTTTCCCACATCTCCCCCTTTCTGTCAAACCACAAATACACCCTTAATAGCTTTATCGAACATCTGCCGCACACATTGAAGCAAGCAAGGCACCATTATTAGCACAACTACTATGTCAATTAATATATACATGCCTATTTTTAGAAGTTATTTCGAACAGGTCATCTAAACAAGTTTTATAATCAACCCTAATTTTGGATACTGTCGCAGAATGAGTCCTTTGTCGGGGATGAGCCATTTGTCGGGTGCAGGGAAATCTCGGGGCTCAATATGAGTCAATAGCAAGTTCCGTTTATTGAAGAGAGCATCAGACACTTATACAGCAAATAATAAGCTTATGAATATTCTGTTAGCCAAGCGATCTATTGGTTAACTATACCATCAACTCTTCCTCATTCCTTTGGGCCTACATTCTCTATTTCCCACGTCTCTCTGTCTACTTGTTATCATACCCAGTTAGGCCCAAGGACACGCTATCTTGCAGGTGCAGGACTCAAACTAGCTGTGTTCAGTACTTTCTCAGCTCCTGGTCAGCTAACAAGCAAATGTCTACGTGACCTCTGTCATGTAGCCATTTCTCCACAATTCCCCTGTTTTCTTGTTGCACAAGCAAGGTTTGATGGGCTAACTGTGTCATACTCTTTGCAATACAAAAATAGGCAATTCTAAAAACAATTACATTACAAGCAGTATTCTTAACTAGCAAGGTTTCTCTCTTACAAGGGATCTAAGCCAGGGAGACAAACCAAAAAGGGTATCACTATTTATAGAATATGCTATACGACAGATACAAAAGGATTCTATGCTGCTACAAGGCTCAAATAAAACTCAGGTGTGCTAATGCAACTTACAAAAATAAGCCAAGGGAGCAACAGGTGCGCAGGTTTAATCTGTGTCGATTGGTAAGTTTGCTTTCTATTCTTAAACAGCAGATATACTTCAAACAGGAATGGCTTTATTCACAAATGCTTCTGATTGTCTCTTTTAACTAGAGCTTCTCTGATGTTCACGACAACACCTTGCACACAAGTCATAAAATAAACGCCTAGCATAAAAGCATAAATCTATCTAACATCACTTAAACTTAATAGCACTTAGACTTAAAATACTTAAAATATTTAACCTTAACAGAACTTAACTCACTTAAACTTATTTTTACTTAAACTTAACAGAAATTAAATTTAACAGAACTTTAACTTAGCAGAACTTAAGTTTAACAGACTTTAACCTTACTTAAACTTAACAGATTTTCAAATCAAGAGAACTTACATGTAAAATCACTTAAATTTAGCAGAACTTAACAGAACTCAACCGACTTTAAATTCTACATAACTTAAACCTAATATAATTTAAACTTAACAGAATCTAACTTCACTTAAACTTAATAACACTTAAACTTAACAGAAATTAAACTGAACAGCACTTAAACCTAACAGGACATAAACTTAACAAAACTTAACCTTAACAGTATTTAACATTTAATGGCACTTAATAGATAATTTAACTTAAACTATTTAGCGACAGATAGAACTTACTATAGAAATAGAATATAGCATTTACTATAACTTACTTACAGGCCTAACTCTAAAATACTAAGCTAAAACAACTTTCTTCGTATGTTTGCTACAGCATTTTTACACTTGAATGCACCTAAAAATAAGGAGTTTGTTCAAGGTATAGCTGTGGAAAAATTCTTTTGAATTCAGTGCTTGCTTTTACATCTATCACATCCAAGCAAAGCTCAAAGAATACAAAAAGCACACTTATTACATCCTACTTATACAATCACTTTAACACATCTTTAACATTTTAAAATTTTTAAAATACAATTTCAGAGTTTGATGTTCCACCGACTGAGTTATCTGGGCTTCTGATGTTTAAAGTCTATGTTAATACAGGTGATTTTAAGACAGCATAACGGATGCTAAGCCAAATCGGCCGAAATTTTATCCACGCATTCACTACGCTGATTTCTCTTTCACAGTCTCTGCCAGGAAGAACAAAAAGTCTTTTTAACTTAGGTGAGGAACGTCTTCATAGTAATGCTCCTTGGTGTCGCTTATTTATTATCACTGGTTTCTTAATTGCAGTAGGGATCTTTTCTTTTTTTGACAATAGTCACATTTATTACAGCTGTTAAGTCTAAAACTGAAGCTTTTTGCTGGCCGCAGGGCGGAGGGAGAAGCGCTCACACTGGAAAAGCGCTCTGGACTTGAACCGCTTGTGTCGGAGCGGGTGAACAGCCCGCGCTGGACTTCTTGTTTTGTGAGACTCACTGGCAGGCTGAATCACTGCGTGCGCCGGACTTGCAGCGTGGTATCTCAGGCGGTGCGGGTTGCTCCCCCCGCAGCTGCCTCCACTACCGCCGCTGCAGCGCAGCATCTCAGGCGAGCTGCTTGCCGCGGCTGCTCCCCATGGCGCAGCGCCCATGCCGAGTTCGGAGTGGCACAGCCCCGCAGGCGCTCCGAGCCGCGGCTGCTGCCACCATCACAGCAGGGTTGCTGATTTACTGTGCGTGTACTTGCAGTGACAGCACCACAACGCACGTTTTTGCAAGTCTATATGCAGCAATCTTGGGAATTCTCTTCCCAAGTCGACAGTCTATAGTCCCCGCTTTTCTAAAAAGCATTTAAAAAGGACTTTATGCCGCTTTTCCCTGTATTACCTTTTAACCTGTCATTCATTCAGCGCGCTGCAGCCTTTCCAGGATTTCGATGGCATTCAGTCAGCTGGACTCTCCTGTGAGGTCACCAGGGCACCGAAGCCCAGCCTTTTGCCTTTTTCCAGGACTCCTCTATAGGGTCGCCTGAGGCGGGGCCCA